>NC_134844.1:33449070-33765086 GCF_965363235.1 Mytilus galloprovincialis | reverse complement strand
TAGAAATTATTCCAACTTGTTTATGTATTCATTATTTCTGAATATTTAAGATATAAGGAAATTAAAATTATAGGTAAAATATATGAATTAAAGTTTTTGATTCTAAAACGTAACACATCTATCATAAAATACCATCCCTGTCATTACTACTACTTCACGTGTTTTGAACAAACGAGACAGTAAATATAAAATACAAAAAGTTTTTAATTTTTAATTCAACTTTAATTAATTTAGAAATAATTTTCCGTTGAAAACTACAAAGTACGATTTCTCCAACAGGATAAAATATAATAAATCTAAATTGCTCATTTTGGAACTTAAAACAAAAACAAGATTGTTGCCAGCATTGAAAATCGAAATTTGTTTTCAATCTTTCCGGTCAGAGGTTTTATGTTGGATATTATTCTTGGAGAATTTTTTTTGTCATAAGTTAAATTTACAACAATATAGTTTTAAACACAGAAAATGATGATTTTAATTCACATTCGCTGAGAATTATTTTATTATTATGTTTTGCCTGACAGCTAATTTCCTAATGCATGTAGGGTAAAACTTTGGTTGGCTTTCTTGCTTTGTTTGCATAAATGTTTATTCAAGCTTTGTAATTAAGATTGACATCTTCATATATATATATATATATGTCAACCTGTATGTATTATATTTAAATTCAATTGGCCGTTATCAAAATATAATTATACAAAATATAAAAACAAAGCAAGCAAGCTAACAAAAGTGTTGATCTACATACATTAGGAAATTAGCTGTAAGCTTCAGTGAGATCAGGCGAAATGTTTATCATTTCTCCTTAAGACAATTTGAAATGAAACAAATGACAAACGACAATGACCCTTTGTCATAATTTTATTTTTACTATAAGATTTTGTCAAATAAGCAGTATAAATAAATTTAAGCTTCATTGCAAGATCCGACATTTTTTTTACGAGAATCATCCAGACATCAGTTACATTCATACGCAGCTAGGACGGACGAACGAACGGACAAACAGATGCACAGACCAAAAAATATATTATTTATTTATGGGGCATAACTTTCACATATCTAATTAACCTGTACACAATTGACGCAAATGAATGACAAAATTTACGCAAGTGAAAGAATAAAAAAAAAATGAAATGCAGATCGGCGCAAATATAAGACAAAATCTATGCATGTGAAGGACTAAAAAAAAAATGCAGATCAGCGCAAATGCAAAAAGTCGAGATCAAAATAATATATTTTATTATTTATATTAGAACAAAGGTTAAATAAAGTGTAGTATCTTTTGTGTCCATTTGTGTTAAATTTCCACAAGATATCAGCGTGACGCTTCATTCCTTTTGTCTTGGGAGACATATTTTTAAGCGTACACCATGTTGGAATCCATGAAAAACGTGAAATAGGAAGTTATAATTTGACGGTTTTTCATTGCTAGAAACAACGTCATAGAGCTTAAATGTCACTACCAAGATGCTTTAGTTGATGCGCATAAACAATAGGCTGTTTGGTCCAGTCAGCCTGGAATTGAAGCTGTGAGCTTTATTATTAAGTATTAAAGATGAATGAATGTAAGAACAATGTAATGTAATCTTAAAAAGTTTAATCTTTTTTTAATTGATTATTTTATAAAAAAAATATATTGCTCTTAATGGTTTTATCTTTCAGAGCAATTTAAAGTCTGAAAATTTTATTGTTTTTTTTTCATTTATTCTTTATATGTAGGTTTTATTTTTCATAACCCTTAAGAAGTTTAGGGAACCTTGTTTTTGCCTGTAAAGGTGGTAAACATTTACAAGAAACTTAGAAAAATTACAATTTAAGGAAAACAATATTTCAAAAATCTGCAAAAGGCAAAAATGATCCATTTAGATATATTAAGCAGCCAAGATAAATAATCTCATTTATATACATTATTCCTTTGTAGAAGAAAGACATCATTTGAGGATGTTCATTATAATTAAAGTTCCACATGACAATGTCTTAGGTATCTTAAGCTATTTCCAATATATTTAACTTAAGACGGATTGTACATTGAAAAATCACCACCTTTAATTAGATTCTACATGCAACAAAATAATCTTCTAAGAAATAGTATTTTGGGTTGATAAGAATCATGCTGATGAGACCGTACAAAGCTTGTACTTTTGTAAATTTTGAGTTTGAATACATAAATAAATATCAACACAATATATCAACTTCCTGAAAGATAATTAAATGTCAACTTACTGTCTTAAAACCATATTAAATAAGTTTCTTGTAATTATATATTAAGGAAAATATTGAACTAATGTATGCATACATACTTTACTAAGTCATCTATGCATGATTTTTATGCCCCCGCAACCTTTTTATGCCTATACAACTAAAAGTTGGGGAGCATATTGTTTTACCCCTGTCTGTCCGCCCAGCCCATAATGGGTATATAGTTATTTAGCATAACTCCTCCTACAGTTTGAATCCTAGGAAGTTTTCACTTTATGTTAAATCAACAAAGAATTTATTTTGTTTTCATTTATGTATCAAGTAAGAAAAAGGGGTTTAGATTAATTTTGGCATCTGTTAAAGCATGGTAGTGTAGTATCACCATAAAATACTGATTTTTTTTAGTTTTAATTACATCAATTAGGTTTAAGGACCTCTGTAAAATGCAGACATATATCTTAAATTTAAATGTGGGAGATTAAAGCTCTAATAATGACTGTGAAAGCAGGTGCTCCAGAGTAAACATTATTTCTCTAATTTTTGTGCTATTTTCACATTTCTTGATCGGTGTGAGAAAAAATATTTCTCCTCACTACTCTCTAGTGAAAAATTTGAATTTAGCAAATTATTGTTCCAAGGTTAATTATGGTGTCAAATTTTCTTGATTTCTGAAATTTTCTATTGTGACATCATGAAAAAAAGTGATGATGCCTGTTGACGTCACATATAAAGAACACAACTTTCTGCAAATCTTTGATAAAAGGAATGATAAAAATAATTAAAGGAACAGATTCCGCCACTATAACTTTAGTTTTACAATATTTCTCCACTATCAACCGTTAAATTTAAACTATTTGAAAAGCTCTGTAATCCTCACACTTTTAAAAATATTAGATTAAGCTGTTTCGAGTGGAGAAATATTGTAACACACATGTTGCAATGGTGAAATCTATATTTCGTCATTACTTTATCCATGAAAAAGGTAAAAGTTGACAATTTCTCAATTGTATTCTGTTATTTTTCTTCCTTTTTAGCTCACCTGACCTGAAAGGTCAAGTGAGCTTTTCTCATCACTTGGCGTCCGGCGTCCGTCGTCCGTAAACTTTTACAAAAATCTTCTCCTCTGAAACTGCTAAGCCAAATTTAACCAAACTTGGCCACAATCATCCTTGGGGTATCTAGTTTTAAAAATGTGTCCGATGACCTGGCCATCAAATCAAGATGGCCGCCACGGCTAAAAATAGAACACAGGGGTAAAATGCTGTTTTTGGCTTATAACTCAAAAACCAAAGCATTTAGAGCAAATCTGACAGGGGCTAAAATTGATTATTAGGTCAAGATCTATCTGCCCTGAAATTTTCAGATGAATCGGACAACCTTTTGTTGGGTTACTTCCCCTGAATTGGTAATTTTAAGGAAATTTTGCTGTTTTTTGGTTATTATCTTGAATATTATTATAGATAGAGATAAACTGTAAACAGCAATAATGTTCAGCAAAGTAAGATTTACAAATAAGTCAACATGACTGAAATGGTCAGTTGACCCCTTTAGGAGTTATTGCCCTTTATAGTCAATTATTAACCATTTTTCGTAAATCTTAGTAATCTTTTACAAAAATCTTCTCCTCTGAAACTACTGGGCCAAATTTAACCAAACTTGGCAACAATCATCTTTGCGGTATCTAGTTAAAAAAATGTGTCCGGTGACCCGGACATCCAACCAAGATGGCCGCCACGGCTAAAAATAGAACATAGGGGTAAAATGCAGTTTTTGGTTAATAACTCAAAAACCAAAGCATTTAGAGCAAATCTGACGGGATTTGATTGTTTATCAGGTCAAGATCTATCTGTCCTAAAATTTTCAGATGAATCAGACAACCTGTTGTTGGGTTGCTGCCCCTGAATTGGTAATTTTAAGGAAATTTTGCAGTTTTTGGTTGTTATCTTGGAAGCAGTGATAATCAAGGGCAGTCTCTTGACTACTATTATAGATAGAGATAAACTGTAAACAGCAATAATGTTCAGCAAAGTAATATTTACAAATAAGTCAACATGACCGAAATGGTCAGTTGACCCCTTTAGGAGTTATTGCCCTTTATAGTCAATATTGAACAACTTTTCATCATTTTTGTTACTTGTACAAAAATTTTCTTTTCTAAAACTATGGGCCAAATTTGACCAAACTTGGCCACAATCATTACTAGGGTATCTATTTTAAAAAAGTGTCTAATGACCCTGCCTGCCAACCAAGATGGCCAACATCAGTAAATACAGTAACAGGTGAGCGACACAGGCTCTTGAGAGCCTCTAGTTTTGTCTTGCTGCATTTCAATAATTAACTGCTGCATGTCTTTTGTGATTTGTACTGTGTAGTTGCTGCCATCTCAGAAGGATTGATGTGACACACCCCATTCCCTTTATAAGAATTCATCAGGTAGTAATAAATATGATATGATTGAATGCTTTATAATATATCAATGATAAGTACTTTTGTGCTTTTGAAATATTTATTTTGAAGATGTACAGAAGGTTTTTTCTTCTTTTTCAGATGAGAAAAGTGTGGTGATTAAGTGTGATTTAAGAGAGAGAATACTAAACCCAGCACAGCTTCCATTCTATGGAAATTTTGTAAGTAAATATCAGTTAGACTGCACTTATCTGATAAATATTTCCTGTTGAAAAGTTGAACATTTTAAATGTGTAAGCCATTTACTCCCAGTTTTAATTTGTGTGTTTTGGTTGTTTTTTTTTCTGAAGTCAATTGTATGGGTTAGCCCATGTTAATACAAAATGATTATTTGTTTAATGTAGTTTTTGCTTGTAATTGTTAAAAAATACATTTGTTTTGTAGTTTAAATTAGTCTGTATATGTATTGGTTTTTTTAAGACTGTCCATCCTGACTCTGCCACAATGAAGACCTTCCCATCCACCAGTAAAGCCCTAGGGATGTTTATTCCTATCTACAGGATCAAAATTCTGGGACTTCTGTCTTCTCAAGATTTGTGTGATTCTATTGTTTATGGAATGGTTTGTAAAATAAAATGATAATATAATAAATTTTGTCAATGGGCTATACTGTAAAAATTCAACATTTGATATGATTACCAGCTTAGATATTGGTAATCATTAGTGTTGAAAATGGTCACCTTACTTAGAGTAAACTATATATTTTTAATACTGGTAATTAAAAATTTGTGCTGTTGTGATAAGATTGTCAATGAGACATCTGGCCTCACGGTCATAAAACTTTCGAGCATGATTTTTGTACTCAAACTCGAAATCAACCAATCAAATTGCTGGATTTCATGTTTCGAGCATGATTTTTGTGCTCAGAGTACTGAGCAAAGTTTTATGCCTTCAAGGCCAGATCTCCTCTGAAGACCAAATGGTGTAGAAATTAACTACAGGTCACCTTATGACCTTCGACAATGATCAAAAGCTGTAAGTAAGACACAAAAGACCCCAAAATGACAAATGTAATAAAAATTCAAAGAAAACTAACAGCCAGATTTATCTACAAAACAAAAAAAGAAAAACAAGTATGATGTATTAAAGGCAGCAAACGACTGCCACTAAATTACAGGCTCCTGACTTGAGACAGGCACATACAGAATGTGGCATTGTTAAACATATGATTGTCAGTGCCCAAACCTCCTCCTACATGTAACTTTGGTGACACTCTTGATTAAAACAAATTAAAACAATAGTTAAATGATCACAAGGGCCTAAAAATATCACAAAGTTTATCTAAACCAGATGTTAAAAATTCAAAGAAACTTGCAACCCAATATTGGTCATTTGTAAAATAAAAGTATGAATGATGGTAAGAGTACAACTGCCATTGTGTTATAGGCTCAAGAGCATGAGGTATGTAGCTGGTTAATAAACTATCGATTATCCAGCCCTCCTCCTAATCTTAATTGGATTACATATATATCAATCAATGGCATCTACATTTACAATCATGTGTGAAAAGATATATTCAACCATGTTTTTGTTTTTGAAATTAATGCTGAAGGCAATTTAAAGCATTTTTAGTTATATTTAGTAATACTATTTTGAAAAGTTAAAATTGAAAAGCGAATCAGAAAATCCCATATAAATATCAAATTGTTGATGTTTTATGGATCTATTATTATGCTTGCATCTAACCTGATGTGTCTATTTTTGCAGCCAATGATAGCTTTAGCCACAAACTGTTGGAAAATAGATTGGGATGATCTCGAGAAAAATCAACAGCTATTTAAAGCATTATGCTATAAGCTGGTTGAAAAAGTAAGATTTAGTTTAAAAAGGCTACTTAATTTTTTCCCCATTTTATAAAAAATGCATTATGGCAAAATCTGGTAGAAATAGTAAGATTTAGTTTTAAAAGGCTGCATTATTTTCCCTCTTTATTGTATAATAATATCCATTAAGTTATAACTTGTAGAAAAAGATAGAGGCTGCATTTTTTCTTTCCTTTTTCAGAGTCATTGTATAGAAAATACATTATGTTATATTATAAGCTGGTAAAATAAGTAAGATTTAGTTTACAAGGCTGTATTATTTTCTCTTCTCATTGTATACTGAAATTAATGCATTATGTTATAATTGGTAATAAAAATGTAAGATTGAGATTACGAGGCCGCATTTTCTCTCCTCATGGTTTATAAAAGTGAATGGCACATCATGTTATAACTGGTAGTAAAAGTAAGATTTAATTTCCAAGGCCACATTATTTTACTTTCCTTATTGTTTACAAAACTTAATGTTATAAGAATTAGTTAATTAGGTTACAATATATACTATGGCACATACAATAAATGTATCAAAGTATTAAATCAGAATAGTGAAATGTTTGTGTTGATTTTTAATTGAGATTTTTAAACAAAGAACAAAAATTCAAGATTGATTATGACCATTTCAGGAAATGGTACCTACTAATTAGACATACAAATTTTGTTACAAGTTTTTATTTTGCAAAACCCTACCTCTCCCAATGTCCACATTTTTTTTTTTTAACATTGCAAAGTTTTTTGAATTTACAATTTACTTTTGCTGTTGTTTATGAAGATACTTGAAGTAATATAAATATGATCACACTGGGCTTAAAAGAATTACAAAATTCATCTCATCCATATTTGAAAATTCAAAAGAAACAACTTGCACAACCAATATTGGTCAATTATATAAAATTGAAAAGCATATATTATTGTAAAACATATACTAAGAAACATTAATAGAAATAGTTACAATCTTTATTTGTTTTTGGTTAGGATCAAATTTTAATTGGTGAATTAGAAAATACTGTATCAAACAGATCCCGGTCGGACCAGGAAGTAAAACCCAATGGAAGTTTTGTATTCTTGCCTGCTCCTAATGGCACATTGTTGGTTAAATCTATTGCTGTACAGGAGTTGTTACTGCCATGTCAGACAGGGACATCACTAGATGGTGCCACAGAAGAATCTTTAGACCTTATAAGTTCATCCTTACAACAGGTTTGTCATAATTTAATAAACATCATCTGAAAAAGGTAGCAAAATGTCAGAATTCTATATTTTGAAAAAGTCCTTTTCTCCAATACATGGTTAATAGATTTAGATATTACTAAGAATCTAAGGTTCCGACTCTTTCAGACAAAGTTGACAGGAAATAAATTTTAATCTATTCTTTTTCAGACCAATTTGATTAAAAATATCCAAATGTCTTCAGGCCCTTGTACATCTGTGACTTTCAAATGCTACGAATAGAACATTCCTGATGAAGATAAATGCAAAAAAGCTCTTCGAATGCATGAAATTTATAAAATGTTATTTTCATTTCCAACTATATAGATTAACCTTCGTTTCCAGATTACATCCTTCATGTCCTTGACATTAGTTTTTTAGACATAAGTTAAATACCATTTGGGCATTGATATCATTGCAGTCTTATATCTGTAGTCATATTGATAAGTTGTTAACATTTCTTATTGCATTTATTCTAAGAAAATATTCTGCAGTTTCTACTTAATTTGAAGGTATCTCATGATTAAATAATGTAAGTCACTGATACAAAGGTAAAATTTTATACTTCAGCTTATACCTAAATAAAGATCACTTTGTTCACTGATTTTTTTAAAAACCAAATAAAGAAAATATAGACTTAAACATAATAATGCATAATGTGACTTATAAAAAAAACCAGTATTTTTAGCTTTTTATGTAGGCCAAGCTTAAACTACAATTCAGTGATGCTATTTCAAAATACATTCAACGTCTATCGCATTGAACTGTTTGATGTAATATGTTCAATTTGCAACAACACACAATAAGTTTTAAATAAATTAAACGCTGAAAATACTGTAGTTTGCATAAAAATCAGGCTAAATAATTATTTTAAATAGGTCATTTTTTATTGATTGAACCTCATTTCATTGAAACTTTGTGTTGTCCAAGTTGTTTCTTCAAAAGAAAGAACAATCATTTTGCAAGGAAATAACTCCATATAGGTATACAAAGGAAATTAAAAGAAATCATAGAGATGCTAATTATATTTTATATTGCTTTAAGTATTTACTTGGTCAATGATGTCATTCACTTGCACTTCTATGATGTCATAACAAAACCTTTATTGCTATAAAACATAATTAAATCATCAAAGTATGTCAATAATATGAAAATAAGCTCTGTTTACATTAAACTCACTGCTTGTTTTAATAACAATACAGATTAGATTACTTTTGTCCCTCGAGGGTTTCCATACGAACATCACTTTCTAATGTTTGATAAACTAAAATAGTTCAAATTTATCCAATATTGTCATCTTTGTTGCTATAAATTAATGCATTTAAAAGTACAAAAGTCATATTATTATAAAACCAAAACAAATGATGGTGACATGACGGTACTGGTATATTTTCATTTCATGTAAACAATTGGTAGTTTCCACAGCTTTTCTAGGGATTTTCATTAGACTAATTATTGGAAATTAGGATGGAACTCAGCTGTTTAAATGTTACAGTGGTGAGAATAAAAAATCACTTTTAAGTGGTTTTAGATTTATGTTTGAAAGTAATAGTCCAGGAAAGACCCAATTTCATATTTTGTTTTCTTGAAACTGATTTACAGTAACAAGGACTATTCATAAAACTGATGAAGATTCAAATTTGTCGTCATTGAATACTTTTGGAAACAACAAAAATACTTTACCCTCATCATGCAATGTCATATAAAATCAAACAAAATGCAAACATATACATTTGCATGCATTAGTATAAAAAGTCAATTGTGATAATACAGTTGAATACAACTTGATAAAATGTTATGAAAAAATAAACATGATGACATAATCAGTTTTCAATATTATTTATACAGCTATGTTGAATTCAATAAATGATCTGTTATTTTGTATTTGAAAGAATTAACATTTGTAATATTTTTAACAATATTGGCAAATTATTCCACAAGAATGATCCAAACTACATAATAGATTTTTTGAGCTATTTTGTTTTTATGCCCCACCTATGATAGTAGAGGGGCATTATGTTTTCTGGTCTGTGCGTCTGTTTGTTCGTCCTTCCCGCTTCAGGTTAAAGTTTTTGGTCAAGGTACTTTTTGATAGTTGAAGTCCAATCAACTTGAAATTTAGTACACATGTTCCTTATGATATGATCTTTCTAATTTTAATGCCAAATTAGAGTTTTTATCCCAATTTCACGGTCCACTGATTATGATTCAGACACACTACCAATCCAATCATACAGTAACAATAGCACAGTAATATACGGTAACACAATCAAAAACTATCTACAAAAAAGGAAAAAATAATAACTCCTATTAACAATAACCATCTCATAAAAGGGTGGGTGGGTTAACATAATAACGAATGCTGCTACGTTGAACTATAGGCAAACTTTGAATAACTTTAATTTCTCAAACTAACCCCTTAAGTAATACCTAATCATGCTTTTCTTGAAAATCATGAGGGCATATACCCTTAAAACCGGCATTACGGGTATATGCTATCCAATCAAATTGAACATAAACACACACCATGTGTTTGATATAAACACACACACATGTTTATAGTAAACAATCACTTGTCCGTTACAACGTCATGTGACCAATAACTTTAATAAATATATGTAGTATGAATATCATTTTTGATATAAGTCAATTTTTTTTCTTTTCTAGTGAAACAAACTGGATAATGATCACTTATTGAGAATTTTAGCAACATGTGATTCTAGTATCAAATCTTTATTGGTGACATAAACATGATCAATAAGGGTACTAGAATCAGGTGTAACTCTTGTTGCTTCTTGGATTATCTGGTTGAATTTATAGGTTTCTAATAAACTTAGCCATTAAAAATTCTATTTCATTTCATCTAGTTGTTGGTCTGCAAACAGAACCAAGTATTTTCCTAAAAATAAATTTATAGTTTCTCGTTTGAATTGTTTTTCATTTGTAATTTGAGGCCTTTTCCAGGCCTTTTATAGCTGACAATGTGGTGACCTATAGCTGTTAATTTCTGTGTGATTTGATTTCTTGTGAAAGGTTGTCTCATTGGCAAGCATACCACATCTTCTTTTTTATATTTAAGGAGAAAATACAAGTACACAATACAATATATAAATTAGGGCAATGTTATTAAAGTATCATTTTTGTTATGAGGCCAATAAACTGGGAAAGGCCAAGGTTACCAAGCCCTTCAGCAGTTTCATATTAATTACTTAAAACATATCATTTAATTTTTGACTTGGATCGAATATTGTTTTTATACTGCAATTTACAAGGGCTACAATAATAACTTTACAAAATGTTAATTTGTTTTAAAAAAAAAAGAATATTTTCTATCACTAAATGAAAATTTGCTTTTAAAGAAAAATGGCATGATGTGTTCAAAATATTACTTTGTTACGGTTTTTAGAAAACAATGACAAAAGGAAATGGTATAGCTGCTGTATGAATAATTTTATATTATCCAATGAAACCAAAAACAAAAGTTGCACAATATTAGGAAATGTGCATAATTTGCCATCTTGCTTAAATCTTTTCATAAATTAAGTAATAAAAGTCAGTATTTGATCGCTTTTAATATTGCAAGTTAGGAATAAAATTTCTTTATTTATATTCATTATTTAAACTTTATTAATATGTTGACAGTTGTATCATAATTGTATGTAACTTGTGTCCAGAATACCAATAAAGAGGTATTAACATCTTCATTAAGAAAACAGAAAATTGAAGTGGTGTAAAATTCAATATTTAATTCGATACCAGCTTGATATCTTTTATGATTCAAAAATGCAACAAAATACCAAATTTTTTTTATTCTGTGCAGGTTATGAAATTATAAATTTGAAACCTGATCATGAAATAGTTTTTAAACAATTCACAAAAGTTTGCATTTTTGTCACATGATTCAATTTACTTACAGATTGAAGAATTAGATAGTTATAACCCTCTAATGGCCTCTTCAGGATTATATCAGTGTTTGAAGAATAAAAACAAAAAGCCTGAACCAAAACAGCAAAAAAGAAAAACAGAAAATGTAAGGATCTACTATAATTATTCCAAATGTGTTATTTTCAATTACTAGCACTTGAGGATAGCATCTCTGGTAGACTATGAGTCCCTGGGTTTTTTTACCAGCTTAGTTTGTAGTCAGTTCTTGGGAATTGACATGTTTTCAACACACTCCCTCTTTGGTTGTTGGGTCGCTGCCCCTGAAGTGGTAATTTTAAGGAAATTTTAAAGTTTTTGGTTATTATCTTGAATATTATTATAGATAGAGATAAACTGTAAACAGCAATTATGTTCAGCAAAATGAGATTTACAAATAAGTCAACATGACCAAAATTGTCAGCTGACCCCTTATGGAGTTATTGCCCTCAAAAGTAATTTTTTAACAGTTTTTGGTAAATTTTTGTAATCTTTTACAAAAATCTTCTCCTCTGAAACTACTAATCAAACTTAACCAAACTTGTCCAAAACCATCATTAGATTATTTAGTTTTAGAATTGTGTCCGATGACCCTGCCCCCACGAACCAAGATGGCCGACATGATAGAACATAGAGTAAAATGCAGTTTTTTTCTCATATCTTTGAAACCAAAGCATTTAGAGCAAATCTGACAGGATTGAATTGTTCATTAGGCTAAGATCTACCTGCCCTGAAATTTTCAGACCATTCAGGCAACCCTTTGTTGGGTTGCTGTCCCTGAATTGGTAATTTTAAGAAAGTTTTGCAGCTGTTGATTTATTGAGTTATTGCCCTTAATAGTCCTTTTTAACAATTTTCATAAATTTTGTAAATTTTTACAAAGTATTTTCCACTGTAACTGCTGGGCTAAGTTCATAATAGATAGAGATACTTGTAAGCAGCAAGAATGTTCAGTAAAGTAAGATCTACAAACACATCATCAAAACACAATTTTGTCATGAATCCATCTGTGTTCTTTGTTTAATATGCACATAGACCAAGGTGAGCAACACAGGCTCTTTAGAGCCTCTTGTTTATTTTATATAACTACTTAATTTTAAATGCATTAGTTCATCAATGGCTCCCAAATGTTTAGGTTTAAACATCCGTAATGATGGACTATCCAAAAAAGACTATTCACACACATGAAAGTGTAATTTTTATTTAAGTAATTGTACTCCTCTTTTGTGTGATATAGTGGTGATATTGACCATTTGTTAACAAGCTGACCCTTTACTCACAACAAATTGAAATCTTGCATTTGTGTGGGACAAAAAGTAATAAACAATCTAGGAGTTTACCCTTTGGGTAATTTTGCTTAAAGTCTCTGTTTTATTACAGTATCGTTATGGCAGTAGATAGTCACAGAAATCAAACTTATTTTTCATCAATGTTGATCTGTTCTAGAGAAAATTTTCAACAAGCACCAACATTTTTGGTCACTTAGAAACTAAGACCTTAATGAACATCTATTGATGATAGACTGTCATTATATGGAGGAATCAAAGCCAAAAAACAAATTGAGTAGCTTTTGCTTCCCAAAGGAGTAGGTCCGGTAAGGGCCGATTTTGGCCTCAAATTTCAGGTTCATCTGACGAAAGATTTTGGACACTTTTTAAACACTTAAGTGTCTATTTAAGTTGATTCAATTAGTTTATGTGAAGGATTTTAACTGATTTAGTCATAAAAAAAGCTCCAATTCAAGCTTAAATATGACAAATCTATCAAACATGCCAAAAAATGTCCCTTTTCAGATGTTTTTGTTTTTCAAAAATGAAAGTGGCCGCATCTGTGTTCATCCTCAACCTTTATATATGTTATGTGTTATCATCAAATACAATTCCAATATTAAGAATGAACACAAATGTGGCCACTTTCATTTTAGAAGGAAACCGTCCAAAATTTAACTAAAATGCTAAAATTGTGAAGATTTCAGTAATTTAGCATGACTTAATGATGCTATTACCCGATATATGTGCATTGTATTGTCAAAAACAGCCCATATTTATGTTGCAGAAGCATTCTACTTTCCAATAAATAACTAAAAGTTTACATTCAAACAAATTTGTAAAACTGCTATATTTTGGGGCCAAAAAGGGGTCTTACTGGACCTACTCCTTTGTCAATTTTCTGTCTAAAAGTTTAGACTCTTAATCAAGTCATTTATCTGAAACCTTATTGCACTGCATATCCAAAGCTTAGGTTTAATTATTTTACCAAGGAATTCAGTCCATAAACAAAATAAGAAACCAAAGACACCAGGTTAACAGAAAGTAGTATGAAGGAATGAAAGGCTATGAGTCTTTGACCAATATCCCCAAATTTCCATTGAAATAGCAAGGATGATAACCTTTTAAGTTATTCATATTACTACGTTTATGTTTTCTTTTCTCATAAATCATCAAATTTCTACAAATTCAATACACATTACAAAATAAAGGTTAAGTTCTTGATTTAATAGCATGTCATTTTCCTAGATGTTGTTAAACAGGAAGGATTAATTATTCAAAATAAAGTGATGCATATTTTGTCAGCTTACTTTTATCTTTTCATGAATTTGATTATAAAGTCACAAGAAGATGTGAAATATTATTTCAAGGTTTGAATAACATTTATTTTTTCTATTTCTTCTTTAAACTTGTTAACATGTGAACCGCTGTATCATAATTTTATTTGCCTTTCAGAATACTAATAGAGAAGTGTTAACATCGTCATCAAAGTATAATACCAACATACAAATGACAGGAAAAGCACCAAGGGCATCTCCAGTTTCTACTAGTGTTAAAAGACTGAGACCATTGCTAAACATCTTCCCAACGGACTTGTGATTAACAAATAAAAGGCTTTAAACCATTGCTGTTATCTTCCTTACAGACTTGTATTTAACAAAGAGCTGTAAATACATAGGTCTGTCTATTTTAAAGACTGTAATACCCTTAAAGATTGTAACAGTCTTTATTTCTAATGCCTTGTTTCTATGTGGTAACAGTTGAATACTAGAATTTTATTGATATTTTATAATTAAATGTATTTATGGTATTTATTTGTGAATATGTTATGTTTAGAACAATGAAGATTAGGCCCATAATTTTACTTATGTTATGTATGTACACAAAATAAGATACTCTTCAAAATAATTATATAGTTTTTAGTTGTTATTTGTTTATTTTTATTTTTATATTGAATAAATTTGTTAAATATTTATAATGCTGTTTATGGTTATTTGACCAAGAGAATACAGTACAGAAGAGAGTGTCCAATTTTCCTTACAGAAGAAGGGCATTATGTTTTCTGGTCAATGCGTCCGTTTGTTCCTTCACCCATCCATTTGTCAGCTGTTCATCTGTCCCACTTCAGATTAAAGTTTTTGGTCAAGGTAGTTTTTGATGAAGTTGAAGTCCAATCAACTTGAAACTTATTACATATGTTTCCTATGAAATGACCTTTCTGATTTTAAAATGCCAAATTAGTTTTTACTTCAATGTCACTGTCTACTGAACATAGAAAATGATATTGCAAGTGGAGCATTTGAGTTTGGTTTTTTCTATCTTTGTAATTTCCATCCGATAGTTTCACAAGTTACAAGTGAGCCTCCTCATGTTTGTTTTGGGCTGGATGATCAGGATCATAGATTTTTCATTAGATTTAGCTAAATATGTATTCAAACATTTATACTGACTTGACATTTTTACCTATTATGTCTGTTTCTTATGTTCACATATATTCATACATAGAATGGAATTTGATGTGACTGTCATTCAAGTGAGAGTTTTATATAGCTAGCTATAAAACCAGGTTCAATCCACCATTTTTTACATAAGAAAAAGCCTGTACCAAGTCAGGAATATAACAGTTGTTATCCATTTGTCTTATGTGTTTGAGCTTTTGATTTTGCCATTTGATAGGGGACTTTCCGTTTTGAATTTTCTTCAGAGTTCAGTATTTTTGTGATTTTACTTTTGGCTAACATTTTTTGGATTTGAATGTCCCTGAAAAAGCAAGCCATGGGAAGTGATTCAGACTCATCAAATTTATTGAGTGTTACTTTCATTATCATTTAATAGACTGAATGAGTGCAGAAATTGATTATCTGAAAAGACAACCAGGGGCATTATGTTTTTACGTTCTTTCGTTTGTCTCTTCTTTTTTTCATGTGTTCGTGTGTTCGTTCGTCCGATTGTCCCGCTTCAGGTTAAAGTCTTTGGTCAAGGCAGTTTTTGATGAAGTTGAAGTCCAATCAACTTGAAACTTAGTGCACAGATTCCCTATGTTATGATCTTTCCAATTTAAATGCCGCATTAGAGTTTTGACTCCAATTTCACGGTCCACTGAACATAGCAAATTATAGTGTAAGTGGAGCATCCGTGTACCATGGACACATTGTTGTTTTTTTATAAATATATTCAGCTGCAATGTCAGTTCCTATGGGAATGAACTGTGCGCCTCTCCTTGTCGGTCTCGTCCTATTTTCATATGAATCGGAGTTCCATCAGACACTTGTCAAAAAAAGAAGATCAAAGAAGCCAGGTTATTCAGAATCACATTCAGACATATTGATGATGTATGTTTCTTCGATTAACAATCCGAACTTTTCTGATTGGGTTCCGTTAATATATCTCCTAGTACTAGAAATTATTGAAACAACAGACATGACTTCCTCCGCCTTATTTTGAGACTAATACCTCGAATTTGACATACTCAGTCATCTCAGTACCAGAATCTATAACATAGAAGACGATTTTAATTTTGAAATTATCAATTTCCCTATGTTTAGTAGCAATATACCGACTTCACCTGCATAAAATAAACATTTTTCAACTTCGGTATTCAAGTTCTTGTAACTGCTACTCATTTTTTGTTAAACGTCACCAGTGTCTGAGCAGAAAGTTGATGAACCTGAGACCAGACACAAGTTGGTTCCTTTTTCCTTTTTCCTTTTTCGATATTCAAATTTTGAAAAATATTACAAGTCCAAACTGAATTTTTTTTTTTCTTAAAATTTTTTTTTCCTAAAATTTTTTTTTTCCTCAAAATTTTCTTTCCTTAAATTTTTTTTTCCTCAAAATTTTTTTTTCCTCAAAATTTTTTTTCCTCAAATTTTTTTTTTCCTCAATTTTTTTTCCCTCAAAAATTTTTTCCTCAATATTTTTCCTCATAAAGTTTTTCTTCAAATTTTTTTTTCGTTTCCTTATTCGTTTTCCTTTTCATTTTTTTATTATCATCCTTATTCGATTTCCATTTCCTTATTCGATTTTCATTTCCTTATTGGGTTTCTTCTTCCTTTTTCAATATTCATTTCCTTTTTCGATTTCTATTTCCTTATTCGGTTTCTATTTCCTTATTGAATTTTCATTTCCTTATTCGATTTCCA
This sequence comes from Mytilus galloprovincialis, assembly GCF_965363235.1. Classification (NCBI taxonomy): domain Eukaryota; kingdom Metazoa; phylum Mollusca; class Bivalvia; order Mytilida; family Mytilidae; genus Mytilus; species Mytilus galloprovincialis. The sequence continues at coordinate 33,748,064 of NC_134844.1, read as the reverse complement.
TTTCCTTATTCGATTTTCATTTCCTTTTTTGGTTTCTATTTCCTTATTCGGTTTCTATTTCCTTATTCGGTTTCTATTTCCTTATTCGGTTTCTATTTCCTAATTGGAGTTTTGTTTCCTTATTCGATTTCCATTTCCTTATTCGATTTTCATTTCCTAATTCGGTTTCTTTTTCCTTTTTCAATATTCATTTCCTTATTCGGTTTATATTTCCTTATTCAGTTTCTATTTCCTTATTGGATTTTCATTTCCTTATTCGGTTTCCATTTCCTTTTTCGATATTCAAATTTTGAAAAATATTACAAGTCCAAACTGAATTTTTTTTTAATTTTTTTTCCTCAAAATTTTTTTTCCTCACAATATTTTTCCTGAAAGAGTTTTTCTTCAAATATTTTTTTCGTTTCCTTATTCGTTTTTTTTTCCTTTTTTGATTATCATTCTTATTCGATTTCCATTTCCTTATTCGATTTTCATTTCCTTATTCAGTTTCTATTTCCTTATTGGATATTCATTTCCTTATTTGATTTCCATTTCCTTATTCGATTTTCATTTCCTTATTCGGTTTCTTTTTCCTTTTTCAATATTCATTTCCTTTTTCGGTTTCTATTTCCTTATTCGGTTTCTATTTCCTAATTGGATTTTTGTTTCCTTATTCGATTTCCATTTCATTATTCGATTTTCATTTCCTAATTCGGTTTCTTTTTCCTTTTTCAATATTCATTTCCTTATTCGGTTTCTATTTCCTTATTCAGTTTGTATTTCCTTATTGGATTTTCCTTTCCTTATTCGGTTTCCATTTCCTTTTTCGGTATTCAAATTTTGAAAAATATTACAAGTCCAAACTGAATTTTTTTTTTCCTTCAAAATTTTTTTTCCTCAAATTTTTTTTTTCCTCAAAACTTTTTTTTCCTCAAACTTTTTTTTCCTCAAATTTTTTTATTCCTCAATTTTTTTTCCTCAAAATTTTTTTTCCTCACAATATTTTTCCTCAAAGAGTTTTTCTTCAGATTTTTTTTTCGTTTCCTTATTCGTTTTTTTTTTTCCTTTTTCGATTATCATCCTTATTCGATACCATTTCCTTATTCGATTTTCATTTCCTTATTCGGTTTCTTCTTCCTTTTTCAATATTCATCTCCTTTTTTGATTTCTATTTCCTTATTCGGTTTCTATTTCCTTATTGGATTTTCATTTCCTTATTCGATTTCCATTTCCTTATTCGATTTTCATTTCCTTATTCGGTTTCTTTTTCCTTTTTCAATATTCATTTCCTTTTTCGGTTTCAATTTCCTTATTCGGTTTCTATTTCCTTATTGGATTTTCATTTCCTTATTCAATTTCCATTTCCTTATTCGATTTTCATTTCCTTATTCGGTTTCTTTTTCCTTTTTCAATATTTATTTCCTTTTTCGGTTTCTATTTCCTTATTTGGTTTCTATTTCCTTATTGGATTTTCATTTCCTTATTGGATTTTCGTTTCCTTATTCGATTTCCAGTTCCTTATTCGATTTTTATTTCCTAATTCGGTTTCTTTTTCCTTTTTCAATATTCATTTCCTTTTTCGGTTTCTATTTCCTTATTGGATTTTCATTTCCTTTTTCAGTTTCCATTTCCTTATTTGATTTGTACTTCCTTATTCGGTTTATTTTTATTTTTTCAATATTCATTTCCTTTTTCGGTTTCTATTTCCTTATTCGGTTTCTATTTCCTTATTCGATTTTCATTTCCTTATTCGATTTCCATTTCCTTATTCGATTTTCATTTCCTTATTTGTTTTTTTTTCCTTTTTCAATATTCATTTCTTTTTTCGGTTTCTATTTCCTTATTCGGTTTCTATTTCCTTATTGAATTTTCATTTCCTTATTGGATTTTCGTTTCCTTATTCGATTTCCATTTCCTTATTCGATTTTCATTTCCTTATTCGGTTTCTTTTTCTTTTTTCAATATTCATTTCCTTTTTCGGTTTCTATTTCCTTATTCGGTTTCTATTTCCTTATTGGATTTTCATTTCCTTATTGGATTTTCGTTTCCTTATTCGATTTCCATTTCCTTATTTGATTTGTACTTCCTTATTCGGTTTATTTCTATTTTTTCAATATTCATTTCCTTTTTCGGTTTCTATTTCCTTATTCGGTTTCTATTTCCTTATAGGATTTTCATTTCCTTATTCGATTTCCATTTCCTTATTCGATTTTCATTTCCTTATTCGTTTTTTTTTCCTTTTTCAATATTTATTTCCTTTTTCGGTTTCTATTTCCTTTTTCGGTTTCTATTTCCATATTCGGTTTCTATTTCCTTATTGGATTTTCGTTTCCTTATTCGATTTCCATTTCCTTATTTGATTTGTACTTCCTTATTCGGTTTATTTTTATTTTTTCAATATTCATTTCCTTTTTCGGTTTCTATTTCCTTATTCGGTTTCTATTTCCTTATAGGATTTTCATTTCCTTATTCGATTTCCATTTCCTTATTCGATTTTCATTTCCTTATTCGTTTTTTTTTTCCTTTTTCAATATTCATTTCCTTTACGGTTTCTATTTCCTTTTTCGGTTTCTATTTCCATATTCGGTTTCTATTTCCTTATTGGATTTTCGTTTCCTTATTCGATTTCCATTTCCTTATTCGATTTTCATTTCCTTATTCGGTTTCTTTTTCTTTTTTCAATATTCATTTCCTTTTTCGGTTTCTATTTCCTTATTCAGTTTCTATTTCCTTATTGGATTTTCATTTCCTTATTCGATTTTCATTTCCTTATTCGGTTTCTTTTTTCTTTTCCAATATTCATTTCCTTTTTCGGTTTCTATTTCCTTTTTCGATTTTCATTTCCTTATTCGGTTTCCATTTCCTTTTTTCGATATTCAAATTTTGAATGTGTTCTCCACATGAGACCAAATGACACAGAAATAAACAACTATAATAGATCACCGTGCGGCCTTCAACATTGAACAAAGCCCATCCCGCATAGTCCGCTTTAAAAATCTCCGAAATGTCAAGTGCTAACAAATTTCAAACAAGAAAACTGACGGCCTAATTTATGTACAAAATATGAACGAAAAACAAATATGTAACACAGCAACAAACGAGAACCACTGAATTAATTTACAGTTTCCTGACTTGGGATAGGCACATATACATACATAATGTGGCGGCGTTAAACATGTAACTTTGACAGTGGTGTAACAGTACAACATAAGAGCGAACTATAAAAATCAGTTGAAAAAGACTTAAGCCTGACTTAACTCAGATCATGAGATACAAATAGAAATACACCTTGCTAAAACACAGAGTGTACGTGGCCTGGTACATATCTGAGAGTTTTTCCAGTTATTAACAGCTAGTTCAAAGCCAAAAACAAATAATAAACGAAATCATGCATCCCAGACTAAATAATTAATCTTCATAGAATTAAAAAGACTACAATAATTATTAATTAAATTGTACTGACATTGTATTCTTTAAATATCTTATAAACGATCTTTTAATTGAAGCTTTCCTTCCACTTTTATTGGTAAAATATCGCATACGTGTGTATTACGATTTATTTTGAAAATGCTGAAAATATATTGATTGATTGATTGTTGGTTTCTCAACGTTCAGTGGCAAATATTTCATGAATATTCAGGACGAGAACAATTTAACAATAAATACAATAGGTAGGTCTCGTAATAATTGAGGCCATCCGGGATGATGATCAGGGAAATTTTGACTGCCACAGGAAGATGAGGGTATATTGGATAGGTACATGAATTTTGACTTGCATCAGGTAACCTACGAATTCTCAAAGAGTTGTTGTAAGGGTTCTTAATGTACAAAGAGCATGACTCTCTCTTAACACGAGGCATCGGACTTAACTTCCCCATTCTGACCAGACATGACTACATACTTGATACATCCCGCACAGCCAAACGGAAGCCCGACTTTGGCAAGCATTTTACTGCCGGTCGAGAGAAGACCAAGTGGCCATATTTCTATTCCCCAGTCACCCCTGGGGTCAGCAAATATTTGAAAAGTAGACACAATGAACTTCAATTTTTAAATAACTTACAATATTAAATTAAATAAAAAAAGAATGGGAAGAATTGATACTCATAATGTAGTTAAAAGTTTGTTGATTACTGCTGCGGTATATGATTAATAGACATGCTATTACAGGTCTATATGGTTGAATATTTCTATCTTAAATATGTATTTGTTTCTAATAAAATGCATAGTTTCAGCTTTCACGTATGCAGTACGCATATGTTGTACTATGTTGAAGATGAAACTCACAATTGGTTAATTTAATAGACCTTCACAGGCCTTGTTTTACAGTTGTAATACAACAACTAGAAGTTTTTAACGACCTTGACTGGCTATTAAAACATCCAATTGTTGTATTAGAATTGTGAATTTAAAACATCTTCACAGTCCTTGTTACACATTTGTATGAAAAACGGTTTTGTATTTATGTTATCATAATATACATTTTCAATAAGGCCAATTTTATATGTTAAAATAGCTCTTATTCTATCATGGTTTTGAAAGCCTACCCCAAAAAATTACCAACTTATTCAATTTAAACTGTTGTATCTGTATAACAGGCGATTATTTGAAAAAAATATGAAAATATTTTATTTTTAGCTTGTTTATGTCTGTGCAATTTCAAGGGAAATAAATCTTAATCACAAACCGTTCGTTGCAACGGTTACTACTTGCAACGGTTGTTTGAAAGCATAATCGAGTACACACCATGTCGTTTGTTATGAACGTTGCGAAATATATTGATTATATACCTTTTGTTCCTCTCTTAATACGCTTTCGAATGAGGTATACAGTTTATCTGTAAATACGGGCTGAAGGGTCACAGCAGTCCATTCAAATATTCAAAATATCCATTTCATTATTCAAAATTGGCTATTTCCTAATTTTCACGCGTGTTTTGGCATTAAGGTCCTCCGTAACCCCTCTAATGGTCATTGCCGCACATATTGTTTATTATCAGTGTATTTCTCTATCAATCAGCTTTTTATTGGTGTATAATTTTTATCGTAATTAGGAGCTGACGGGTTGCAGCAGTCCGTTTCATTATACAAAATAAGCTATTTCTCAATGTTCACGCGTATTTCGATATTAAGTCCGGCGGAACTCCTCTAATATGCGTTGCGGAACATATTGACTATATATCTTTTGCTCCTCTCTTAATAATCTTTTGAATGATCAGATATAAGGTTTATCTGTAATAACGGGTTGAGGGGGTACAGCAGTCTATTGAAATATTCAAAATGTCCATTTCATTATTCAAAATTGGCTATTTCCTAATTTTCACGCGTGTTTTGTCATTTAGGTCCTCCATAACCCCTCTAACGGTCATTGCGGCACATATTGTTTATTCTCAGTGTATTCCTCTATCAATAAGCTTTAAATTGGTGTATATTTTTTTCCGCAATAAGAGCTGACGGGTTGCAGCAGTCCGTTCCATTATTCAAAATAAGATATTTCTCAATGTTCACGCGTATTTCGATATTAAGTCCGTCGGTACTCCTCTTATATGCGTTGCGGAACATATTGACTATATACCTTTTGCTCCTCTCTTAATAAGCTTACGAATGAGTTATGAGGTTTATCTATTATTCGAGGCTGAAGGGTAAAAGCAGTCCATTCAATTATACAAAATATCCATTTCATAATTCAAAATTGGCTATTCCTTAATTTTCACGCGTGTTTTGTCATTTAGGTCCTCCGTAACCCCTCTAATGGTCATTGCTGCACAATCAACTTGTTATATCTTTAATCAGAGGATGAAGAATAGCAAATAAAGGGCCAGAGAAAATAAAAAAGGACAACGTAGAGTATTTTAATTTTGATATATATATATATGTTTTGGTATTCAGGTTGTCCATACATGGAATTTTTTTTTTAAATAGTTAAGAAAAGCCATAAGTTTATATCCTCCGAAACTAAATAAATAAATGAAATTAAAGATTTACAGAGTGTTTTGTTATAATAATTTGAATGATCGTTTGATAACACTAAAATGACGAATTTAAAAATACGGAATTTAGCTACAGTGTCAGTTATTTTTATTTCACTATTCACCGCTCCAACTTGAATAATGAAACCTAAACTATTTCATCATTCATTACTTAACATTGAATAGTGAACTAGTTCATTATTCATTATTGAATTTTGAATAATGAATAATGAATAATGGACGTACTTCAGCGCGGTAAAAATGAGAAGTATGATGGACTTTTTTTCTGTGCCCGGTAAAAAGACCACCTACATAATGTAGTGTTCTAGTACTTCCCAGATCTATGGACACACCGACAGGCAGGACGGAACACTCTTAGTTAATCATATGTACATACCACCTAAAACTTCATTTTTGAGGGATTATATATATACATACAACCTATAGTAACTTACCCTGTATTTCACTTTAAATGTGTCTCGTTTTATACTAATGTATAGCTGAAATAGTCGGGCAATCCATGACAGATTTTGCCAAGTAGCCTTTGCCAGCTGTTCATATTAAATTGTTCATATTGCCTCGCCGATATGTGTGTCTTCTATGCCACATACAACTGTGACGATATTGACTTTAGCAAACAATTCTGCTCAAACCGGTGCTAGGGACTGTCTTTCAACTTTCATTGAAACGAGAATGATTTCTCTGTTTAAAAGATCTCAATGTATTTGTCAACAGAACAGCAATAAAGACGCTGTTTCTTTACTGCAAATGTATTGTGTATATGTCTTGATTTTGATGTCGGGCAAACTTATGAAAGAAAACAGAACCACAAAAATCAGTATTTTTTTTTAATTTGTTAAGGCGCATAACCCTAGAATGAAGGTATAAATGACGCCACCAAAATTCAAATGTGATCTGTATTTTGTTGTAATACGGATTGTGGATAAGTTTCTTAACATTTTGTTGAGGCAAACTCAAGAACGGAAACTAATTTCTTGACGTACGCACATATACACACAGACAAAGCTGGAAAAACTTAATGCCCCCTCCACTATAAGTCATATTTCATTGAATAACCCGATGTTTTCATCACTTAGTAACGATAATTGCTATCTATATCCTATTCTTTTTTATTTATATAAAGTTCCGGAAAACATTTCCCTAACCGATATTAATCAGAGTCTTTTAAATAACTAGAAGGAATTCCGATCTATATATAGAAAATTATTGACCTGGCTACTGAGGTCATTTGTCGCTTCTGTAAAAGGAGTAAAAAACGGGGCATGTAATATCAAAATCGGGAATACGCTGGCATTTCATAATCTATCATGTATTGTTACGTAGGGACATTTGTTCTTACGAAACAGCTTATAAATGCACATCTTATACAGGGACAGATCCAGCCATTTTAAAAAGGGGGCGGGTTCCAACTATATGTCCCTATTCAAATGCATTGATCGGCCGAAAAAGGGAGGTTCCAGCCCCCGGAACCCCCTTCTGGATCCGCCACTGTTACAACATTTTGAAGTCTCATATAGACTTTCCAGTTCGTTTTTCATTGTATACTAGAAAGATCTCATTTTTGTCTGAATTGGTGAACCCTTTTTTAACGATAAAGAGTAATAAGGAAATGAAAATTTAATAAGGAAATAGAAACTGAATAAAGAAATAGAAACCCAATAAGGAAATGGAAATCTAATATTATAACAATGAAATAAAAACCCAATAAGGAAATAGAAACCGAAAAAAGGAATGAAAATCGAATAATGAAAAAGTTACCGAATAAGGAAATGAAAATTGAATTAGGAAATAGAAACAGAATAAGGAAATGAAAATTGAATAAGGAAATAGACACCAAATAAGAAAATAGAAACCGAATAAGTAAAAAGTTATCGAATAAGGAAATGAAAATCGAATAAGGAAAAAGAAACCGAATAAGGAATGTTATTACATTGGTTGCAATGAATAACATTGATTTCCCAGTTAAATAAAAACCGATAATTTCACATGTGAAATAAACGTGGTTATTTCACTCTCTGACGTCATACAATAATAGGCGTTGTCAAGACGTCGATAACGTCGGATCAAAACAAATTGTGAATGCGTAGGAAAAACATATTGTTCTTTACATTTCTAACATTAATTTCTTTTAAAAAAGCCATTAGCCAATGTAATAAAAAGTATAACTAATCACCGTATTTGAATATCAAAAATAAGACAACTTGTGACCGAACGCCGCTATGGATTAAACTCGTGCTGCGCACTCGTTTAATCCATGCGTCGTTCGGTCACGCGTTGTCTTATTTTTGATATACAAATACGGCGATTCGTTATACTATAAATAATCGAAAAAGGAAAAAGAAAACGAATAAGGAAACGAAAAAAACTTTTTGAGGAAAAATATTTTGAGGAAAAAAAAATAAAAACTGAATAAGGAAATAGAAACCGAATAAGGAAATAGAAACCGAAAAGGGAAATGAATATTGAAAAAGGAAAAAGAAACCGAATAAGGAAAAGCAAACCATTTAAGGAAATGGAAATTGAATAAGGAAATGAAAATCCAATAAGGAAATAGAAACCGAATAAGGAAATAGAAACACAAAAAAGGAAATAGAAACATAAAAAAGGAAATGAATATTGAAAAATGAAAAAGAAATTGAATTAGGAAATAGAAACCGAATAAGGAAATAGAAACCAAAAAATGAAATGAATATTGAAAAGGGATAAAGAAACCAAATAAGGAAATGAAAATCGAATAAGGAAATGAAAATCCAATAAGGAAATAGAAACCGAATAAGGAAATAGAAACCGAAAAAGGAAATGAATATTGAAAAAGGAAAAAGAAACCGAATAAGGAAATGAAATTCGAATAAGGAAATGGAAATTGAATAAGGAAATGAAAATCCAATAAGGAAATAGAAACCGAATAAGGAAATAGAAATCGAAAAAAAGAAATGAATATTGAAAAAGGAAAAAGAAACCGAATAAGGAAATGAAAATCTAATAAGGAAATAAAAACTGAAAAAGGAAATGAATATTGGAAAAGGAAAAAGAAATCGAATAAGGAAATGAAAATCTAATAAGGAAATAGAAACTGAAAAAGGAAATGAATATTGGAAAAGGAAAAAGAAACCGAATAAGGAAATGAAAATCGAATAAGGAAATGGAAATCGAATAAGGAAATGAAAATCCAATAAGGAAATAGAAACCGAATAAGGAAATAGAAACACAAAAAAGGAAATAGAAACATAAAAAAGGAAATGAATATTGAAAAATGAAAAAGAAATTGAATTAGGAAATAGAAACCGAATAAGGAAATAGAAACCGAAAAAGGAAATGAATATTGAAAAAGGAAAAAGAAACCGAATAAGGAAATGAAATTCGAATAAGGAAATGGAAATTGAATAAGGAAATGAAAATCCAATAAGGAAATAGAAACCGAATAAGGAAATAGAAATCGAAAAAAAGAAATGAATATTGAAAAAGGAAAAAGAAACCGAATAAGGAAATGAAAATCTAATAAGGAAATAGAAACTGAAAAAGGAAATGAATATTGGAAAAGGAAAAAGAAACTGAATAAGGAAATGAAAATCTAATAAGGAAATAGAAACTGATAAAGGAAATGAATATTGGAAAAGGAAAAAGAAACCGAATAAGGAAATGAAAATCGAATAAGGAAATGGAAATCGAATAAGGAAATGAAAATCGAATAAGGAAATACAAACCGAATCAGGAAATAGAAACCGAAAAAGGAAATGAATATTGAAAAAGGAAAAAGAAACCGAATAAGGAAATGAAATTCGAATAAGGAAATGAAAATCCAACAAGGAAATAGAAACCGAATAAGGAAATAGAAACCGAAAAAAGGAAATGAATATTGAAAAAGGAAAAAGAAACTGAATAAGGAAATGAAAATCCAATAAGGAAATAGAAACTGAATAAGGAAATAAAAACCGAATAAGAAAATGAAAATCGAATAAGGAAAAAGAAACCGAATAAGGAATGATAATCGAAAAAGGAAAAAGAAAACGAAAAAAAATTTTGAAGAAAAACTTTTTGAGGAAAAATATTTTGAGGAAAAAGAAAATTTGAGGAAAAAAGAATTTGAGGAAAAAAAAGTTGAGGAAAAAAAATATTTGAGGAAAAAAAAATTTGAGGGAAAAAAAATTTTGAGGAAAAAAAAAATTTGAGGAAAAAAAATTTTGTGGAAAAAAAAAATTTGAGGAAAAAAATTTTTAGGAAAAAAAAATTTTTAGGAAAAAAAAAATTTGAGGAAAAAAAATTTTGAAATAAAAAAAAAATTCAGTTTGGACTTGTAATATTTTTCAAAATTTGAATATCGAAAAAGGAAATGGAAACCGAATAAGGAAATGAAAATCGAAAAAGGAAATAGAAACCGAATAAGGAAATAGAAACCGAAAAAGGAAATGAATATTGAAAAAGGAAAAAGAAACCGAATAAGGAAAAAGAACTGAATAAGGAAATGGAAATTGAATAAGGAAATGAAAATCCAATGAGGAAATAGAAACCAAATAAGGAAATAGAAACCGAAAAAGGAAATGAATATTGAAAAAGGAAAAAGAAACCGAATAAGGAAATAGAAACCGAAAAAGGAAATGAATATTGAAAAAGGAAAAAGAAACCGAATAAGGAAAAAGAAACTGAATAAGGAAATGGAAATTGAATAAGGAAATGAAAATTCAATGAGGAAATAGAAACCAAATAAGGAAATAGAAACCGAATTAGGAAATGAAAATCGAATAAGGAAATGGAAATCGAATAAGGAAACGAAAATCCAATTAGGAAATAGAAACGAATGAGGAAATAGAAACCGAAAAAGGAAATGAATAATGAAAAAGGAAAAAGAAACCGAATAAGGAAATGAAAATCGAATAAGGAAATGGAAATCGAATAAGGAAATGAAAATCCAATAAGGAAATAGAAACTGAATAAGGAAATAGAAACCGAATAAGGAAATGAATATTGAAAAAGGAAAAAGAAACCAAATTAGGAAATGAAAATCGAATAAGGAAATGGAAATCGAATAAGGAAGTAGAAACCGAATAAGGAAATAGAAACCGAAAAAGGAAAATAATATTGAAAAAGGAAAAAGAAACCGAATAAGGAAATGAAAATCGAATAAGGAAATGGAAATCGAATAAGGAAATGAAAATCCAATAAGGAAATAGAAACCAAATAAGGAAATAGAAACTGAAAAAGGAAATGAATATTGAAAAAGGAAGAAGAAACCGAATAAGGAAATGAAAATTGAATAAGGAAATGGAAATCGAATAAGGATGATAATCGAAAAAGAAAAAAGAAAACGAATAAGGAAATGAAAAAAAATTTGAAGAAAAACTTTTTGAGGAAAAAAAAAATTTGAGGAAAAAAATTTTTGAGGAAAAACAAATTGAGGAAAAAAAATTTTGAGGAAAAAAAAATTTTGGAAAAAAAATTTTGAGGAAAAGAAAAATTTGAGGAAAAAAATTTGAAGGAAAAAAAAATTTTGAGGAAAAAAAAATTTGAAGGAAAAAAAAATTCAGTTTGGACTTGTAATATTTTTCAAAATTTGAATATCGAAAAAGGAAAAAGGAAAAAAGAACCAACTTGTGTCTGGTGAACCTGAGCGGTATGTCAAAGAACGTCTCATCTTTTTTCTAGAAAAGAGTTCATTGGTAGGTACCAAGACCTTGTTGATAAATATTCCGTATGCAAATAATACATGATGATCTTGAAGTATAGATTCTAGCTACTGACGTTATTTTTCATCTTAGTGTGTTATAGTATTCTTTTTTGTTTTTATGAATATTACTTTAACTGTTAAGTGTGTTTTTTGTCATATCCATTTGACGTGACTATGTACTTATACATCATGTCATTGTGATATTGTTCTCACAATTTTTGTATCCTTGTCTTTCATTTTTGCTCATTTGATTTGTCTATTTGCCTTTTTTTGTTTTTTTTTTTCTTTAATACATATGACGTGGCTCTGTACTTATACTTTCCGTCATTGTGCTATTGTAAAAATTAGTTTTTTGTTTTGCCTTTTTGTTAATGTGCTTTGTCTTTATGCCTTTTTGTGCTTCTTTGTTACATATTTCATTTTTGTTTGTTTTCAATGTGATTTAGATGTGATTATGATTCTAACACAATGTTGACTGCTGTATCCCTATTTTTGACAGTTTTGTTCACAGATCGTTGTAAATATAATGGAAATTGATGTGACTGTCATACACTTAAGAGGTTAAGTTAGCTATAAAACCCGGTTTAATCCACCGTTTACTACATAGGAAAATTATTGTACCAAGTCAGGAATCCGTTCGTTTGGTGTGTTTGAGCTTTTGATTTTGCCATTTGATTATGGACTTTCCTTTTTGAATTTCCTCGGAGTTCAGTATTAATGTGATTTAACTATTTTCATAGATGTAAGATGAAAAACATTTTTTTTTATTTCTTGATATGCCTCTCATTGGTTATCCATAAATTAAAGTAAAAGAGGTAGGTAGACATAGGATCTTTTGTTAATTAGTATCTATGCTGGTAAGTTAAGAATTGCTTCAGTTTCCTTGGATAACGTTTATGCCCGCGTCACACTGTCCCGATTTTTACGCCGATTGCAACACGATTATGGAAATTTTCAAAATCGAGACTGATCGTATCTAGATCGGGCTATTCGTAGTGCCATCTTTAACCATCGTAGAACCATCGGCCACTTTTTCTAGCCTACGGGGACAACTTCGGGAAGGGTTCTAAATTTTTTAACATGTTAAAAAATCCCCGAAGGTGCTTCCGATGTTGAGGGTTCGTATTGAGTTCGTGTCACCATCCTCACCATCGCAATGTCACCGGGAATGCATCTTTGAACATCGTATTGCATTCGTGTTTCCATCGTTTCCATCGGGCAGTTTTGACATTATGATGTCTACACGAATGAATCACGAAGCTACCCGACGGTCTTACGATGGCGACACGACTTCGTGAAGACCTCGTAATCCAGTCGTGTTGCCATCGAATAAAAGTACGAAGGCGACAAGATAGAACTACGACGGCAATAAATCCAGCTAAATGTAAGTTAATTTTCGCGCTAAAATACATTTAAAGTGCCATGCGCGAAATGCACTGGTCAGTCTAATACGACAGTTAAGAAAGACGTTCACAAAACATGGAGCTCATTTAATCTAATTCTATGAGAACAAGAAAGGCGACAGCGTTGTTTCTATTAATTCGAATGGAACAAGAAGAGCAGCTATTACAGGCTCAGGATTTACTTTTACAAGTAAAATATTATTTTTTGTCAATTTTTCATATCAAGTAACATAATGAAAATCTTAAACGCGCCTCGTACACCAACACTGCAGGTACATGTATATAGGGAAACCAACTTTTTCTTCATTATTCTGATTTTTTATCTATCGTATGAGTTGTTGTCAAACGAATGTTTACTCCATAACCATTTTGTTTTCTATATGTCATATTTTGCCGCATTTGTTGCTTTCTCCACATCCTTCTTTTTGTCTATATTATTATGATATTCTCCTGGAAAGAGCCATTTTTGAATGAAAGTGATCAACGAACCCATTACCTTAAGACAGATCAGTAAACATGGGCATAATTATGGGTGATTTTTCAGACTAGTGCACACATTTTACAGTTCAAACAAGGCAATGCCGAGCGTGGCATCCCCTCGTATGTAACATATTGGGGACAAATATGGACACTATATTTGTATATGACACATGCAGAAAATGGTAAATTGAATCTGCATATTTGATACATAAACTATTTTTTAGAAATCAACCAAAACATTCAGTAACTGGAAATACCTTTAATATTGTCTTTAGAACCAGCAGGTAAAAAAATGAGCAACCAATTTCCTGTGTATTATGCTATTTCAAGGAGAAAAACAAGTCCATCTGCATGACCTTGACTTTTGGCCTTGAACGTAAAAAAAGTCAGATCATTACAAGGAGGAATAATATACCAAATGTGGTTAAAATCTTTTGAAGCATATTGGTTTTAGAGTGTCCACAAGGGTGATACTGCCTTGTATTACAACTGCCACTGTGACCTTGACCTTTGAACTTTTAAGTCAATAGCACTTAAGATATTCTTAATGAGTAACACCATACCAAGTTTTGAGCATTTTGGTTCTAGAGTGTCCATAACGATTTTATCTACACGCAACTTACATGTAGTAGGCGAGGGGATAATAAACTAAGTTTTATAAGAATTGGACAAAAAGATTTATTTCCCGCCATGCATGGCAGACTTGTACAGAAACGATATGTTGTCGAAATTCTGTTCGTATCATAAAAAAAGTAAGCTGTACACGACGTCTTTTAGACATCGTATGGCCATCGCACATCATCGTAATCCATCGTGTAGCCTTCGTAAGCCATCGTGTAGCCTTCGTGATCCATCGTTTAGGCTTCGGCTGAGATATGAAGCTTAAATACCCGTCTTCGGTTAACCTTCGTATGTCCATCTTTTGCTATCGTATATAATTTCGGCACCATCGTATAGACATCGTTATTCATCGTACTTGCTTCGGTCACTTTTTGGTATTTTAACGAGATCGGGACCAACTTCGTACGAACTTACAATTTTCGCTTTCGGGTGTCCATCGTATATACAAATCGGGACAGTGTGACGCGGGCATTAAGCATACCCTCTGTTTGAAATTAAGGTTTAAAACTAGTTAATGCTTATCAGGTGAAAATCACTTTAAAAGTTTTACATTTGCAATCATGACTTTGTCTCTGTAAATGGAATATCTCTGTTACAAATGTTGGAGACTCAATACTGATGTTCTTTTCTAATTCATTACTTATTACCTAACCAATACTGGCTTGTAACATGAGTATCATGATGACATCGATAAAATCGAATGCGCCTACGTTTGGTTGGCTATTTATCGGAATGATGATCCACAAGATTTCTGTGTGATTTGTTGTGTTTTAATCATCTTTTTGCGTTTGTCATTTTGGCAGGATGATTGGACATATTTAAGCATTTTTTTTTTATCTTATTGTCTATTCGAATTTCGTTTCCCATACTCGTTTATAAGTATTTTATGTCCATCGTGGTTTGTCTTTTTAATATGGATTGACTGTAGGTGTTTCACCTTTCGTTTCAGTTCATAATACATCATATTAAGTTTATAGCATATACCCAAATAGTTCATTATTTACCATCTTCTTTTTTTTTCAGCAGCGACAAATTAAGCATACTTGCAATTCTATGAATAGTCTTAATATTCGGTTATCAACCTTTTGGAGGTAGGAAAAAAGGGTCACAAATAAATGCTTAATTACCTGGTATCTTTGATTATTTATTTTTTATTTTTACCATAATAATCACTCAGTTTGATTGTGTTTGCATGTGTTATACCTTGATCTTTAAGTTTCCTTAAGAAACAAAACAAATATTGACCTGACTTCATTATAGGCACCTTGGTTGACCTATATTTTTCACTTGACCCAATTGGAAGTAGGAAACATACTTGAATATTGTTTTTGGAAATTGAATAACTAGGGTTGTTCTGCAAAATGCATCCAAATCTCAATCATAAAAGCATTTATGGAAGATCACTGTTTTCATGTGGAAATTATCTCCGGAGCGAAAATCAGATCGGTTTATTTCTGGGTACATACTTCTATAGAATCATCTTTTTCGAAACCTCTCAATTGATAACAAAATTTGAGCAAGCTTTTGATGATAGGTTCTTTGTTAATAAAAAAAATATGTATGCTATATTCATGTCCAACAAATAGTTGATGAAACCAGAAAAAATACTAATCAAAGGTAACAGATTGATAATTCCTTACGACAGACGAGTTACGTCTACATGGCGTTCAAATTTATTCAGTTTTGAGCCAAATCAAATACTATATAGTGAGATGTTTTAGAGCATTAAAAACTAAACATTCCAAAAAGTGGTGGTGTTTTTCTAAAGTTTAAATTTGGAAACCAGAAAATTTTAATATTGAACGTATCATTGATGTTTCGACAAAATTAAAAGTATTGACCAAACGTCGAACTTTTATTGCACAGTCTTAATAAGACTCGTCAGTGACGCTCAGATCAAAATACTTTGAAAGCCAAGTACAAAGTTGAAGAGCATTAATAATGCTCAATAGGTATAAATATGTGATATAATTTACATAAATAATTAAAAATTTTGTGTTGGATTTTATCATTCATAAGAATTTTGACAAATCACCACATATAATAAAACAGGAAGAATACATAAGTTAATTGTTTACTTTTTTATAATTTTGTATACGTAGCGTATATAACTACGTATATTTCTTAAAAGAAATTGGGTTTTTTATCAGTGTTTTTTGTTGTTCCAATTAAAAATGACCCATGGAATTAAGAACAAATCTGTTTTTAATGTGCGAAGCAATGAATGTGTTTTTAATTTGATAGATGCTTTTGTGCTTTTTTGTAAAATTGTTTCTTTTAAAATTGTAACACAGTGATGACTGCTGAACCCATATTTTGACTATTTTATTTATTATGTTTGTTTTGTTCACTCATCGTTGTAAATATAACGGAATTTGATGACTCTTTCGTACAAGTGAGAGGTTTAGCGCTATAAAACAGGTTCAATTCACCATTTTCTACATTCGAAAATACCTGTACCAAGTCAGGAATATGACAGTTGCTGTCCATTCGTTTTTATATGTGTTTTGTCATTTGATTTTGCCATGTGATAAGGGACTTTCCGATTGAATTTTCCTCGGAGTTCAGTACTTTTGTGATTTTACTTTTTTTCACATAATCGATAACTTGAATTTACACAGAACACAAAATGGATCAAATCTTATTTTTAACACCCGTAGACATAGACTTAGCCATTCACCAGATGACCCTATATAAATAAGGTTTAAGGGGTAGCATCCATGGTTTGTGAAATGTTTTTCTTATTTTTCAAAACAGGTAATAATTAAATACCAATAAAATTATTTTAGTTGATACTTCTGATTTAAATATAGGAATGTTTGAAAATATCCAATATATAGCTACATTAGAATAAGAAAGAATCATTCGCATTGGATTAAAAAAAAACAGTATTAAATTGGAATTTACAATTAAATAATTGTTTAGTTTTTGTTTTTTTTTTTAGTTTTGTTGACGTTGATTTTAAATGTTATTTTTCACTTTAAAACTTCAAAAAGGTCATATACAATCTTTTTTTACAAACAACACCTTTTCGTCTGCAGAATGTTGACTGTCACTATCAACATAAGATCGCATAATTACATCAGTTACAATTATTCCTATTGTATAAACTACCGTATTGCCAGTATTGGATTCTGGTCTTGCTATACTTGAGAAAACTTGTATCAATAAAAAATTACATATTGTTTACAAATATATCAAAAAAAGGGAGCGTTGCCTCACTCACCATAAATTGTGTCAACTTACATTCTGTCATAAATAGATACCATGTTCGTTGGAGCCCTTTTGTCTTTCTGACAGAACGCGCGTCTAACATACCAAATCAGTAGCCTTGTATCTTTGACGAGTTTTAACAAATTACCTTATACAATCATTACATAATTTTCGTCTAAATACCAAATCTTAACCAAGTACTAAATGGTTATACATTGGTTACTTCGCCTAGATTAAATTGGAGCTACATACTGTATCGAAAATAAATCCATGATCGGTGATGATATTTACGCTATCTACATGATAGTATATCTATTGCTGGTCAGTCGATTGTTTTCAATATAGATGTATAATTGGTGGTTTTCGTGTCATCCCTAATGTCATGACCAAATACATCAAGATCACGCACCTGCTTATCTTTCTTGATTTGTGGTATACGAAGTATGATGTATGGCAGACAAATCCCATACAAAGATGTAAAGTCCAGACAGAAAAGTTAACATCAATCTTATATTTAAGGTGAAGTAGACGTAATGGGGCAGTATTTCGCATTTTTATGAAACATTTAAGCATTTAGGACTCGTTGAACTGCATCTAAATATCGACATAAATGTTAAATGTAGCTTTCAGATATAGTCAATGAAAAGGTTGGGAAATAGATTTACAAATATATAGAATTTATCGAAATGATATGAAAAATATCTTTTTATTAGCATGAAGTGTCACTTCCCTTTAAACCCGTGCACATAGTTTTGTTTAAAATGAAATGGCGTTGCAATGAATAATTCGTTTTTATGATATAAAGTTTTAAGGGTCCCCAGCTTTATATAAGCAGTGGTAATCAAAAGTAAAAAGCGCCAAAAAATCTTTTTATTTGGGTGACTTTCTTTTTGCAACAGTAAAACATTATTTAGACAGTACAAATAATTCAGCGATTTTTAAATTGTGTTATTGGTAAAACAAAACTGCTTCAAGTATGAATTATTCGAAATACTAAGGATTCTCTTATCCTAGGCAACGATTACCCTAGACGTATTTGGCACAACTTTTTGGAATTTGGGTCTTCAATGCTCTTCAATTTAATACCTGCTTGATTTTCTAACTAATTTGAACTAAACGTCACTGATGTAGACGAAACGCGCGTCTGGTGTATCAAATATAAACCTGGTACCTTTTATAACTACAACAATCATCTTATTTAAAATTATGTGGACAGAATTTCACAATTGAAATTTAAAACAAATATGTATGCACTCTTGTTCACGTACATTATATTATATTAATATATTTATTTCACATTTACTTTAGTCTTCATTAAGGTTATATAGTTTGTATCTCTGTAAAAGAGTGACGAAAGATACCAAAGGGACAGTCAAACACATAAATCTAAAACAAACTGACAACGCCATGGCTAAAAATGAAAAAGACAAACGAACAACAGCACACATGACTCAACATAGAAAACTAAAGAATAAACAACACGAACCCAACCAAAAACCTAGGGGTGATCTCAGGTGCTCCGTAAGGGTAAGCAGATCCTGCTCCACATGTGGCGCCCGTCGTGTTGCTTATGTGATAATAAATCCGGTAAATGGTATAAGTATACCACTATTCAGATATATAAAACATGTGATTAAATCATCAATACGCCACAACATAATACGCAAACTTGATATTACTTTAAATATTTCTTTTGTACGATTGCAGCGTAAAGCTACATAGTCGTAGGTCAAAAGTGTACCAGATTCCGTTATCAATACGTGTAAAAACATAATTGTTTTTAAACATTGTCGAAATATATTTTAAGCTTCGATTTTGATAAAAAATAAAAAAAAAAATAATGGTAAACTTACAAATGTGTACAATTTTGTTTTATTGTTTTATTGTTTTCATGTACTGAATGTCAGAGTATTTTTTTCCTATATAGCCATATGATAATTTTATGCAAAATTTAACATTTCTGTATCAATTGGAAAAAAAGTCATTTAATTAGGACAAGAAATATTTTTAGTATGATTTTTTTTATTAAAATGTGTTTTCAAATGAAATAATAAGGGAATTTACGGTTAATGAAACACTTTTAAACTAGACTGAAATTGAGAAGATCGTAGATTTTTTTAATCATTTTTCGGACTTTGATATCGAAGTCTGACTAATCAAGGAATATGTCCGAACTCAAATCGTCATACTATTTAATTGAACACCAATGCGTAGTGTTTGCCGTAAAGCACAACGTCATCTATAGACTCTGAAACAGGTATTACGTCTTCACTGATAGTTGAGACGCTGGTTAAGTGAGGTCCTCGCTGTTTCGAAGTCTCGATCCTTCTTAGACCCTCACAATCAACTAAAATTGTTTTAGTGAATAAAAATACCGCTGTTCAAAACTCATAAATAGATAAAAAAAACAAAAACAAAAAAATACGGGTTACAAACTAAAACTGAGGGAAACGCATTAAATATAAGAGAACAACGACACAACATTAAAATGTAACACACACAGAAACGAACTAAGCATTAGACAAAATCCGACGAGGATAACAAATATAACATCAAAACTTAATACATGAATTTGGGATAGGAAAGTACCGTGGCACGTCTTATAATAATGTGAATTCACACTCAAATATAAGAGGAAACAAACGACACAAATGAAACACAACGGTAAAATGTAACACACACAGAAATAAACTATAATATAAAAATGGCCATATTCCTGAATTGGTACAGGAATATGGCCGTTATTGAAAAGAATACATTCAATACTGAAAATTTTTGTTTTTAATAGTGTTGCTCTTCCTACTATGTTACGTTTTTCGTAATAATTTGTGAACTTTATACTCTTGTCATAATATGTAAATGAAGTTAATACAACTTAATATCCAGAAAATACACATTGTGATTTTGTATTATGGGAAATACATGCATAGCAGGGGCCCTTATTCAGATGATGAACCTGGTCACGCTCCTTATGAAGTTCATGTTATTCCACATTTTTTTTTTAATTTGTCTCTTTCTTATCGATGTCGAGATTAAAAAATTGATAGAGTGACGCCTTAATTTATGTCTAAGATCTACATATAACTGATGTTTACCCAACCATTAAAATGTTTATGCAGTCTGAAAGTTTGTTTCTCTTTAATATTGTTTAACAGAACAAGCTCTTACTTCTATGTGATAATATTTGGTTTTAATTTATCAACTTTATTCTATTGTCAAAATTTGTAAATAAAGATGTCCAGATGCAATTTTTTATCCAAAAACCACACGTTCTCTATTTAAAATCTTTTTTTAAAGTCATATAAAGCGATTGACTGGTGAAAAACAATGTTTAACCAATGCATGAATATATCATAAACTTAGTCTTCTGTGCACGATTTTATCATTTTTCACGCAAATTTATCGTACATTCGCCAATTGTATTTCTCTCTGTCTGTTATGATTTAACAAATATGGCAGCTCATTAAATGCCGTTTTTAACTCCGAAGTTTACCGATTGTCACCTTATAGTAAACAATCAACAAAAAAGCATGGATATTGAGCACGTGTTTAACATGTACAATCAGATAATAGTTTATTTCAGTGACAGACCCATGCGTATTGCGATCACCGGATTTTTACGAGAAGGTTCACGCTAAGGTCACTTTACATACGGAAAATATGTCGGCGAATTGCTTCCTGGAAGCAAGCAATTAAAAAAAAGTAAACTTCTTCTAAATGTGGACAAATTAAGAAATTTTCTTCAGAAAAAAGTATATGTACATAAGTTTAATAATGAAAATTATCCATTTTGTTATAAAAATCATATGCATAATTTTTTTTAATTTGAGGTTTCATATGACTTTAAACATCGACAAACTACTATCGCCTTAATTTATGTCATCAAACTACACATAAACGATCTTTACGCTATTCTTTACGTGACCATTAGTAATTAAGAATAGTTTGGAATAAATCGGATCATGAATACTATCCAGCCGACTTTCATCAAACGTCGAATAATTACAATGACCAAACCCATACTTACCATTTAAAATAGATTATTTAAGCTCAATAGATATCTTAATTAAAAGGGACATGTTATTGAAACACGCATATATATAGTATCACATAATTATATTAAAAGTTATATTAAATACTTCCCACTTATGATGAGTTTATTTTATTCATTTGGCCTTTCCCTTTTTTTCCCCAATGAAATATGGATATCTTAGCAAACAAGTGAAAGTTTCTTCCCAGAACTACTGGAAAAGAGAAGTGGAAGTTACCAAAGAGGGACGAAAGATACCAAAGGGACATTCAAACTCATAAATCTAAAATAAACTGACAACGCCATGACAAACAATGAAAAAGACAAACAAACAACAGCACACACGACACAACATAGAAAACTAAAGAATAAACAACACGAACCCCACCAAAAAAACTAGGGGTGATACCAAAGTGACATTGAAAGTCGAAATAAACTGATAATGCCATGGCTAAATAAAAGAAAAACTCAAAAACACAGCATAGAAAAAAAATGAATTCTCAGCAACACGAAACCAACCGAAACAGGGGCGATATAAGTTGTACTTATGCTAATAAGTTTCATTCCGACAAGTGATCTTTATGCAAAAATGAATATATCGCTAAGAAAAATCTGCATCAGTCCTCACCCACACCTAAGAATATCTTATGGTCTTGTACAATAATGCATAAGTTGGTTTATTTTGTGACTGACATTTTGTCGTACTGTCGTAGGGGAATCAATTACCATTGGATTTTATTAGAGTGTCGTGATTGGTAATAACGAGTAAACAAGACTTCATCATTTTGTCTACTACAATATGTAACTAAATATTACAGATGAACATCGTAGTGACCTTTAAACCAGTCTGAAACATTTACAAACATGTAGGTCATAGAAAACCTTTTGAGAGATAATACCGTAGCTTTATTATATTCTTGGTATAAATGCGTTAAAACATCTTTGATGCACGAAGTAATACCCTTTTAGGTCATTTCATTATTTTTACAGAAAATTTGCTCTTGTTCACAGCGATTTATTTATTTTCAAAGAATGTTTAATGCAAAATGTCGGTTTCTAATATCAAGAGGTTTTCCCGTATATAATATAGCTAGATATATGTTATTTTTGTACGAAGGGCATCATGGCAATATTTTACATCTATTTTACATATAAATGCAATAACTTTGTCTTCTACTTGCTTGTAATATTTAGAGAAAGACAATATTGTCATGTGTTAGCTTTACTTGCAACTTTCAGAAAATTAAAGGAAATATTTTTATAATGTAAGCATGGCGTAATGTCTTGCTAAAAAAAATTTTCTTTGAATTTAAAAAGCAACTTATAATGACGCCTGTGGGAGTTCAGATTTAATATATACTCGTTTGGAAATAAGATTTATCCCTTTTTTTTCAAAACTTGTATACGATTTCCGTCGTCCAAAAAAATATAGACTTTTACATACAAGAAGAAATACAATTTAACATTGTATGTTAAAAAAAAGACTTGCAATACTGGCTATTTATTCCCCAGCTTTAACTGAACACAAGATTTAATAGAAATCATCTGCAGGTTGATTGATACGAAATAAAGTGATGTTGGATCTGTTTAAAATCACAAATGCAGGTTAATCCAGTTAGTCGGGGACTTCCAGTTCGCCAACTTCAAATGCAAAAATATAAAACTCAAATTTAGAATTAAATCTTCAAGGAAATAGAATTTCACACAATGAATCGACAGATATGGCATTTACTTTGGACGGAAATATACATTTGGGACATGTGACTAGCTCAACGAGTAATTAAACTGCCATGACAGACTTTGTGTGGCGTGGGAAATTATATTAATATTGATATAGTTAGGCAATACGAATTGAAACCTTACACATACTTAACACTATAAAAGTTCAATTAGCTACAAAACCTATGTCTATTTGAAGTATTAATTGGCTTTCAAAAAACCACGCTTTATAGAATTATTGGCAAAATTGGATGATAGAAACTCGTACATCTTAAATTTGTTGTTTTAATTGTCCTGAAATAATGTAAATTGTAGTAGATGTCGGCCAGTCACTTTATATTAGTGGAAATGGATCGAGACTGAATGACTAATATGTTTATTTTTGTATAGGTTAGGCCACAACAATTTAATTCCTTGTTCGACGGACCCGCCCGCACCTATTTTTTTCAAAACAGAATTTTTTTTATTTTTTTTTATATTCCCACTTCCCGCATCGGGAAATGTAATCGTGTCCATTTTCCGCACCGTTTTTTCAGTAAATATTATAAAAAGATATATACAGTCTCACCTGTATATAACGATTTTAAACATATAAGCAGCCCATTACACTGTGTAAATATCTGAAATACATATTTGATTCAGCATGATACACATTTATCCCAAGACTAAAGTGGGAGTGCTCCGATAGAAATATGTAACAGAGGAAAATACCAATCAAAACAAAACATTGGTTTCCTTCCCCTTACTTATATTCTCTATCAAGAAATTTTCGATGTTAGAATAAAATAAAATGTGTTAAAATGGCTAAGGTCCAGGAATATCACAAAATTCTTGGACATGTTTTTATCATTTAATACCAGATAGATATATAGTTCTTTGGGAAAAGATGAGCCCTTTTGTACTAAGAAGTGTTGTTTAAAAAAAATACATTATAACTTATATTGACCCCTCATAAAAGGGATACTTATAAAATTGTTTTTAGGATGAAGAATTGTCTCATTAATTGGCACACATACATATAGCAATTCTAATTATTCAATTATATCTTGGTGAACAGGGAAAAAATCCTTCATAAATTAAAGAAATGTCAACATGGTCAAAGTACAAGTGTTAAATCAAGTTTTAAAATGGTCAAAACCTACTATTTTATGTTTACAAAAAAAATATAGTCGCTCGCCTTTACTTTTCAAGCTTCGCCTCAAAAATTTGCAAATCAAATATTTTTTTATTAAAATTTTCAAATCGCTCGCTCGCCCCAATTTTTGAAGTCCAAAAATCCGTAGAACAAGAAATTAAATTGGTGTGGCCTTATAATACGGTTTGTACATGCTCCGTATGTCTTAACTGATTACAGTTATATACAGGACAATACCAATAGATGATTTTGAGACTGTCCTGGACGAGCTCGCAGTTAATTATAAAGTAGGCAGTGTTAATAGAATGTAACAAACTGTGATATACCAATGTCTTCATTTTATAGGGCATACATCTCACAGGTTCTTCCAAAATGCAAGAACATGACTGTTATTCTAATTGAAACTTCATAAATGTTTTATCCCTGAACAAATGGTTTCACCAATTTCTATGAACCCATCTATTTTTGGAACTGGGTTGTTTAATTTTATCAACGATGTGTTGTTCGTTTGGGAAGATTTAAAGGCAGCCTCAATTGTTTAAGGTTCAAGTGAACCCTTCTGCTAAAATGAAGTAGAAATTTATTTATCTATAGGGCATGCTATACTTTAAAAAAATTTCAAATGCGCAGGTTTGGGGTAAAAATGCAGCCATTTTAGCCAAAGGGTCGACATGAACCTTAACTGTATCAATCACGAATAAGTCTATCATTATCATTATCTGGTTAAGAACAATCATACGTCTTTTTTTCTTTTTTGAAAGAGGGAATTTAAAATTCATTGTTTAATTTTAGATTTCCTAAATAAAAAAAAATATTATTGTATTGCCTAACTATATCAATATTAGTAAATGTGAGAAAAAAGTAAAATCACAAAAATACTGAACTCCGAGGAAAATGGAAAATGCAAAGTCCCTAATCAAATGGCAAAATCAAATGCTAACACACACCAAACAACAAGTGTCATATTCCTGACTTGGTACAGAAAAGTTTCCATTGGATATGAACGAAAACAATTAATTCAATAATACAGGTTTTCAAAGACAGAAAAAAAGGATTGTTCTTTTTAAACCTGATGCCTTCTGTTACCTATTATTCATGTGTTTCTTTGCCTAATACGTTCTCCTATTTATTTGTATTGTAGTCCTGTAATATTATGTTGTCATTTTAATGTTATATTTAACATTGCCATTAAAGTGCAAGGTTTGGCTTGCAACAAAACCAGGCTCAACCCACCATTTTTTTCCCTTTAAAAATGTCCTGTACCAAGTCTGGAAAATGGCCATTGTTATATCATAGTACGTTTCTGTGTGTGTAACATTTTTACGTTGTGTCGTGTGTTTTCTTTTATATTTTAGTGTGTATTCACATTACTATGAGACGTGTCACGGTACTTTTCTTTCCCAAATTCATGTATTTGGTTTTGATGTTATATTTGTTATTCTCATCGGATTTTGTCTAATGATTAGTCCGTTTCTGTGTGTGTTACATTTTAATGTTGTGTCGTTGTTCTCCTCTTATCTCTTATATTTAATGCGTTTCCCTCAGTTTTGGTTTGTTACCCCGATTTTGTTTTTTGTCCATAGATTTACGAGTTTTGAATAGCGGTATACAACGGTTGCCTTTATTTCCTGTATGTTATCTTGAATTTAAAAAAAAATAATGAACGGAAAGAAAATTAGTCCAAAGATAATAACCTATGCCGCCTCCAAAGGATGAATGGTCAGTGTATGAGCCTATTGTAACTTGTCTACTAAACTTCGACTTTCTGATTTCCACTCCAACAAATATGGTTCGATGTCTGTTTTCTGATATTTTTCGGTTCTTTCGTTTTGAAAATTTAAGGTGACGTGAAAAGTCATCGGCTGGGAAATACTTGTGAAATGCAACCATACAAGAATACGTTATACAGAAAGAACAAAAATTATTAAAATCACAGTTGAAGAACGTGAGAGTATCAGTTACGTGAATTCCACAAGTATCTATTGTGAAACGAAATTTTTTTCCATATGGACATTTTTATTTCAATTATAAATAATTTACATATTGCAAAAACTACTGTTTGTCATTGGGAAATAAAGTTCCCATTCAATGTTCGGGTAGAATTTTTGTATTTGATTTACGAAACGCCTCGTCCCCTTTCTAAATCAATTCACCAGAGTATACTCAGCCAAAATTACAGACTTTGTTTACCTTACATTCCACTTTTTCATGTTGAAATATGGGATTTCATAAGTATGTTCTTGGTACTGTTCACAGAAAAAACATCCCGAAACGCAAGGAATCAACAAGGAATATAGCCAAATTCTATTTATTTAACATATTGTCGAGTTATGCGCATATATCTTATCATTACCTTATCTTATCAAATGCTTTGTGGCATTATAAAGAGGATGAAGTAATTGCTTTGACATATGCTACAATTCTCATCTTTTGACCAATTAAAGGGAAATATATTTATTGTGGTTTAATCTTCATGAATTCTGATTGAAATCAATGCATTGACTATCCATCGCGAACCTTTATAAACCTGATCTGATCATCCTTAATATTCTTTAATAGGACAAACTTATGATAAATTCCAATGTTTCTATTAACATTTTCGTAAGATCATTGAAACATTAATTAATTTTCTGTGTAATCTTCGTAATCCTGGCGTAATCTGGTAAAATACATTGATATCTTGATACGCCTTCTTTATAATCTTTATGATAACTTCAAATGCATATACTTTATATGTATTGAAATAAGAAAAATGTAATATATAAAAGATAACATTTTTTATCAATGAAAATGCAACAACCACAAAAAAATGTAAAAATGAAAGTTATGTAAACCGACAAACAGCCTTCAACGTTAACGGTCACGTTTCTGTATATTTGATTTTCCTGGTAGTCATATTGGTCTCTTGTGGAAAGTTGTCTCATTGTCAATCGTCATTTTTGTATGTTTTAATTATAAGTGGAATTTTGCATCCTCTAATTATTCAGTGTTGAATAAATTAAAACAGGTCGGCCTTTTACCCGTCTAAGCAACACACCAGTTTATAAGGCCGGCGACCCATGTCACTTTAAAATTCAAGTTAAAAGCGGAGGTCATTGGTGTATTAATAACAATGCTAGTAGATACGTAACTATTCGTGTGATTAAGGAGACAAACATAAACAGTTTGTTTTTCCTTAGCATGATACAAATTCCAGCCATCTACCATTTTCAACAGCTAAGTTTTCGAGAACGTCGGCTAACTACTTCTTACAGAAACGTTCAATATAAAGGATTGTCTTTGTGTCTTTAACAGATAATCTTCAAAATGTATATTATAATAATGGTTCCAATGCAAGGAGATCCGTTATGGTGTACAGAATGTCCAGTTTTGTCTGATTGTAAATGAGAATTATTTCTCTCGTACCAAACTAAATTTATTTTTCAACTAGCTGCAAAAGTTACAGAAACATGATAATTCTCATTCTATTTATGAAGCTTAACATGTTTGGAGAGTTGTATCATTAGCACTCATACCAAATCGTATTATGTCTATTGTTTTATAATTTGAAAACTAACATGAAGTATTTACATTGACAATTTTTTAACATGTCACACATTAACTATGACTTGAATGATTTTATTCCAACTCTAATCTAATTTTAAGGAATTCAAGCGTGTTGGGGATTTACATTTTTTTACTTTCTTCACTGTTTTTGTTCTAGTGGTTTGTGTCTTTGATTTTCTTACAATAAGAACATTTTAAAATGAAGGGCACCATCTCATGTATGCTTTTGATGATTTTACTTAAAATGTAATCAATTAATAGGGAATCTTGATCTGATTGTCTATATTC
Source organism: Mytilus galloprovincialis (assembly GCF_965363235.1). Classification (NCBI taxonomy): domain Eukaryota; kingdom Metazoa; phylum Mollusca; class Bivalvia; order Mytilida; family Mytilidae; genus Mytilus; species Mytilus galloprovincialis. The sequence continues at coordinate 33,719,999 of NC_134844.1, read as the reverse complement.
GTTTTGATATTTTTTTTTGTTCCAGAATTGTAGAACGTAAGTGTTAAAAAAATGTAGCGATTGCTGTTAACGGGCGTATCGTGCACTCACGTCGTAAAAGTTTATTTGTTAAACTTCTGAAAGTGAAATCATGCTTTTACAGTAAATTCCGCTATTTATGCTTCAATTTAACAAAGTTTAATCAATTTATGATATCTGTATTCCTGTTGTGAATGTTGTTAATGATCAAAACATTACAATTATTAAAATATTAGACATCTCTGTAAGCACACAACCATCAAGAAAAGAATATTTACAGCAGAAAAGAAAAAGATGCTTCCAATGTATCATAATTTTTAATGTTTTGTATAGACAAACTATCTGAAAAGTACACAAATATAGTAAAATAACTAAAATACTGAACTCCAAGAAAAATTCAAAATGGAAACTCCATAATCAAATAGCAAAATCAAAAGCTGAAACACATCCGACGACTGCCATATTCCTAAATTGGTACATTAGTAAGAACATTTCTAATATGTTGAGGAGTAAGAGTCACTGATTTCACTTGGGGAAAATTCATTGGTATATTTGAAATTTTTTTTGATTATTTAGAGAGAATACAATCTGACCAAGGCCTGTCCCTGCTATTCACTTGCACAAGGGGATAGTGGGACTGGTTTTACCCAGACTTAAGAGAATATGTTGTCTACATATGCGCCACTATTGGTAAAAATTTCATACAAAATGGAAAGAGTACCTATGGCCTTTTGCCAACAAGGTCGAACAAAGACAGACAAACCATGCCCACTAAAGTGATTTTATATTTAAGAGAAAGAAAGAATTGGGAACGATATATTCAACACATTTAAAAAAGACAAATAAACCAAAAGTAATCAGCCCATCTTAACATCCTAGATCTGTCTGTGTTGGTTGAAATGAAAAAGTCAAATCAGACACATAATAGTTCATCACATTTCCCTCATGTGTCAGTATCATTTGACTATTTTACCAAATATGTCTGTTTTGTTCACGCATCGTTGTAAAAATAACGAAATTTGATGATACTGTCATATAAGTGAGATGTTTAGTGCTATAAAACCAGGTCCAATCCACCATTTTCTACATTTGAAAACTCCTGTACCAAGTCAGGAATATGACAGTTGTTGTCCATTCGTTTGATTTGTTTTATCATTTGATTGATTTTGCCATTTGAATAGGGACTTTCCATTTTGAATTTTACTCAGAGTTCAGTATTTTTGTGATTATACTTTTTGGATATATTTTGGGTTCCAAAACTGTATGCTTAGCAATGACTTCAGCAGTTATTGTTGACTATAATGTTAATGTTCGTTTTAGTGATAAGATGTGTCGTCAAGACATTGGTATTCCAATGGCAGTTTATTTTGCCCCTCATATCGCATATTCAACGAACGAGTTTTAACGTTCGTTTAGGTTGTTTTTCACGTTCAAATATTTTGATCTCGAGCATCACTGAAGACAAATTAATTGTCGAACTGCACATCTAGTGTAATAACATATGTGTGGTTTATTTTGGTTATTTCTTTGTTGCTGCAGGTCACAGTTTTGTGGTCTAGTTCAAATAAATGAGCATTGTGACATTTCACTTTTTGCTTTGCAACTTTCCAGCAGCACATGTACAGTGAAACCTGCCTAATTCGACACCTGGGTATTCCAATATTCTGCTTTAACCGACACACTTTCATAGTGCCAAAATATGCCTATCTTTGAAGAAAAAAACCTGAGTATTCCGACACCCTGCTTAATCCGACATTTCTTTTTGGCCCCTAGTGTGTCGAATTAAACAGGTTACACTATTTATACATTTTCTATCTCCTTGCTGATACCATTTTCAAAAGACTGCATTTAATATCTCGATTTCTGTAAAAGAGGGATGTTTACAACAAGGACGCTACTGATCAAGGTTTTCAAATGGGAAAGTCACAGTCATATATTGGACATGTTTTCGGAAGCTATTATGACTTAATTGAACATAATTGTGTATCTTTATGTTAGGTACTTCCTACCCTTTTATGACTTGATTTCATCATTAGTTGAGTTCATATTGCTCAATCTTGAGTTTTCGAAGAATTTTTTTGTCAGCCGAATTTTGTTTATCTTTCTTATTACTTGGTATTGTGTGTATATTCAACTCATTTTGTATTACCTACCCATTATTTGGTTTCTTCTTTTGATTTAAGAACAGAAAAAAATACTTTTGACAGATACTTTATAGACTATTGATACAATACTACAATATATTGTTTTCTATTTTATTGTATATTTTGATACGTCAAGAGATATTACAAAGTATTGATATAAGTCGTAATATATAGTATCCAACAAATAAGTGGACGTAGTGATAACTGCAACACTTATATGTAGGAATCCAGTGGTGTTTTCGTTGTTTCAGTTTTTTCCCTGTTAAAGTTGATGTATTTTTTTTCAGTTTTGGTATATGACCAAGATATGTTTCAGTTCAATTGATTTATGACTATCGAACAGCGGTATACTACTATTGTCCTTATATATACTCTTTTTAATACACTCCTGCTTTTCAGATGTTAAAGTTTGAGCGTTCCTCTGTACGACTTTTAAAGTTATTGTAGCAATAATTCTAATTGGTGTATTCGATCCTGCGATTATTTTAATAACACTGGATTTTTATCGCAGCTCGTTGATTATCATTTCCATAGAAACCATCTACCTATTTCTAGTCCTGTCATACACTGTAAATGTTCAGTATGTAATTTTGTAATTGACTTAAAATAAGGTTTTCATCCATGTAAACTGACTGATAGTTTGCGTGGTTTTGATTAGGCTATTTTGGTGTTTATGCTCTTCAATGTTACTTAAAGTTCCACTTCCACGTTTTTTATATCGAGAGTACATGTGGAATGTACACGTATCGTGCGCACAGATATCGAAAGTAAACGCTTGGATCTATGTAGCTATTATATCGAAAATTCAAAAGCTCGCGCTTCAGGAATATTTGTCATCTTTATCTGAAAGTTCAAAATTTAAAGAAGATGTTGAATTTATTTTTTGAAAACATGTGTTACGTTATCGTCAGAATACTGCATACCTTTCTTGCTACTGATCGTTTCATTGGTTGGTCTTTAATGAAAAAGACATTGTAAATTCCAAGTGAGATCAACTGAGCTCCTCGTTCCATACAGGTTTTTTTTTCTTAAATTGTATAAACAGTTCATACAGGGATATCGCAAGAAGAATTAAATGAAAGTAGCATCATTTTCAGGTTTATTGATAGATATTGCTGTTTACAAGAATGTTAATTAAGCAGGGGTCTTGAATGATAAAGATTATAGACGACATTCCGATTTACCCGTACCAAAATATCTGTGTCAGTGTTGACAACCATTCACTTGTAGTCAGAATCTCATACTTTTTACTCATATTTGACATTACAGAACTATTCCTTTTTTTCGTTTGCACATTTTCTCATTTTTCTTGCTTGTTGGTTTACAGTCGATTTCACTGTCAGGGTTTTCTTATTTTCGAAAACTTTACAGTGATCTACCGTTGCTTATATTCACGCCATGTTAACTCTAGTGGTTAGGTGTCTTATTGTCCATCAATTCACATCTCCTCGTCTTTATATAAATAGAATCTACGACAAATCTTCCCAAAACACCAGAGTTGATCCGAAGAGTTGTTTTAACTACCTCCAGTTTGTTTAAAAATCCCGGATACCCAATACAGGAATCATTTCATTGTTATTGGTTTACATATAAACAAAAGTCAATTTACGAACAAGATTTCAGTTTGAAAAGGCGTTAAAAGTATTGCAATAACGAATAAATCATAAAATTATTTTATTGCTCTTCAACATATAACAAAACTTTTTAAAGCACTGTACATAATATAAGTATGCTCCATTTGCATAAATTTACAAATAAGTTATGTCTCCAGTCAACCTGCCTGTTATGGTATAACAATGCTACTCATATATAAACATTATCGGCTTTCAATGCATTTTCTCGACTGAAGACAGCTTAATGGGACGAAGGTAAAGATATCTTTTCATTTTTTTTTTATATTTTGATGAACAAAGTGCTTGGAATTGTTATTGAAAGAAGCTAGAAAAACAAAACAGATAGTTTACAATGAAAACAATGTCCACATCGAATCGATGAATACTACATCGTTTGTTATATTTTTGACCCCACGAGTTAATTGGGAATCCGAAGAAGTTTTATTTTCATCATACAATCCATCATTAAAATAACCATCAACTTCTGTTTGTTCAAACAAATATCTCTTAAATCGAACTTAATAATGCTGAAGTCGTTAATTAGACCTTCATTTCTTCCACAGTTCACTAGACTATAATTGTGAAATTTTTACATTGATTCAACATAGAAATGTTGAATGAAAGTAAGACCCATATCATCAATTGTTTTTTAACAATTAAAAAAGGAATTTAGCTAGTGCAGAAATGCCAAAACAAATTGTATCTGTGTACTTCATATTGAAATGACCGAGTTGTCGATCTTTATGTATATTACACAAGTAAAAATTAACAACCTTTTGATTTTAAAATAGGATGTGAAAAATGTGCAAAACAAACACACACGATTAAAAGGTTTATGCGGAGGTATAATTTTCCCATATATTTCTTTAGAAGTAAGGAAACTTTCAAAACTATACAACTATTTACAGTAATACAGCCTTAATTGTATTTCATCTTTGAGATTAAAACAACATTATATCATATTTTTAATCATTTGAACAAATATTGGATTTGTAAATTGCTCTCACACACTTTGTGTATCGATAAATAAATTTGAATTTGACAGAATATGTTGAAAATAATTTACATATTCTTTATGTCTATTTCAAATGTTCAAATACCCCTAGATTCCATCACGTTACGTATACCCGCTGTATTAAGAAAATATAGAAGAAATCGGTCATGCATTTTTTCACCTTCTAGTACCACAATACTTTCATATCATGTTTATATTTGAAGGAATAGTTTGTGCCAAAACTAAACATGGCCGCCCTATATAAGGCATTAACATTATGCTGTTAAATATACAGAATTGTGTTAACTGAGATAATTTGAAATAATATGTATATACCCCCAGTAAACAGTAATTTTTTTTCTAAATCTATAAGACTTTCATTATGATTGTCATCGTGATACAGATGAGATAGTATTTCACACATCTTGTTTTTGTAGCAAAAACTTTAAACCATCCTCATGCATGTCACTGTCTTCTGGTAAATCTGCCCTTTTTCCTATCCTGATGAAAGACGAATGTCCTCTGCGCCCTTCTCTGATGTATTTCCTCAGTAAAAGAGAATTTATTAATCTGTTTCTGCCAATACGCATGAATGAAGAAGATGGAATCTTTCCAATTCTAATAAATCCTCGTTTTGATGGTTGATTTAACTCAGCACTCCTCTTTCGTCTTTTCATGTTTTGATCTTCTTCTGGTCCTTGTAAACTACCTACATCTTTAATCAATTTGTATGATTCTTCAGATTCATCGTTTGGAGCTGCCACGTCGGCATTGTCTATTTTTACATATTCAGGTCCCATCTTGTCAGACTGTTTTCCTATTCTCACAAATGAGCTGTACCTTTTTTGTGGATCTGTGTTGGCCTTTCCAATTCGAACAAATGAAGAGTGTGGACGCTTTTCAACAAGTTCATAATCAGGTAATACACCGTTGTCCAGCTCTCCGTAACTTTTCCCTATTCTTACAAATGAGCTTGTTCTACTTCGTTTTGCAAGTGCATCTGTTAAATCTTTTCCAATCCGTACGAAAGAACTGTATCTTTTATCTTCTTCTGGGTAGTTTTTTCCTATTCGTACAAACGAACTTAACCTTTTACTGATATCCTCATTCGGAGTCATTGATTTTCCTATCCTTACGAAAGAGCTCATTCGCTTTTCATCATATGGCCAAGCACTAGGTAGTTCATCCTCAAGTTGGGACTTACCAATTCTTACAAATGAACTTAACCGTTTGTTTTCAGGATGTAATTTCCCTATTCTTACAAAAGAACTAAGTCGTTTTTCTTCAGGATTAGATTTACCAATTCTCATAAATGAGCTGAGACGTTTTTCTGTCCTGACACCTGGATCTTCACCATTATCACTAGCTCCTACAACAAACTTACTGAAGCGTTTTTCCCGATTCGGTTGTTCTTTATTTTGATCACATAGTATGCAGATGAAGTGGCAAACTATTACAGTCAGTGAAAGTTTATTTTGCATTGTCTGTGGTTCTTTTGTCTGAAATCGAAAAAAAGAAAAGAATCAGTCAGTAATTCACAAAGTCCTTTATATAGTAGATTTTTTTTAAACGTAAACAATTTTATGCTCTTAAGATACATACTTTCTTTTACCAGTTTCTTGGTTACCTGGTTGCATATTATGATTTTACATTACTAACATTGTTCTTAAAAAATAATTTTTACAAAAAAGAAAAATAACAAAAATACCGAAATCCGAGGAAAATTCAAAACAAACATTCCGTTATCAATTGACAAAATCAAATCTCAAACACATCAAACGAATATATATCAACTGTTATAATCCTGACACGGTAAAGGCATTTTCTTATGAAGAAAAAAGTGGATAAATCCTTGTTTCATGGCTAGCTAAGCCTATCACTAGTATGACTTTTTTTTAACTTTCTTATTAATGAGATCATTAATTTTTACTTGTTTAATCCATTTACATGTCAAATACAAAAGTATAATACCGACATGAGATGAAATACTTGAAGTCCAAACACCAAGAAACAGTTATTTCTCATAGTTTGACTGTCCCTCTGGTATTATCGTCCCTCTTTTATTGTAAGTAAGAACAATCGATATTCCAGGAACTTGAATTTTTAGTGTAGCGCCTACCAATGAACAACACACGAAGTTAGAAATATTTTAAAATCAGTTGTTTCAGATGGACAATCATAAGAATGTAGGCCATATGACACAGTTAAAATGGTAATGAGACAACAACCAATTAGTGATGTTCGTAAAATTTATGTAGTGGTTTTTACCTCATAACCTAGATCAAGTAGGGTTTTTTCAGTTTGAATGATTTTGTACTTTATAATGTGGTCAAATGTAGGAAATGTCAAACTATTCTTTTCCATCAAAGGTCATAAATCCGACACGCTTTTACTCTTTAAATACTTATCTCTGTATTAATTGTGTTATAACTTTACAATACCATTGACATTTACCGACATCCATTTTTATTCATACCTTAAGAAGATTCAATCAACTCTAACTCAGGTACTTCAATACCCGCTTCTGATTCTTACAGATACGGCATTAACTATACAAGTATGCCACGGTATTCAAGAAAAAAACAAATACCGTTACAAACCAAGATTTGTTTTTCTTCTGTACTTTACTCTCCTGAACACACTTTTTTTAATTTATTTCATTTCTGTGATTACCTATAGGTTTATAAGAATATAAAAACATAGACTGTACCAAAATGAAAGGGTTGCTATTTGATTTACAGGTTTTAAGAACCAAAAGGAAAAGTTTACAATTTGATTTACAGATATGAATAAATGGCAACAACAACAGATTTATATCCTTTCATTAATGCCTCAATTTAGTAAAAAAATAATAAACTTCGTGTTATGGAATAGTAGATCATGTGAAAAGGTTCAACCGACATTGTTTATTGACGTATATGTATTCGTAAGATTTGACTGCAATCTTTTTATATTTCCCCCCAAAGGGAAATTAATTAAGAACTGAAACATCCTAGTATAAAAGTCATCTCCGGATGAAGGACATGAACAAGGACGTTTGTACCTATATTTCTGAAGCTTAATGATTTATAAGTATTTCATGGAAACGTTTTGTAATAATCAATTTTTTTTATATTATATAAGTTACTTTAATGAAGTAAACGAGTGTCTGTTACATTTTAAAACAAATGGTATAAAGGTCGACAGAAAGAGACATAACCATTCATTTTGAATACAAAAAGTAGAGAGAAAATAGGGGAATCGAAACGGAGAGAGAAAAATGCGCTTGCAGGGTAGGCACAGTCATGGAATTCTATGCGACTATCATACAAGTGAGAGGTTTAGCTAGCTATAAAACCAGGTTAAATAAAACATTTTCTACATAAGAAAATGTTCAAACTTGGGAATTTGACATTTGTTATCCATTCGTTTGATTATTTGAGCATTTGATTTTGTCATTTGATTAAGGACTTTCTGATTGAATTTTCCTCGGAGTTAAGTATATTTGTTATTCTACTTCTTACTGCTATATATGCATCAACTGCCATTCAAAATCCAGACCCATAACAGTCACAAATGTTACATAATTAATAGGCAACAATCGGTAATTTTATAGATCAGACATATGTACTGGTGTCTTAAAGTCTAACGACACGAAAGCATGTCTGCCTTATATTTATTATTATATCATTTTTTTAACAAAATGTCTATATAATCGCCGATTTGCCTTTTGCACAAAAAATACTTCGCTTAAAGTACACTTCGCATTTTCTAACTGTTCTTCTTTTTCATGTTAAGATTTTTGACTCAACAAATTCACATGCAATATTATTATCACAAATCTAGAGAATTTAAAAAAAAATGCTCATATGTTTGAAAACTTAAAGTCAAGCAATAAAACGATGTAAGAATATTTCCGGGATACATTTTAAGCGAAGAATCGTATTGTTGTATTTACAATAATACTTCTACGAACAGTCTTAATCAAAGGATTTAACATCTTACTGCGTAGAGTAGGAGGAAATCATATATCTACCATCTAACAAAAGGTTTTTAAACTGTTAGAGCGAATCCTAAGATCATGATATAGTCCGATACATCTGTGCTTGTGTTGACTGAAGACAATGGTTTATCGATGTAAAGAAGTGCTATCTTCTCCATTTGAATCGTGTTCATTTCATTGACGAAAAAGAAAATAATCTCACACAACAGCAAATAATGCTATTCAGGTATGCGTACACTTAAAAGTGTCAATATTCCAAAAAAAAATGAAACTAACTTAAATAAGAGAGAACTTTAGTTAGCTGATGTTCAAATCTAGAATACTTTTCGAATAATCAAAGTATGTGCAACCTTGAGGTAATCGCTAGAACTACAAGTAAACTCATCATAGATACCAGGATTATAGTTTGTATTTACGCAAAACGCGCGTTTCGTCTACATAATACTCATCATTGACGCTCAGATCAAAATAATTATAGAGCCAAACAAGTACAAAGATCTACAAAGTTGAAGAGCATTGAGGACCCAAAATTCCAAAACATTTTCTCAAACTTGTGTGTTATTACGGAATTCGTATCGAGCTTTACATGAACCACCCACCATGCCAAGGATACATAAATACATAAGAACCAAAATTTGTAACCAAAATGAATATATATATTCGCTCATTGTGGTCAAATCAAGATGTATGTGTACAGAATAAGGAAAATGAAACAGAGGCGAGCTACTGTTATGAAGCAATTACAAATAAATTCAATATTTCCTACAATGTACCAATAATGTTTGATCCGGCAATTTAATATTAACAGCTGTTTTGCTTTCCAATCGTTGGTGCTGTTTTTAAATACTTGGATGTTGATTGGGTAGAAACCTCTAATTCCATTGTGACGTAAATAGTCATTTTTGTCCATCTGATGCGTTAAGCCTTTTTCAACTGATTTTCATAGTTCGTTCTTATGTTATACCACTGTCCCAGGTTAAGGGGAGGATTGGGATCCCGCTAACATGTTTAACCCCGCCACATTATTTATGTATGTGTCTGTCCCAAGTCAGGAGCCTGTAATTCAGTGGTTGTCGTTTGTTTATGTGTTACATATTTGTTTTCCGTTCATTTATTTTTAAATAAATAAGGCTGTTAGTTTTCTCGTTTGAATTGTTTTACATTGTCTTATCGGGACCTTTTATAGCTGACTATGCGGTATGGGCTTTGCTCATTTTTGAAGGCCGTACCGTGACATATAGTTGTTAATGTCTGTGTCATTATGGTCTTTTGTGGATAGTTGTCTCATTGGCAATCATACCACATCTTCTTTTTTTATATATTCGAATGACATCGCTTGCTCGCAACAAAAACAGAATATCTAGAAATAATATTAAATAAAATAACAAAAATACCTAACTCTAAGGAAAATTCTAAACGGAAAGTCTCTAAGCTAATGACAAAATGAAAAGCTCAAACACATCAAACGGAAGGAAAATAACTGGGTTTTTTCTGACTTGCAAGGGTTTTAAATTGTGGATTAAATTGTGTGTTCTATAGCTAGCTGAACCCTTCGTGATAGTCTCATAAAATTCATTTATATTGAGAAGGATGTGTGCGTGCACAAAACAAACTGACATTATATGTACAAATGCCAAAATACGTATACTGTACATATATCGCCTCGTATTGGCTGAAAATTGAATTTCCAAAGCCTTTAGAAGGATAAAAGGATTCATTGAATAAAAAATAAGAAACTCTAAGAAACGTTTCTATAGGCTACCAATATTATATAAATGTAGTTACATTTGTTATTATTATAACAACATTTCAAGAAATAAATCATTTGTCTGTATATTAAAACTGAAGGCAGTTACTATAAAAGATAAGTTAATAGATAAAAATAAAAGAGGGACGAAAGATACTAGAGGGACAGTTATAGATTGAAAATAAACTGACAATGCCACGGCTAAAAATAAAAAGACAAACAGCCAAATATTAGTACAGAAGACATAACATAGAAAACTAAAGACTAAGCAACACGAACACCAACAAAAACTGGGATGAAAAATGCAAGTATTACAAATCTGATGACAACACAATAATAATAGACGTAAATCTCTCTTGGCCTCATGGCAATGTATGGGAACGTGAGTTGTGATAAAGCTTGTGTAAGAGCTTTGGATAATGAACAAGATGATTGGCAAATTAAACCCTTGATTGAGACGGATAATATGATAAAATCATCAGATTTCTACAATAACAAAACAGACAACTCTTAAAATCTATGTTTGATTATTAATATAATACATATACCATTACTATCAACAATCAATTACTTCATAATGTATGCTCTTTTAACAGGAATGAGGTGGTCTATTCCTATACCAAATTGACAAATTTGTTGCGGACAAACTAAAACATCTATGTTGATTAACTAATGGTTGCTTAACTTCTCCTTGCCAAAAAATCATTCTTGCTTATTCAGTACGAGAAAATTACAGGCTCCTGACTTAGGAAAGACACATACAAAAATAATGTGGCGGGGTTAAACATGTTAGCGGGATCCCAACCCTCCCCCTAACCTGGGACAGTGGTATAACATAAGAACGAATTATAAAAATCAGTTGAAAAAGGCTTAACGCATCAGATAGACAAAAAATCTATGTTTGATTATTAATATAATACATATACCATTACTATCAACAATCAATTACTTCATAATGTATGCTCTTTTAACAGGAATGAGGTGGTCTATTCCTATACCAAATTGACAAATTTGTTGCGGACAAACTAAAACATCTATGTTGATTAACTAATGGTTGCTTAACTTCTCCTTGCCAAAAAATCATTCTTGCTTATTCAGTACGAGAAAAAAAAAAAAAAAAATGGACTATGTTGGTAAATTATTAAGATGTACAAATGGACCTTGATATGACTCTTAACTTACTGTTGTTTGATTGTTTGATTAAATTTCAGCTGCCCATGGGTAAAGATGTCACATTGTGAAAGGCGACATTGATTACTTCTCAACAAGTCAATAACTGACCCCTCAGAAGAAGAGTTATTACAAGAGCAAAGAGCATGGACTCTATCAATACAGGGGAAAGGGACAAAGTATTATCGTTTGACCGATCTGAAGATGTGTTGATCGTTTCTTTAACGTACGAAGAGGGTATTACTATTTACCTTAAAATGCACCAGATTTAACATTTTCCGTTTTACAACACGACTAAATTGATACATCGGACATCAAATCAAACCCCTGTCTGAATGGTTCAGAAGACAGACAATAGAAATTCGGACAATTACACCCGCTATTATACGTAAAAAAAATGGTCATTATTTAAACATATAAAAATATTTTACGTTTTCATCTTATCCAACCATAACACAACAGAGGTAGCAAAATCATATCGTAACCTGTAGAATATAGTCAGGACTTCTGTGTTTATATGAGTTTTTATTGATATGGTCCTAATTATGAATTGGCTTATCAGCAACATCTTTCGGAATTGTGTGTTTTAGATGCTATTCAACTTCGTACTTTATTTGGCCTTTTTAATCTTTATTTATTCGCGCTTCACTGATGAGTCTTTTGTAGACATAACGTGCGTCTGACGCACAAAATTGAATCCTGGTATCCATGATCAGTTTATCCTTAACCTGTGGTCTTCGATGGATATTTAGCTCTTTTGATAATCATACCATATCTCCTAATTTTAAAACATTTTACAACAGCTTCAATGTTAATATGTTTGCACATTATTACACAAGTAAAAGGTTTTCTGCCTGGAAGACGAACACTTACAATTAATGAAATATAACAGGCTGTTATGTCGCCCATTTTGTAACTTACAATATAATTATTCTAATGCAAAAAAGTTTTAAAGAAAATGTTTTACAAAATAAATGTAATTATAAGACGAAAAGCATCGCCTTAAGCACAATAATGATACGATTTTATATAAAATGAAGTAAAAATTACCGAGTCGACGCCTTCGTTTCATCTTTGCTCACTGAGATACCATATATGTTCCACTGCGTTGTTCGATATACAATTTTACAATTGATAAATTGGAAAATTGAACCAAATTGTAAACCGAAATATACTTATGCAATATTTTAAATCATTTTAATAGTATTCGTTTCTTAATTTTCTTTGTTTTCTGGTTTCTATAGTGGTTTTTATTCAATATAATAATTTCCATGTAGTCTAGTATTTCTTAATTCTATTTTTCGTATCCTTCGATTCAAATTAAAAGAAATATAGAGTTAGCCATGATACAAATCACCTTCAATCTAACTGTTCGGATAACATTCCGATTTCTTTTCGTTTCATAAAAAAAGTAGGTCTTAATTTTGTATCTAATGAACAGTCGTAATAAATTTGTCAAGGACATACCTCAAATAGATATTATGCTCAGTGAAATAAGAGTAACCATGTCTAAAGTCTGGGTGACCAAGAATAAATTTTGCAAAGAATGCACGTTTCTTAATAAGAAAATCTTGGTCTATGCAAGTGGACAAAATTTTAACTAATCTACATACAACAAATCTCCATTGTTGACATCTTTTGTATTTTTTTTTTCATAAAGGCTAAACATCATATAGAAAAACAATACAGTACAAGAAATGGTCGTCATTGATCATGTGTAGAATTCCACCCCATCCGGATTATTTATAAGTCCGGGTACGTTTATCAAAGGTACCAGGATTATAATTTAGTACGCCAGACGTGCGTTTCGTCTACATAAGACTCATCAGTGACGCGCATATCAAAATATTTATAAAGCCAAACAAGTACAAAATTGAAGAGCATCGAGGATCCAAAATCCAAAAAGTTTTGCCAAATACGGCTATGGTTTCAAAGAAGTTTCAAAATATATTCGGGTCTTAAAGAAAATTATGTAAATTAATCAGAATAATCAATACAGAAGTAAGTTATCCAGGTTTATCATCAATTTTTTATGCTAATTTTAGTGCAAAGTTGTCATGCACTTAATCTGTATAGTACATGTAAAAATATCTTTCTTTGTACTATAAACTTGGTATAAGAAATAAAGAATAATTAATTGAATGATAGTACACATGTGTATAGTAATAGCTATAAATAATTGAATGAAATCGGCAAATAAATCTAACAAAAACTGCCATAAATTTAAAAGGAAGTCATTAACTAATTGTTAAATGATGCATGACCTGCTGGTTATCATAGGTACATTCAAAACGAAAATTGGCGGTTGTATTTTTTTCGCGAAAAAAAAATTCATTACGGCAGTACATATTTTCCTTAATACCTTCAACATATAGAAGAAACAATGTATTGATCAATATAGTAAAATGGCATCTGTGTTTTGATACTGACTTTATCAACAAGAATATTAAAAGAACCCGCAAGGGCGATCTGATATTCGAACTGATGAAGTCTGTATAAAAAAAAAATAGAATGAAACATAGTGTTTTATCGGCAATTTGTCTTAACTGTATTACTTTTTGATTGAACATATGAAATATGAAATAGTAAGTAAAACAACTTATACGCGTACAAAACGTTGGGATAGTTGTTCGGTTGTATGAAGGAAGTCGCGTGCATTTCATTGATAAATTGACACTGATGGACTTGAGCTTGTGACGTTATTGCCTAATATTTGCGAGTATCAAGTCCTGTCCATGATCTGAATAATATTAGGCAGTAAGAACAAAGGGACATGTACATATTGCCGAAAAGTCAAGGTATACACGAAATGACCAGTAAGTGTCAAGCTCTGTTAAGTTTGGAAGGGTTTAGAAAACACACAACTATTTAATAAGACCAGACACATATATGTATTATAGGGCGTATGACGTTTGTGCTCATTTAGGGATCAAAAAAATACGTTTGCGCGCAGATTTTGATTACATTTGCGCGCATTTATCTTACAGGTAAACTCTGGTAAAAAAGTTAAAATGAATATAGATAATATAAAAATATAAATGACAATAAATCGTTAATATTCATGATAAATATGATTATAAATCATTAACTACGAAAATATATTTTAATTCAAATTATAAATTGTTCATATTGAATTCTAAGACAAAATGTAAAATATTGTTTGCGCGTAAATGTAATGGTAATGCGCGCAAATATAATGGTAATGCGCGCAAACGCAAATGCACCGGTATTAAATGTCTTTGATATGGCCAAGCAAAAACGACAAGAATAAAAAGTTCTTGTTTCCTTGCAGATATGAAGTATTAATTAGAAAAAAACTATAAAAACTTTGAAAGTTGCTTTTATCTACGTAATTTAGGCTGTGGTGGATAGATCATACCAAACCTCCTGATATTTATATCGAATATGATATGTCATAAGCATATACTTTATCATACAACAATGTCACACAGTATAAACGACTATGCAGCCACCCGCTCATGTCAATTATAACATATGAATACTAAATAGGTAAAGTTTATATAATACGTCAAATTAACATTAGATTTTAAAAATACGATAGCCTGCTTTGTTCTCTTTTGTTTTGCAATTACAACCACGAAAACAAGACTAAGATAAATATCCTGTTTATTCAGAGTAATTATAAAATTCACCACCATATAAGTTTTCTTTTAGAATAAGAGTCATCTAACATGAATGGCGTTTGAAGTGCTGTAGTATTTTCTCAATTGATTTGTCCTTCCTTTCGCTCAATATCAACAGCACAAAATTCTCGTTGTCAATCAGCTATGAGAGGACAATCAGATTCAGACCAAAGTTTATAGCTAGGTCATTCCAATCTGGTTCTCAATTTTTTTTAAGCCAAAAAGCTGATATTTTTCTTTGAATAAATTGTATAGAATTGATGCCAAAATTGAATCTTTTCTTATCAATTATAATGTCTGAAATTTAATAATTAGTGATCTAAGAAGTACGACAAAGATTTAACAAATATCTAAAACAAAAGGAAAACGTGATATGGTAAATATACAAACTGTCTTTAAACCTATCTAGTATTCAATTGATATATCAGGAAATAAAATGACGATTACAAAATATAATGCAGAGTTCAAAGTCTTGGACACTTCATTTCTTTTTATTTAAAGTTGAACATATAATTGAAGATCACAAAAATGAAAAGTAGAAAACAAACTAAGGTGTTTTATTTCTTCCACAAGATGGCAGTTTCTTACGGAAGAAAGCACCTATCATAGCCATTTTCGTTTTATTTTACATGATTGACCAATCCAATAATTATTATTCGCTGATTTCGAATTGATGTCGAAGTCTTTCCTTCCACACTTTTACGAACGCCATCGTGATTTTGGTATATTTGTATCATATATAAACCCGGAAAGAAAATTTTGACTTTCAAAGACCATTTGAGAAATGAACACATATATATCAACAAAGACAACCAAAGTGTCGGAACCTGATTTTCAGACATAATAACATGCGACGGAGTTTTATTTAGTATTTCAATACTTAACAACTCTTTATCAATGGAATAACAAAGCCAAATAGAAGGTCCAAAATCAACTACAACGACAAAACCAAAATAAACAACCGCAAAACCAAAACAGAACACTTAACTCTATATCACATGACAAAACACAAATGAAAGTAAAGCAAATAAAGGAATGCTCGCATTTACCAAAAGTGTGCTTTTTCCTACTAACACACTTTTTTTATTTCGTTTCGTTTTAACAAATATTTTGTCCCAAGAAAATATTATGAATGTTTTTGTCTACATGACCCCCTTTACATCTAGGGATCAATTTATGATTTTTCAAATACGCAACGTTCTATGACACATACTGGGCTGGCATTTTAAACCTTTTGTTAGTAAACCTAACAGAGACAAGCAAAAATATGCAATTATTGTCAAATTCATGACTCGAACTCGATAAAACAAAAAACAAAAAAAGAATTTTAAGATAAGCGAAACATAAACTGCCGAGTTCCTGATTGTATCCCTTCCTTGCCTTTTTCGAATTTTCTTTTCGGGATGGATTTAAATTTTGCATGAACGTTTACCATACTACAGTCTTTAAATCGACAGTTTTTATTACATTACCACGTCAACCAATGTTTTAAATAAAGGCAACAGTAGTATACCGCTGTTCGAAATTCATAAATCGATTGAGAAAAAAAAATCTGGGTTACAAACTAAAACTGAGGGAAACACGTCAAATTTAACCCTTGAGGTTTTCAAGTCGCTTTTTACTGCGAGCAACATAACCAAATATCATACAACTGTATTTGATATATATATTCAACTTTAAATTCACAGGTCAAAGTTTTCGCTAAAATTTTTAATTGAAAAAAAAACTTTAAAATAGTTTCAGTATTTATCGCCATGGTAATTTAATTGTCCATTCCTGCATAGACACTAATATGTGTAGCATGAATTCAATTTTCGTATGCATTGGCAATGTTGATGCTTTGAAATTCAATAATAATCATTCATCAATATCTAAATATTTTTTATATTCTTTTAATCCATTAATATATTCTATTATTTATTTAAATTGGTGTGAATAAATTGTGGTTCGAAAAAGAAACTGACATTTGAGGTACTAATTGATTAAGAAAATTATCAGGCTCAGTTGAAAAGGCAATTGTTAAGGTATGCGTGCGAACATGATAAAATGTAAACTGCTAAAATAAACACTTTATTTCCAAATTATTTCAATTAGTATACAAAGGCAATGGCTTTGAAAAGATTCTGATATTTGTAGCATACTAATATCATATAGTAACGAAATCATCAGGGTCAATTAAAAAGTTAATCGTGCACGCGTGTACAGATTGGAAAATTGCTTTCTTGCATTAAAACACTTCTGCTGTTAAACTAGATACAAGAGTAATTTAACTGGTGATTCGTTCTGTCATAAAACTTTGAAAAATGAAACGAATTGTTAAAAAAAAGTGCAACAATTCTGTTCACCCCATTACATCATTGGTAAAATTATTACCGCAAGATTTAAGTTTCTAGATGAATAACTACGCTAGGAATAATCTGACAACTTAAATTATGAAACATGTTAAACAATCTTAACCAAAATAAAAAGTTAAAAGTAAAAATTTATAAATAATTTAAGTAGATAAAACAATTCAGAGGCATATGTAATGTCTCAAATAAACTTACCAATAATGTTAATGGTGTAACCTAACTCCCAAAACAGTGTCTTTCCAAATAAACTTCAACGGACACCTCATTTAAGTAATACCCAAGTGACGCAGTTTTCCATCGTAGTTATTCAATGAATTAGCTGTATAAAGTAGACAGGAATTATTCTATAACAAATCCCTAACAATTAAATAGCATATGATTCGTAACTAAGAGATGCCTTGTAAAACCAATAAAAGCAATACGATTGGCCAATGCGCCCTTTGCCCACAGCTAATGGGGGTGTTCGTTTCAGCGTATTATAATTCAATTAACTCAAACAGACGCTGAAAGGCAGTAAATTACGACTCTTACTGAATGTGTTACTTTTAAGATTTTAGAATGAATGAAAATTACATTTGACGTACAAATTAGAGAACATTTTATTGGATAACTTTTAAGTCACAAAAGCATAAAATCTTGTCCTATGGTTTTGTGAAAGATTTACATAGTGAATTAGTAAAAGTGTTATCAGAAAGGAAATATATATGCACATGTATATAATTATAAACATAATGGCTTTTATATCTATGATTTAATAATACATTATCATATTAATTGTTACTTCAGATTTAATATTACATACTTTCTAAAATAGGAATAAACTGTTTATAAGATGGCATAATATTTATACCTTGTTTCTCAATACAAGAGATAGATGTATACGAGCTACAAAAATATTTTGACGTACTAGTAAATTACCATTTCGTGTTCCATATTAACAGTTGCTGGATTTATGATAATGATAAGAGGCACCATAAACATTCATGTAAATTTCGAATCAAGACTCTTACATCCCGGTTGTCATTCAGATTTACTTCTATATAATTTTCTGTTTTATGTATTCTGTGCTTCAAACACATGTTTCATAACCATGTACGAACAAACAAACAAAAAATGCAACAAAAAAAATGTCGATGTACTATTGTTTTGGGTTGTAAAGTGTATGTAGTGATTTTGTGATCCACTGCACTCTCTCTTTTCCATATCATTCATTACAAAGTCTTTTGGGACTATATTAAGGAAAAAATATATGTAAAGATAGAATTATTAAGCATAATTACATTTTGTACTTATTAATTAGCCTTAATTTCTACTAAGAAATCACGATTATTTCATAGCTAATAACTATTGTCTTCCACTTGAGAAAATCAACGGTCATCGACAAATACTTTATAAATGAATTCATTTTTTACATTTTGCTTTTCAAATCTCTACTAGCATTTTTCTTTAAATAAGAAAGAAAAACAAGCATTGCATGCACAGCAAAGACTGACTCAGCAAAGCGACCCCTACGTTAATTTGAGAGATAGCTACGGAAGGATAAGTATCTCTGAAAACAGAAATAGGAAAATCAAATAGGCTTAAATCATTTGCAGCATGAATATTACTTATAGGATTGAGAGAGTAGCATCCGGGGTATTTATTTATAAATATAGATATTAACTTAATTACTAAAAATAGATAATTTTGAACAAAAAAGATTAATTTTTGCTTCATCGAGTGGGTAACGTAGCTTTATTTCAATCGACTTGAAATAAAGATTGATATTAAAGAAGCTAGAATTAAGTGGCAAGAAAGTACAATACACTAGGCTGTGACTACAAGACTTTCAAATAGGGTAATTTGTACAACACATGTATATTCAGTGACATATTGGGCATTTTTCATGAATATTGATAGCTGAAAATAACTATTAGATATTGTTTATTGGTAAAGAATTGACATATTCTGTATGGATAAAAACTGATAATATTAATTTGGCCATGTATCTATGTCTACCAGTAAATTGATATAGAAATTTGCACACTTATCTGTTTAGCTAACATAACATATTTTGATTTATATATAATCATCATCATTTGATGAGATAAATATGGTGTTCAAATTGATCTGTCTGGAAAACAAATTTTTATTTACATAGATGGTGCATTATTCAACCGTATTTATCAAAAACGCAAAACATTGGATGACATATAGTTGTTCAAAATGGTAAAGGCGACTGCAGGCGTTTGTAGAAATAACAATGACAAAAAAGTACAAGAATCTACAGTTACTTTATATGTTCCCGAAATAAGTATAAGAATCTTTATTGAAGGAATTAGGAAGAGAATCAGATGATACCTAAAAAGCAATAAAATCCAAAATTTATAGAAAAATTGACAACACCATGACCAAACGAAAAAAACAGACAACACCATGAACAAACGAAAACAGACAACACCATGAACAAACGAAAACAGACAACACCATGAACAAACGAAAACAGACAACACCATGAACAAACCAAAAACAGACAACACCATGATCAAACGAAAAATAGACAACACCATGATCAAACGAAAATAACAGACAACACAATGAACAAACCAAAAAAGACAACACAATGAACAAACCAAAACAGACAACACAATGAACAAACCAAAACAGACAACAAAATGAACAAACCAAAAACAGACAACACCATGAACAAACGAAACAGACAACACCATGAACAATCCAAAACAGACAACATCATGATCAAAAGAAAAATAGACAACACCCTGAACAAACCAATAACAGACAACACCATGATCAAACGAAAAATAGACAACACCATAAACAAACCCCAAACAGACAACACAATGAACAAACGAAAAATAAACAACACCATGAACAAATAAAAACAGACAACACCATGATCAAACGAAAAATAGACAACATCATGAACAAACCAAAATAGACAACACCATGATCAAACCAAAACAGACAACACCATGATCAAACGAAAAATAGACAACACCATAAACAAACCCCAAACAGACAACACAATGAACAAACCAAAACAGACAACACCATGATCAAACCAAAACAGACAACACCATGAACAAACGAAAAATAAACAACACCATGAACAAATAAAAACAGACAACACCATGATCAAACGAAAAATAGACAACATCATGAACAAACCAAAATAGACAACACCATGATCAAACCAAAACAGACAACACCACGATCAAACGAAAAATAGACAACACCATAAACAAACCCCAAACAGACAACACAATGAACAAACCAAAACAGACAACACCATGATCAAACCAAAACAGACAACACCATGAACAAACGAAAAATAAACAACACCATGAACAAATAAAAACAGACAACACCATGATCAAACGAAAAATAGACAACACCATGAACAAACCGAAAACAGACAACACAATGAACAAACCAAAACAGACAACACCATAAACAAACCAAAACAGACAACACCATGATCAAACCAAAAACAGAAAACACCATGATCAAACGAAAACAGACAACACAATGAACAAACCAAAACAGACAACACCATGATCAAACGAAATCAGACAACACAATGAACAAACCAAAACAGACAACACAATGACCAAACAAAATCAGACAACACCATGAACAAGCCAAAACAAACAACACAATGAACAAACGAAAAATATACAACACCATGAACAAACCAAAAATAGACAACACAATGATCAAACGAAAAACAGACAACACCATGATCAAACGAAAACAGACAACACCATGAACAAACCAAAACAGACAACACCATGAACAAACGAAAAATAGACAACACCATGAATAAATGAAATCATACAACACCATGATCAAACGAAAACAGACAACACCATGAACAAACCAAAACAGACAACACCATGATCAAACGAAATCAGACAACGCAATGAACAAACCAAAACAGACAACACAATGAACAAACCAAAACAGACAACACAATGAACAAACCAAAAATAAACAACACAATGATCAAACGAAAAACAGAAAACACCATGATCAAACGAAAACAGACAACACAATGAACAAACCAAAACAGACAACACCATGATCAAACGAAATCAGACAACACAATGAACAAACCAAAAACAGACAACACCATGATCAAACGAAAAATAGACAACACCATGATCAAACGAAAATAACAGACAACACAATGAACAAACCAAAAAAGACAACACAATGAACAAACCAAAACAGACAACAAAATGAACAAACCAAAAACAGACAACACCGTGAACAAATGAAATCATACAACACAATGATCAAACGAAAACAGACAACACAATAACCAAACGAAACATAGACAACAAACACCATGACCAAACGAAAAATGTATAACAAAATGACCAAACAAAAACAGACAACACTATGACCAACAGGAAAATAGAAAACACTACGTTCCAAATCTGTATAAACTGAGTTATAGAAATCTTTTTTCCCTTTTTGTTCTTCAAGTAAATATGCTGGTCTCATTAATATTTCTATTATTAAATACCAAAATTGTGTTGGTCTTTTCAAAAATATTTTTTAGTGAAAAAAAAACATTCGGGCCACCACTTTTTGAAAACTCTGGTTGAATGTACAATTTTTCTTTCAATTTTGGTAGGATCCTGTTTTATACCCGTAGTATTTCACTATATGTTTTTTCCTTTTTTTTTTTCTTTTTAGCAGTCTGTGTGCAAAATATCTGCCATTTGATATTAATAGAATCAGAAAAAAGCAGAACACGATTCGAAGCTTATTTTGATAACGTTTGGTTGTATTAATTTTTAAGGACTTCCCTTTTTTAATTTGACTTTTAGTTCTGTATTTCTGTTATACTTTTTGTTATGAAAAAAGATACTGCATATAAAACAAATTCATGATCTGCATGTCTGTCTCATGTCCTCGACACATTTTGTTGGATCGGTAAATTCTGATCAACAGCTTATGGTAGAAATAGAAAAAGCAAAAATTAACACACATTTAGCAGCTATAGCTATCGTTACTTGATAGAAATGAAATAGCAACCTAACAACAGAAAGAACCAAAAAGACATAGAGTTTGATCGTTCAATATCCTGAATTGGAAGTTTTTTTTCATTTTTTATTTACACGTTACTATTTTAAAGTTTAACAAGAATACGTTATAGTATTGAGGTTTAATTAAATTTTCCTCTTCTCATTTTTTAGCAATAAGAGACTATACAGTACTAAAACCTAATATACAATAAATGTAAAATAAATGATAATTTTATAAAAATCCACCTTTGCTAGCCAATGATCATACACAATGGTAATACAAATTTATGCTTTGAACATCTGTTTCATAATAATTCTTTTAAGTTCCACAAAACCGAAGGAAATAAAAAAAGGCAAGAAAAATATTAATTAAAAGACTTTTAAAATTTTAAGGTTTCTTTCAATTAAGTTCAAAAATTAATTACAATAATTTTGTAATTAGTTTGTTAAAGAAAGGTGAATTATAATCATCTGTTTGCACTCTCTTCGTACGAGAAACCTAATTCTTTTCTTAATTAATGACGTTTTTCTGAAATACGCTCTCGAGTATTTTTTTTAATTTTGTAAAGTTACAGAATCAATGATTGAGCATTACACATTTGTGCTTCAAAACTACTATTCGACATTGTAGTGTTTCAGAAACCTTACTCTTCAAGTAAAATTTGTTCAGTGTGTGTCTCCTCTGTTAGGTTATCTGACCATAAATACTAGTGTGCGTTATGTCCAGTTATTGGCTTATTATTGCCAAAAAGAAGGCGTACATTGTTTTTATTAGTCATTTGTTTTGCCTCCAACTTCTACTCTTCAACCAAAAAGCAACCTTTCAAACAAATCTTAACAGGAATAATGCAGGCTCATATTCAGTTGATACTAAAAAAAAAAGAAATTGAACACTTTATTAGAGAAAGTAAAAATGGTCAAGTTGGCATATTTGAATAGTTTATATCTGTTTCTATTGACTTTAAATGTTAAATATAGGTGCATAACTTCGATTGTTTTGCATCTTCCATATATGTATACATTTAAATTATAGTATGCAGTCTCGAGAGATTTGTAAACTTTCAAATTAAAGACAAATTCATACAAACAGTCGGTTATGAAAGAAGGAAATACATGTGAATATCATTATGCATAAGCAGAAATTCCGCAAATGATGAAAAGTAATAATGAGGCCCCTCATGGGGGGTCCTAGTAATCACATAATCACCATTTTTTTGCCAATATAATCACATAATCATTAAATATTTGCTTATCTTTAGTAATCAAATAATCATAAACTAAAAATACAGTCCTAGGTAATCAAATAATCATGAAATATTTGGCTTAATAATCAAATAATCATTAAAAAAACGGCCAAGTAATCACATACACAAAAACCCCATGAGGGCCCTCAATAATACGCATCTGTGCACCCGGCAATAGTTTTGGAGGATTTGTTTCTTCTCGTCAAAAAGCGATAACCTAGTGACTTCAGACTTCTTAGTACCACCTTTACTACCTCCGGTACTAGCCACTTTCTTTCTATTCTCTGGAGAAGTATATTATATGCCTCTAACAGAATAAACTACTTCATCGCTTGGAATTATTATCAGAGAGGAAAACGTTCACCTTGACTTGGACAAGTGTTTGACTGAAGTGTTTCTGAACCTAGTAAATCGCAAACCAAAAATCTAATCGTTAAATGGACATCTTTGAGATTATCTTAGACTTTTGCTGATCTTTTTCTGACTTCATATAAAAGGGAGGTTTG
This sequence comes from Mytilus galloprovincialis, assembly GCF_965363235.1. NCBI lineage: Eukaryota > Metazoa > Mollusca > Bivalvia > Mytilida > Mytilidae > Mytilus > Mytilus galloprovincialis. Next base: position 33,695,550 of record NC_134844.1, on the reverse strand, counting down.
GATCCATTAAACGTTTAATCCCGCTGCAAATGTTTGCACCTGTCCTAAGTCAGGAATCTGATGTACAGTAGTTGTCGTTTGTTTATGTAATTTATACGTGTTTCTCGTTTCTCGTTCTTTTTTTAAATTGTATATAGATTAGACCGTTGGTTTCCCGTTTGAATGGTTTTACACTAGTAATTTTTGGGCTCTTTATAGCTTGTTGTTCGGTGTGAACCAAGGCTCCGTGTTGAAGGCCGTACATTGACCTATAATGGTTTACTTTTTTTTAAATTTTTATTTGGATGGAGAGTTGTCTCATTGGCACTCACACCACATCTTTCTATATCTATGTACTCCTTACGCAGAAACTGCTCCAACAAAGTTTTGAGGAGGAAATATTAAAAAAAGACACTCCGTAAATTTTATACCATCACCAATTGGTTAATCCATGCGATGTGTCTGTGTCTAAACTAATTAAGGACATTTTTACCACGTCTGAGATTGGGATTTTACCATTGACGTCGTGGTCTTTTTAAGGGGCTCTATTGTATAAATCCATTCATCTTAACTTTATCATATACTTATAAGAAAAATAAAATAAAAAATGGAATCACTGTTTATTTAAGCTCAGTCTGCTTTCGAAAGAAACATGCATTTTTGTTAAGGTACTTCTTTTATGTTGAACTTATAGGAGAAATAAAGGTAAAACCGAAATAAAAAATAACTAAATTACAGAAATCACTTAAATTATACAACTGTTTAGTTAAATTGCAGCTTATTTTAAACCATTATAAAAAATCATAGGTCACCATCCAATGATTTAGAAAAGATATAGTTCAATTTTAAAACAAAATATGCATTTCAGCACCAGAGGGAGATAATTTGGATCTTTTTAAATGCTATAAACATTTTAAAAGTCATCTGGGGCCAAAACGAATTGATTTTTTTTTGTTGATTTTTGTACGATATCATAAAGTAACAACTAATAGTGTTATAGATAAAATGTGTAATGAAAATTGTGAAATATGTGTACCCTCGATCCTTTTTAAGTACCGAACCATGACATATTCCTGAATATGACTGTTTTGCTGAGTGTGAATTCGCAATGCTATAAGACGTGTCACGGTATTTATTTTTCCAACTTTCATGAGATTAGTTATAATGTTGTATTTTTGTTGTGATCGGCTATCATTAAATGTATTATCGTTTGATTTAGAAAAAATACCGACATAGCTAGGTAATACAATTAGTAATTTAAAGTGCATTAGTTACGAGATAAATAAAAAATACATATATAAAATATGATTATTTTATTATTAATCATTAATGAAAGTGAATCAGTGAAATAATAATTCGCTTTTAGCAGCCAGTATGGTTCAATTTTGTCAAATAAAGATAAGAAACATTGATGATGAATTATTCACTTGCAAGTGAATAATTCGACATCATTGAACCCGTATTCATGTGAACTTTAATTTATACCCTTAGCTAGAAAAGCATAGTCCATGCATTGTGTGCGTATTTGATCATTTAAAGGAAAAGAATGTCTACATTGACAGTGAAACATAGGTAAATCATTTGAATGACTGCTTCGAACTAAATAAACATCATTCTTATACAGGTTAAACTGATGATTAAAATATATGTTTTTAATGAATGAAATTAAAAGAATCCGATTGCACGAGTTGCGCTATCTATTTATATCTTTATTTATGTTTATATTCCTTATAAGGATGGGCATAGGTGATCTGCGAGAGGTCAACTCGACAGTTAGTAGGATGGCGTCTAGACTAAAAAGTAAAATCACAAAAATACTGAACTCAGAGGAAAATCAATTCGGAAAGTCCATAATAACATGGCAAAATCAAACAACAAAACGCATAAAAAACGAATAGACAAGAACTGTAATATTCGGATTCCTGACTTGGTACAGGCATTTTCAAATGTAGAAATTACACACGAAACGAAGTTACATATTATTGACCTCTTGGCCTGTAAATTTAGACTTTTTAAAATTTGGATAAATGTTTTATATTATTTCAAAAAAAGATGTGAGAATTTGAGTCAAATCGGTGAACCTGAATTTGACAGCTAGAGCCCCTTTTATTACTATCACAATTCCATATAAATCTTCTTGTAATTGTCATGAAATACATCAAATGACATAGTATCAAAGTATCAAAGTTTTTAGATATTTACCTGTGACGTCACTTTTGTGGCGTTGATTCAGTCGTGTAAAAGACAGTTCGTGGTTTTTGTGTGATGTTCTATGTTGTTTTACGTATTCGTTTTATTCTGTGATTAGCATATCGAAATATACTTTTGTATTGTTTATTTGTGTATATCTCTGACTTGGATGTTCTAAGATATAGGAAGATGTGGTGTGAGTGCCAATGAGACAACTCTCTGAATGTTCTTGCATCTATTTGTACTGTATTCCTGTCATGTAATGTTGTCATTTTAGTGTTATATTTAACATTGCCATAAAAGTGCGAGTTCTGGCTAACAACAAAACCAGGTTCAACCAACCAGGAAAAAAGTCAGGAAAATGGCAGTTGTTATCTTATAGTTAGGTTCTGTGTGTTTTTGTCGTTTGATTTTTGTCACTTCAGTGTTTCTGTTGTTTCGTTGTTATCCTCTTATAGTTGATGTGTTTCCCTCGGTTTTAGTTAACCGGATTTGTTTTCTCTCGATCGATTTATGACTTTCGAACAGCGTTATACTACTGTTGCCTTTATTTGGATAAAGTACAGTTTCATATAGAACCCATGATCAATAACTTCCAGCCTGATAACTTGTCAACCTGCAAACGAAAAAGTCTTGACCTTAGGTAGAAGTGACGATTCCTCCAATACAGGAACAACTGCAGACAAAAATATTAAGGAGTACCTAAAACATTAGAAGCATTTAGATGTATTGAAGATGATAAAGCCTTCTCACAAGAAAGTTCTTACTTAACCAAAAAATAGAATCAATGTTATCTTTATCTTCAGAACGAAAATGATCATTAAATGTCGCAAGTACGGGGCGCCTTATGTGACTCTTGTGGTTTTGTACTCGAAACTCAATTTTGTACGGACAAAAGTGAGTTTTGTCCAACAAAAATGAGTCCAGTTTAACAAAATTTGTAGCATGCTACAAATTTAAATTTTATCATACAAAATTATCTTTCAGTGGATAAAAACTTTGGTCATGACAAAATTCATTTTTGTAACACAGACTATATTTTTGTTACCTAATTTGAAAATTGGGCGACAAAAGTCAAATTTGTATGCAAATTAGTTTAGTTTGGATTATGTGAACTAATTTGCATACAAAACTGAGATTTTGTCACGAAATTTAATTTTGTGTTTATTTTTGTGAAGACAAAATTGAGTTTTGTTAAACAGAAATGAAAATTTAACACAAACGTCGATTTTGTGCTACACAAGTCATTTTTGTCACACACGTCAATTTTGTCTACACAAAAATAAACACAAAATTCATGACAAAGTTCAATTTTGTGCTTTATATTTTTGTGCAGACAAAATTGACTTTTGTAACACAAAATTGACTTTTTGTCACAAAAGTCAGTTTTTTGTTCAATTTTCACTTCTGTCTTACAATACTCAATTTTGTCTACCCAAAAAATTATTTTAATTACAAAATCACAAGATGCTAATTTAATCAACATGCTAATTGCGTACAAATTCAATTTTGTCCTTAAATTTCCATATCAGGTAACAAAAGTCAATTTTGTATGCAAATAAGTTTATATTTGCATACCTATTTGAACAAAATTGAATTTTATCATGACAAAAATGAATTTTATCCACAGAAATGAATTTTGCCATCACAAAATTGAAGTTCTCATAAAATAAGTCTGTATCACATAGTTTTGTAAGACAAAAATGATTTTATTGTGACAGAATTAAATTTTGTGTACACAAAATTGATTTTGATTACAGAAAGTTTAAGTCCCATTCGGCGCCCCGAAGCAAGACCAAAACCACTTACTTTCAAAAATTTAGACTCTTTTGCCACAATCCTGTCATTAAAAGATCTAAAGAAACATATGGTTAGATGTGGGAAATTAGTATGTGACTTAATATCTTTTAAATCTCTCATACTAGTGTAAATAAAATCTCTATAAGATCCATCAAAGACGAAGGGGTATCTTCAGTCTCATGATCCTTTCTAAAATTGGTACAACACCAACCAATTTCAGAAGTAGAATGGCTAGAAAAAAGTAAAATCACAAAAATACCGAACTCAGAGGAAAATCAAATCGGAAAGTCCATAATCACATGGCAAAACCAAATGACAAAACACATCAAAAACGAATGGACAAGAACTGTCATATTCCTGACTTGGAGTCAGAAACAGAAACAGAAGGTTGTGGAACATGCTGAGAGCAATAAACTGAAGTATCGCCTTCTTCGACAGAAGAAAAACCTTCTTCCTCACTATCTTGGACCACTGATAAGCATCAAGAAACCAAATATTTCTGTATTAAATACCATATTTGTTTAAGTAAATAAACAATAGATATTAAATTTCTAATTTCAAATATGTTCATAAAATACTGGATTTTGTTTGACATTTAACATTTTGACAGCCTTTACAAAATGATTAATAAAGAAAGAACCGTCTGTTCAATAAATTAAGAACATACTAAATTAAAACATACTCGCAGATATTCAATAAACTAACTTTTTATCCGTTTTACACATTTTTTACACATTTATTCAGACATTTTCGGAAATTAATAAATTATTTATACGGTCGGAGAAGTTAATCGAAAGGGAAATTGGTTGGAACAATCCTGTATACATGTACATCTTAAAGTCAATAATTCGGTTTTGACATTATTTATAACATACTTTTTTTAAATTCATTGTTTTATTTATCACTAAATTATCAACTTCTTAGTAAGGTTTCAATTCCCTAAAGCAAAATTGACATCAGATGAAACAAGCTACGCTTAACATGTGCCTTTTGTTCTTATAGATCTAAGACAATTTACGTATTTACATATCCCTGGTTTTCAGGTGTATTTATTTGAGAGTTCTTGATGTAGGTATACCCAGTTAAGCAATTAGGAAGCATGCAATTCATAATTACAAAAACTGGGTTGATACCATCCCTGGAGGACTGTTTGTCCCGAATCTTCTTATCGGTTTTGTAGTCAGCGTTTTTGTGATGATAGTTTTTAATACATACCATTTTAAAATAACCTTATGTTTAAATAAATTAACTATGACTCAAGTTGTGATCCTTCTTCAAAGTTCATTGACCAGAAATGACATGTACATTGCCTTAACATGAAGAACAATGTGTCTTTTACATAGACGACCACCAAACTCCGCAGCCAAATCACTAAACCTGTTGCAATCTGAAACTGATTTTTATGTGAAATTCGATCTTGAAAATAAAAACTGGGTTGATACCATCCCTGGAGGACTGTTTGTCCCGAATCTTCTTATCGGTTTTGTAGTCAGCGTTTTTGTGATGATAGTTTTTAATACATACCATTTTAAAATAACCTTATGTTTAAATAAATTAACTATGACTCAAGTTGTGATCCTTCTTCAAAGTTCATTGACCAGAAATGACATGTACATTGCCTTAACATGAAGAACAATGTGTCTTTTACATAGACGACCACCAAACTCCGCAGCCAAATCACTAAACCTGTTGCAATCTGAAACTGATTTTTATGTGAAATTCGATCTTGAAAATAAAATGCACATTTCACCATTATATATATATATATATATATTAGACATCATATAAAACATGTGAATTTTTGAAGATTTAAGCATTTGCATTATGTATAATTCAATGTCTAATTTAATAAACGATCAAAATTAAAATTGAAATAATTGAGCATGAAAACTATGAAATCTATGAACCATTACTGGGGAGGAAAAATAATTTCCATGGAAATGAGATGTGCCAATACTTATACATTTTCATACTTAATATCATTGACCTCATCACAAACTAATTCATGTAAACTAATCAAAAGACTATTTCTGATCTGTAATTGTACACGACTACTTTTGATTCGGGTATTGATCTGAAAAAGTCTCATTGATATCTAACATGATGTATAAAAGAGGGACGAAAGATTCCAAAGGGACAGTCAAACTCATAAATCTAAAACAAACTGACAACGCCATGGCTAAAAATGAAAAAGACAAACAGAAAAACAATAGTACACATGACACAACATAGAAAACTAAAGAATAAACAACACGAACCCCACCAAAAACTAGGGGTGATCTCAGGTGCTCCGGAAGGGTAAGCAGATCCTGCTCCACATGTGGCACCCGTCGTGTTGCTTATGTGATTACAAATCTGGTAAATAGTCTAATTCGGTAGGTCACATTCATGAAAGGGAGGGGATTGTAGTTACGACGTAAGGAACATATCCGATATCATTTGTGAAACGGTTAAAGTTCAAATTATAATGATGAAAGCTTCTCAAGCTTTAGTCAGAAATCCCTCAAATTTGCCATGTTTGCATAATTATTGTTAGAACAGAATTCCTGTGTTTAGTGATTCCAAAACGTATTCAGAAATATCAGTTAATTTTGTTCAATGAATAAAGACAGACGTATACTGTGGTTCAATATTCATGAATCGATAAAGAGAAAATAAACCCGGGTCACAAAAAAAAACACAAAAAAACGAGGGAACACATCAACTATAAGAGGTCAACAACGGCACAACAGAAACATTTAGCTGCGACAAAAAAATCCAACATACACAGAGAAGAACTATTTGATAACAACTGCTATGTTTCTGACTGGGTACAGGACATTTTAAGAAAAAAATGGGGGGTGAGGGTAAATCTGGTTTAATGGCTAGCTAAATCTCCCCCTTATATGACAATACGAAAAATAACGCTATAATAACAACATAACGTGACAGGAATACAGTACAAATAAACGCAAGAACACCCAGGACAGTGAAATACATAATATCATAATATACATGTAATAGCACATTACAACATGCAAACCGCAGAATAACAACGGACACCTCCTATTAATGGTTATCAAAGTTACCAGGATTATTACTTAGTACGCAAGACGCACGTTTCGTCTACATAAGACTCATTAGTGACGCTAAGATCAAAATTGTTATAAAGTCAAACAAATTTACGACAGTACACCAGTACACCACAACAGATATATCAACAACTCTGCGTCACATCCATGTATCAAAGCTACAAAAAGTTACGTCACAGGTATATTTTAAAGAATAAAATATAACATTGAGATAAAGTTTGTAATGATGTTATTTCATATATTTTCTAACCATTAAAAGAATCATTAATAAATAATTGTGATAGAATTGGGTAATTATTTATATTTTCTAACTATGTCGATTTTTTTCCAAGTCAAAACTATGTAAAAACAAATAAATCCTGAAAAAAAAAGATGGGTGAATGGATCTCTTTAAATACAAAATCATTAAATAAATGAAATTGTTTATACTTTTCGCTCATTATAAGTTTTGATAACGCATTCATTGTGATGTCATTGGGACATTACCTCGTGTTAACAGTTCAAATGATCCAGACGAAGCCAAAATAGTGTCGCTTTGTGTCGAGCCGCCGATATTTTATTATATTTGAACGCCAAAAAACACGATAATTTTTAGAGTTCTTTTTTTTCTATCTTACTATTTACCGCTCCGCTAAACGAAAAAAAGCTTGAAAACGTTTCCTCGAATTTTATCAGACTTCGCTGGTTATTTCTACTCAACACATTGTGGCGTTGCTGACAAGCTCTGTTCACGTCTCAAAGCCGTCATTGCGCAGTAACTGAGCAAGATAATATAACCTTAGGAGAAAAAGAGGGGTCCATAAAATTACACATTCATATATTTCACTTCCAATGTAAACCACTTAACTGATATGTTTAATGGGCTTCAATGTTCGTTGTAAATTGTATAACAGCTCATTAGGTTGCAACTCTCTCTCGTCCTATATGATATTTAATTTAGAATTTGACTGTTTTTTGTTATATGTGAATTTTCAATGTACTTCGACATTTAGCTCTTTTCAGTGTTCATCAATTTTACATATATTATATAACGCACGTCAAGTTGTTTACCTAAGATATGATTAAGTTTCTGATTGTATTCAAAATCAAAAGGACAGTTCAAATCAAGTTTAGCAAATATCATACTATTATGAACCTAATTACAAAGCATATACCGTTTCCACCAGTGAAAAAATATCTGAAATCAGAAGTCTGGTATATAACAATAATATTTCAGCCTCTGAATGTTTTGAAAAATAAATATTCCAAATCGCCTGTGAGAATATACACACACTCGTCCCCACTCCATTCCACGACCGTCAACAACGTTGACATTTTATTGTTTGTGGACAGATTAAGTAAACATGGTCTAATTACAAATTAGCTCTCAGTTTAATCAAAACGGTTCTTATGTTTATTCACTAAACTGGAAAACATAATCTTTTTCATATTAACCTGTATATTTTCCAGACACAAGAAAGGTTACAGAAACGTTTAATTTCCGTGTGATTAATTCATGAAAAAATCATTTAGCCGAAGACTGTCACATATTGATTGTAATGTTGCTATAGTTTGATTTATACCTAGTTCACATGATAATCAATATCAAAACAAATACGAACTTTATTTTTATCATAAAAAGGTAAAGGGACATAATCATTGTATTTTTTTTCTAGCGTGGCATCCCGGTCCGATATAACTGCCCGTCGCAAGTAATGTATAGTAACAAGTTGAGCTAGGACACAGGCACTTTTTTCTCCAGGACATGGATTAAGTGGCAGCAGATGTACATCTCGTACAATGATTTCGGTCCCGATTGTTAGTAATTTTCTACTTTGGCCACTATATAAATATTAGTACAGATGAACTAAAATAACTCTATTATTATACTTGTTAACTTGTATATCCTTTAATTTTCCTTGACCACGTCAAATTTAGAGAATAGGTAAAATGCATACACACAAATACACCTTTGTGCCTCATTACCAGTTATCTTTCTTCGCCGGACTTTCAGCAGAGTAGAACAGGAATCCTGTGTTGTTTATTTGTTTTTCTTGGGGGTTATAGTGTTGTTCAAACTTTTGTTTTCTGTGTAGTGTATTGAGTATGTTGTATATTGTTTGTTTGTTCCAATCTTTGTTTTACCATGATGTTATATAACTTTGTTCAACTTATGGTTTTTTATTGGTGTCTTCTCTCCTTTAAAACAAATAGTTATAAACATCTGACAAAAAACTACGTAATAAACCAAACAGTTAGGAAATATACACGCACCAAATGTTAAGGCATCAATATGATAACAATTTCGATATCTGGTCGTATATTATTATTTATTCAAAATAATATTAATTTTTATGAAAGTCGAAAAATACAAATATATGTGTTAAATAAATGTAAATTAGTAAATGTAGCACTCGTTGCATATTGCTGCAGTTTATTGATTCGGTCAAGGAACAGTTGTTTTCATATTTTGTATATACTACCATAAGGAGGTCTAACTAGTTTAGCTCTTGGTGCCATAAAATAGTTAGGACGATATGAGTTGAAATAGTGCTCTGGCCAGTACCTAGGAGGTTGTGATCGAGGACGATCGTCATGTTCTGGACAGTAAGGAGGTAATGGTCGATAACGGTCATCGTGTTCTGGACAATAGCGACAACAATCACGGTTATGATCGGTTTGCGGCATCGAAGGCTTCTCACTGATGTCAGACACTAAGAAATTATAAAAACAAAACATACATTATTTATGTAACGTTGAAGTGAACTATCATGAGATTCAAAAGCCTTACTTAAATGAATTTAAATACAAATGATTGACAAAATATTAATAATACACATATTTAAAAAACAAAATAGTTACTAAATAAAAATTAAAATTTTGGTGATGTTGAATCGCCTTTTTGCTAGATTTTCTATCACAAAAATAGTCAGATACATTCTTACAAGCAAGTTGATTATTAATATCAAGAATGCTTTTAACTCGAATTGCCAAAAATATCCCAAGTCATTTTTTTTTCTTATTCAATACATGAAACATTATTACATAAAGAAATTAACTATCATTCATATACGACATACTTTCAAAAACTTCATACTGAGTGTATCAAGCAGTCTGGCATTACTTTTACTATGATTATGTCAATTGTAACCCGAATTTATATTTTCTCAATCGATTTATTGCTTTTGAACACCGTTATACTACTGCTGCCTTTATTTTCCATCATCAACAAAACAGTTGACATAATAGAAAAAATGATCCCTTTAGCAGCGGCTTATATTTCTTTCGGGTATTCTGAGGTTTTTCAGTTATTTAAATATAATATATACTATAATTACCATCGTCCTGCATTTGGAACTTTTCTTCAAACGGTGCTCTTTTCCAAGCTTCGATGGGATAAGCAAATTCTTGAAAAGCATCTGCATCAACACCTGGTCAAAAATGATTTTGAAGAAATTACAAATTAAGCTACTAACATGTGCAAGTTCAAGAATATTTTAACATAGAATATATATGTATATCAATGTGTTAACTAGTATGTTTCTTCTTTTCCCAAGTTTTAGTTTGCAGTTTTGTTTTCAAGTGAGTACTGATAAGAAGTTATTAAGAGCTCGTCTGCATTGAGTACTTTGTTTCTCTTGTTTTTTCATCTTCTATCGGTGGGTGGGAAATTATAAAAAACTGTGAAATTTCCCGGACATTGTTTGGTAAAAAAGAAAATACGTCTTGGACATTACAGACATAACATATCGTTTGATCATCTTCGTTTTAGATAAAATAGAATACTCTACAATTTCGCATAAATGTATATATTTCAGAGAAGATTTATGACTTTTGAACAGCGGTATATTACTGTTACCTTTATTTAAATGCGAAAAATAAATGTACTACCTTCACATTCTATATCCTTTTTTACTCTCAGTTTTCCACTTAGCAGCACAATCAGGAGAATAATTAGAACTAACACAAAACACCATGCCGTTATAACTATCGCTCCAATTAAATTCCATGCAAATATCTGGAAAAAATGTTAACTATTGTTTTATCTGTTCATTTTTTGGTTAACTCATAATTCTTTATTTTATACATTTCAAAATAATTATTATTTGTATTACAGCTGAGTATCTATTCTCTCAAATTATTACTAAGCTATTTTAATTTTTAAGAATTAACTATTCGGGTTTTTGTAAAACGAAACATTTTGCGACTTCGTGAACAATTTTATTTATAAATAAATACCTTTCTGGGTTGTGCTAAAATAATCAACAATTTATTTCTTTATTTTAGTTTAGGGGGAAGCTGAAACCCGTCTTCATGTGCAGAATTCGCTCACTGTATTGAAGACCTATTGGTGGCTTTCGGCTGTTTTCTACTCTTTAGTCGGTATGTTGTCTCTTCGACACATTCCCTATTTCGATTATTCTCAATTCATTCTTATTTGGAATACTGATATACAATACTGAAGTATTTATACTTACAAGGTATGGTGTCTCTTCGTAAGTCCCGTTAACTTTAGTCTGATAAGCTGCACCATATGTCCGTGAAAAAATAGCAGCGGCCAACACTCCCCAAAAGCCTGGACCAAAATGGACTGAAAAGAAAAAGGATAATTGCCTGTTTTCAATTTTGAAATGAATGCTTAACATAAACATTTTTTTATTTTTATTTTATTATCTTCTAAAATTTGAACTGCATTGAGTAGCTCGAATAAGACGAAAACAATGTCATAAAAGCTTAACAATTAAATATATCTAATAAAGAAATAACATAAAAATAGTCTGACACAGTTATTTAACAGTATTATCAATTATCGTATAAAAGACACAAAATATAGAACAAATGTATTTTAGAGTTTCTATATTCAATATATTCATACAGTTAATTAATTGGGTAATCAGTTTTATACAAGCGTAATATATTATATAACTTTTTCTACTGTTTCGATTTCCTGTAAAAATGAGGGGGATTGGTGTTTGTTTTGCCAATGAGAAAAATATCCACCAAAGTTCAAATGATGACATAAACGGTACCAATTTTTTGTACCATATGCGCATTTCGACTTTGAATGTATTTTCAGTGATGCTCGATGCTAACATATTTGAAAATGCAAAGATTATTTAAAAAAGGGCTCTCAAGAGCCTGAATCGCTTGCTGAACATTCTTGCTGTTTACAGTTTATATCTATCTATAATAATATTCAAGATAATAACAAAAAACTGCAAAATTTCCTTAAAACTACTAATTTAGTGGCAGCAACCCAACAATGGGTTGTTCGATTATTCTGAAAATTTAAGGGCTGATAGATCTTGACTAATTGAACAAGTTTACCCCATGTCAGATTTACTCTAAAAGCTTTAGTTTTTTTTAGATATAAGCCAAAAACTGCATTTGATTCGTATGTTCTATTTTTAGCCATAGTGGCCATGTTCGTAGATGGATCGAAACTTCGGATACATAGTATGAACTAGATACCCTAAGGAACATTAAGTTAAAGTTTGAAGGTATTTGGCCCATTAGGTTTAGAGGAGAAGATTTTTGAAATAGTTTACGACGACAGACGGGCCCCGTTGAGCTTAAGATGAAGAGCTTTAAACCAAAAAGGAAAAAAAAAAGTATTGTCGAAGCCGGACAAAGAATCAGAGCTTTGCATGAGTGAAACTGTAAGCAAGTATAGGCAACCATACGATATTCAACTATGAGAAAAAAACATACCGTTTGGTCGGCTGTAAAAGTTACCGACATGAGAATTGAATTGTGAAAACTAATGTTCTAATTTATAACAAAACAATGTATGAATTCCTATTTCAAAAACGGCAATTGATAAAATTACGTTTTTCTAGATCTTACTAAATTCCCAGTATATCAGTTCAACGTTTGTATGCTTTTAAAACACCTTTTGAAGTTTATTTATAGTAAAGTATTAACTAATACCTGCAAATGTCTCTGCTGGATCGTCAACCATACAAAGGTATACCACAAAGCTGTAGAACATATAGACAAGACCTCCTATCAAGCCAACAACGAATGATATATAAGGGTAGTAACTATCACACCCAGCGGCAACCGACACCTATAACAACGAGTCAGAAAAAAGACTTCCTTTAAAATTTAGCAATAACATTTTTTATACTGAAACAAATTTTGTTTATTTGAGGAAAAATCCTCAAAACACTTGAATTGTTTTGAAGATAATAGAGCAACCATCTGAAGAAGGAATAAAATTTGTTCTTTTCACGATTTTTTTTTACTTATTTCAGTCAAGCGGGAATTTCTACATTCTTGTAATTTCTGACATAAATTTCAATTTAGATTAGTTTTATACTGAAATATATTAAGTCAATCAAGGTAATACTCGTTGTGAATAGCACGACTCTAAAAAAGACTTTCTATTTAACAATATGAGATTTGTCCATTGCAACTTTTAATAAACAATATATGTAACCTTCTAATCAATTATGTATGTTGTCTTATTCTTTGTACAAAACAGGTCTTGAAGCAGTTGCCTTCAAACAGTCTGTTATTATAGACTGTCATATTTACATAGAAATTTGATCTTTATATGCTATAAAAATTCGAGTGAGAAAACAAGATATTTTATTCAAAACAACTATATTTCATATCATAAAACTTAAAAACAAACAGGTTAATGTTTCACTCGTGTGTTATCAATAACTTGAATGACGAATTATCATAATAATACCATGATTGTATTGGCTATAAGTAAATTGTTTAAACACTTCAAGTAAACAATCAGAGATCGACTTTGTACACCAGTACTGAACAACGACACTATAATCTACTCACAGAACCAACTAATGCAGCATTGACGACAGCTTGTATCATTGGCCAGTGGAATTTACTTTTCGACTGGAAAAAGGTTAAAACTGAAGGCTTTAGAATGGTTTATTTTTATGACATTAGAAAAACCTTCACGTTCCCAAACTCGACAGTATTTCTTGAAAATACAGTCATATTTGTTTATCCTTACTATCATTAAAATACTACATGTTCATATATAAAAAATACTAATGATTACAATAAACATGCATATACATATTCGTGGATCTACAATCTGTCGATACCTGTAACTTGGCATTGCACAAGGTCATGTTTTTTCTCTGGCTGTTTATGACGTCTTTACACTAAATCAATTGGATGTTGGATGTGTATGGATTGATAGTTTAGTCTTAGTTGCATGATTTTTGTATGAGTTGTTAGTGTCTTTGAACTAGCTGTCAAATAACTGCGAGTACTCTCAGATCTGTTCATTGTGTCTTTTTGTGTCGGGATGTATAAGTACCGGGCCACTTCCACTTGTATTTTTGTCCATCTGATGAGTTAAGCCTTTTTCAACTGATTTTTATAGTTCGTTCTTATGTTGTACTGTTATACCACTGTCCCAGGTTAGGGTCAGGGTTGGGATCCCGCTAACATGTTTAACCCCGCCACATTATCTATGTATGCGCCTGTCCCAAGTCAGGAGCCTGTAATTCAGTGGTTGTCGTTTGTTTATATGTTATATATTTGTTTTTCGTTCATTTTTTTTTTTACATAAACAAGGCCGTTAGTTTTCTCGTTTGAATTGTTTTACATTATCTTATCGGGGCCTATTATAGCTGACTATGCGGTATGGGCTTTGCTCATTGTTGAAGGCCGTACGGTGATCTATAGTTGTTAATGTCTGTGTCATTTTGGTCTTTTGTGGATAGTTGTCTCATTGGCAATCATACCACATCTTCTTTTTTATATTTACTATTTAAAAATATTTTTTGACAACTAGAATATTGTCTGCTATAGTGATTTGTTTTATTCCGATGTTTAAAACTCATTAATCGACTTACCATGTCGACGCATTCGGGTGTGTTTTTTTTTCCTTGTAGCATTCTCTTGATTTTTATTTTTACCTTATTTGTATCATATTAATGAATTCGTAAATTGTATATTGGCATTATAAAACCAGGTTCAATCCACCATTTTCTACATTTGAAAATGCCTGTTCCAAGTCATGAATATAGCAGTTGTTGTCTATTCGTTTGATGTGTTTTGTCATTTGGTTTTGCCATGTGATTAGGGACTTTCCGATTGAATTTTCCTCGGAGTTCAGTATTTTTGTGATTTTACTTTTAACACTACTGATGCCCTTAATTCAATCAGATTTTTTATAGATAAAATATTAGGAAGCTGCGTAGTTTACACAAAAAAGTGAGACCGGGTGCATTGAGGAAGTGAGTGTCTCCAGTTTTAAATGCACGATCCTCCATGCAAATTCACTTATTCAATACAATAGGAAATAAAACACAATTGGTAAATCTAAATATCAGACAACTGATTTTTTTATAAATAAAAAATTAGAAAGCCGCGTAATTTCCACAAAAAAGCGAGACCGGGTGCATTGAGGAGGTGAGTGTCTCCAGTTTTAAATGCACCATCATCCATGCAAATTCACTTATTCAATACAATAGGAAATAAAACACAATTGGTAAATATAAATATCAGACAACCATTCAGGTGTTTTAAGATCTAGGACCAGATAACCCCGTCTTTAATTGAGTTGAGTTAACAGACATGTTGTACATGTATATGTAAACCAATTCGATAATGATGTCCGTGAAACTTGTGTATGATTGTGTCGTTAATCTAAATAACACTTGTTAGGTGAGATTTTATGTTAGCACACACATGTTACTGAAGTCGTTATAATGTGAACACACACACACATGTGCAGCGTATCAATCGAGATACGAAAATTCCATATGAAGAGGCAGATGGTATGTTTTACTCAGAAATGGGAAGTTGACAATAACAAAACTCAATCATAGTTCCAAAATTGAAGTTGTTCATATGTGTCTATTTCTAGAGAGATATTTTGATATGAAGTTGATCTTCAAGTTTCTGAAGCATCCTTACCGTTCACTAGAATATGACAGAAGCAAACTCTTAGTGAAATGGGAATTATTGAGTGACAGGACATACCACTGAACGCTTATATTTGCAAAACACTCATTTGCAAATCCGGCGCCGCATTTGTAGATAATTAAATATGTATGGAAATATGAGAATCATTGAATACAAAGTTTTAAAGCTCATCATGAATATATAAAATCGTGAAATTAAAGACATTTGTAAAATGTTAATTTGTTTCCATTTTTTTGTCTTTAAGAAAGTGCATATGAAAACCAAAACAATTCCGAATTAGGTTTCACATTAAGTACCCATTGGAATATTAACTGTTTATTGGTCGATCAAAAATCCCTGCATTTTTATAATATGGTCTTTGGCGTATTTGATGTTGGAATTGGAATTAACTTTGTTCTTAACAAATTAAGATTTTTCGTGTTCTAAATCAAAACATTTGTATCTGCGATACCCAATTTTGTAAAAATAAAACATGCTTAATAGAGATATGTAATCGATCTTTCCATTGAGCATGAGACATATTCGTGAAGGGTGTAAAATATTTCTATTTCATTCCAAAATTCTAATGATTGGGATTGAAGATTTTTGGACAAATAGTAAAATAACAAAAATACCGAACTCCAATGGACATTCAAAACGTAAAATCATTTCAAAAATGGTTAAATCAAACGCTCAAAACATCTAATAAATAGAAAACAACTGTCTTATTCCTTACATGGTACAGTAAAATAACAAAAAATACCGAACTCCTAGGAAAATTCAAAACGGAAAGTTCTTAATCAAATGGCAAAATCAAAAGCGAATGGTTAACATCTGTCATACTCCTGACTTGGTACAGACATTTCGTTATGTAAGAAATGGTGGATTTGTCCTGTTTTTAAAGCTAGCTTAACCTCTCACTTATATGACAGTCGCAAAAAAATTCATCATATTGACAACAATGTGTGAACAATGTGTAGATTATTAAAACCTGCATGAACATCTGACAGTTTACTGAAAATAATATAGTGAAGACGATTTTTAATCGTAGAAAGAAAATTATTGACAATTTTGTGATAGATGGTTAGTTGAAAATATGAATTAGTCTTAATATATCGTTCATTAACGGATTTTTGTAAAGTTTTGGTATCTAATAAAATGAAGGTAGATTGTCATCGTCCTTTTTTATGAGAGGAGGGATTTGTATATAACTATAGTGAAATATATATATTTGTATATAAATATAGTGAAATATATATATTTGTAGATATATAATATTTGTATATATAATATAGTGAAGGGATTTGTATATAAATATAGTGAAATATATATATAATTTTATACATATAATATTTGCATATATAATATAGTGAAGACGATTTTTAATCGTAGAAAGAAAATTATTGACAATTTTGTGATAGATGGTTAGTTGAAAATATGAATTACTCTTAATATATCGTTCATTAACGGATTTTTGTAAAAGTTTTGGTGTCTAATAAAATGAAGGTAGATTGTCATCGTCCTTTTTTATGAGAGGAGGGATTTGTAATTTTCCAACAATCACTAGTGTGTATGATGAAGGCGTATAAGTAGAATTATGAGAGTTGTTTTTATCTCAAGTTATTTGGTTTTGAATCTACAGCCTCAAACTTCTTTTGATGTTTGCGCATAGTTCATCGTAGACTTTGAATGTGCTTATAAATGTAGGACTATAGCTTTGGTCCATTTAGATCAACTGTCTTGTGTAGGTTAATCTAGCCTTTTTCATGGTCTTAAACTTCATCCATCGGAAACCTAAAGTTCTTGTTTCCATCTGATACAATGGGGAACACAATATATCTCTTAAGTTGTTCTTAGTTTATGGTGCCAATGTACCCGGTTATATCATGACCGGCATTATTATACTGAATGTGGAAAATGAATAAAAGGAATTGGGAGGATATAAATTTCATTCTTTAACGAAAACAAAAATTCTGTGATAAAAGATTCAATAGTGATTTTCCTGTATATTATCATTGAAGTACAGGGAATAACTTTTAAACTTCTTCTACATTAAAGTGATGGTGTACATGAAATATTTTAAATAAAGGAAAATATGCCTTAATGATTGAAAACAAAGAACTTAATAAGTTGATTCGCAGTGCAAACATTCACTCGTAATTCAAAGTATTGGGAAACTGGATGTAGATAGGTGACAGATCAGATGTTACAAACACCTCTGTCAAACAGCTCACTAAATACTATTTTTTTTTTCTTTATGAGATAAAATTAGAAAGGAAATATATGTTGAACGTGAATACAACAAAGCCCCCAATGTGTAGTGTCGGTGTATAGTGAATTTTTTACTGATTATGATATGTGCTTTCATGTCTAGTGGACTTGTCTTACTGTTCAGCAACCATAATACATCTTTATTACTTGAATAAAGCTGGTAAGATAATTTATCTTAGCGACTATCTTCACATGTGGTATTTTGACTAGCGGCCTTTCAAAGTGATCAAGACTTCAATACTTAGTATTAAGATCCTACTTCCATTTGTCTATACAGAAAACAAATGCCAACAATAGCAACTTTTAAGCTTTAAATATATCGTATTAGGTCACTAACACATCATGTAACTAATAAAATAGTACAATGTATATGTTCGTGTTATCCAGTTAACCTAATAAGTATAAAATAATCTGTGGAATGGCAGTTGTACCTACCGAACTTTGGTTAAGGTTATTTAAAGCCCAAGTCAGCAGCAAAACCACGAATGAAGATCCTAAGCTAGCGACAAA
This sequence comes from Mytilus galloprovincialis, assembly GCF_965363235.1. NCBI lineage: Eukaryota > Metazoa > Mollusca > Bivalvia > Mytilida > Mytilidae > Mytilus > Mytilus galloprovincialis. The sequence goes on along the minus strand of NC_134844.1, from coordinate 33,676,855 downwards.
ATTATTGATGATAGCAATAGCTAACAAGTCTGAATTGGCCTGACTATTGGTTGCAATGACTCTGGTTAGCTGCAATGTTATCAAACCACAGTATATAACTATACCACCAAAGCCTGTCATCTACAATATATCAAACAGATGGGAATAGTTATTACTTCTACATTATTTCCTTTAGATAGGTACATTTACATAATATTTACTAAGTTATGTGCTTGTCATCAATTTGGTAAAAAAACGTGTCTGATTGTCAAGTGAAATTAACTTTAAAAATAATAAAACTGCACTTCATACATGAACCAATAACACTGACCGAAATAAAGTTAAGATTGTCCATTGTCAAGGATTTAGGATTAAAAAAATCAGGATGAACTTTTAAGGGTATGCGAAAGTAGTGTTTAAAATTTCAGTACAAACAAACTAAACATTTAAATCTTATATGTATAGTAAATTAGAAAAAAAAACTAGGCATTTTGGAGTACCTATACAGTTTTTTAATAATTTCATACCGGAGCTGAATGCGAATGCAAAATTTTAAAGGCAGACACTTTTCTGGTCCTTTCTTGTCGTGGTCTACAGAGTAAGGCGCCAACAAATCCAGATATTCCACCAGCTACATGTATAACACAGCTACCACCTGTATCCTGTAACAATTTAGTTTTTTAGTAATAAAATCTGTTTTATTTTCTTTTTCGTTGTTCTGTTGGTCCTTTTCAATTGAATAATATTCATTTACAAAAGTATAATGACAATGAGTTATAATTATTTTATAGCCATGGTAACCAATAACACTTCTGCTGACTATCTGGCAAAATCATTAGCTCATAATGGTATTTATTTCAATTTGGACCATGAACTTTAATACCATTAAAATTACATTATAGTCATGTTGGTTGGTACAACAGCATAGAAAACTGTTGTCTACATTTCAAAAACTATCAGTTTGCTTACATCTTTCATGAAAAATAAGTGTATATGGTTTGGCTGCTTTAACCTTGCTAACTGTGACGGGATTGCTTCCCTCGAATAATAGATACTAAGTCAGTCGTACGCGGTTGAGCTAATGCAGTTCTTCTTTAGCTCAGTCGGTTATAGCGTTGCTTTGTAATACAGAAAGGGGTTCTAATTCTGGATGAGACAAAGTGAATTCGTAATAAGATTTATGCTCTCCGGTTAAACAACTTTTAAGACTCCATGACCAAACTGATAGGGTAAAAGTGCAAAATTCATAGAATCCTTAAACTCTGTTCATCCAGTTGCTTCATTATGTATCCGTCAACTCGTGTTGAACTGTAGCTTATTATAAAAAATAAATAAAAAGAGAAATTATCTTTTTAACCTCGGGCACGGTAGATGTTCACGAGGACATAGTATATGATCGATTGAAGGCAAGCCTGCCAATATAAACACACACACAAACACAACACAAAAAATATCATGCTACAATAACATAAAAGATGGAAATTAATGGAAATAAAAAAATCCATAGATAGTGCAGAACGGTGCAATTAATGAGCACCGTTCTGCACTAAGATTTAATAAAGAGATTAATCTGGAACAGACAGATTATATGAACAATTCAACATGGCATAGTGATAACGAAATCATATTAACTATGATAATCGTTATCTTAATATGATTTGACGATATTGTATGATAGCTAACATATATATATGTTCCTTTGGGTTATTCAACTGGTGGAAATTCACATTGGATTTTAATTCTTACTTTTCTAATCATTTATAGGCGTATATTTCTATTTTTTCTCATTTTTTATGTCTTTCATTTATTGTTCCTGAGTTGTGTTAATTTCTCATATATATTAATGAGATCGAAATATCTTTTATCAGATCTGCCTACTACGAAATGTTAGTCTGACCTTGAAAACTACATCTGTTTTGTCTCGTAAATGAACTGTTTGTAACCATCCTTCCTCGTCCCAAGCCCAATGAACAACGACTGGATGAATGAAAACTAAACAAAAATAAACATTTGTATGATACGTATTATAGTATTATGTATTTCCTTCAAAACGTATCCAATACAGGTTATTTACTGAATATAAAATGTTTTAATTAAAACTTACGTCAAATTCTTATAAATATAAAGCATTTTTATCTAGGAAAAGTATGAACAAGTAGTTTGGTCATTTTTGCATATTGGTGTTGATATCCACCTAATGCAGTTCAAAATTCTGACCTAATTGCAATTTGTTTAATTAAGTTTTCAATCAAAACCTATAGTTGTTAACTTCGATATCATGTTGGTCTCTGAAGGAGAGTTGTCTCATTGGCAATCATACCACTTCTTATTATTTGTATAACCAACTGATGTAGAAGAAAGAAGTACAAAGTGATAAAATAATTTAAGTATATTAAAGTCATATGAAACCTCAAATTAAAAAAAAATATGCATATGTTTTTTAAAACTAAATGGATAGTTTTTATTATACAACTTATGTACATATACTTTTTTTCTGGGGAAAATTCTTTAATTTATCCACATTTAGAAGAAGTTTACTTATTTTTAATTGCTTGCTGCCAGGAAGCAATTCGCCGACATATTTTCCGTATGCATAGTGACCTAAGCGTGACCCTCTTCGTAAAAATCCGGTCATTAAAATAAACAATTACCTGATTGTATATGTTAAACACGTGCTAAATACCCATGCTTTTTGTTGATTATTTGCTATAAGGTGATGATCGGTAAACTTCGGCTTCAAAACACGGTATTTAATGAGTAGCCATATTTGTTAAATCATAACAGACAGAGATAAAAAACAAAAATTGACGATTATATATATTTGCGTAAAAAAATGATAAAATCGTGCACAGAGGACTAAGTTTATGATATATACATGCATTGGTTCAAGAATTGGATAAACATTATTTTTCACCAGTCACTCGTTTCTTATGACTTTAACAATCATCAAAGATATGTATTTCACTTCATGGTTACAGAAAGGGTTACGTACACTTATTAAGGAAGTATTTTTTTGTAATTGGTCATTTGAAATGTACGATAGTAATTTTGGAATTGCTAAACAAAATGTCCTACTTGAGGATTTGAATCATATGTCTTCTAAAATGTTGTTTTCTATACATATCTTTAAATTGAAATCTTTAATACGCGGTTCAAAGCTAAAACATCTTTTAAAGAGGCAATTGCTGTCAAATTCATTTTCACCGTCTCATATTTGATTATAACATACTTAACCGTGTATGCAAATTGTGAAAAGTTTAAAATAAACCATTTACAATGCATGGAGAATTTCGTCTGTATTTTGGTCTAGACGTCATAAAACTAACAATCGATATATGACATCAGGAGACTGCCGACGGTCATATAACCCAATACAAACATAAATATAGATATAAATAGATATATAGATAGATAGCAACATCGTGCAATGGGATTTTTCTAGGTCTGTTTGATTTTATATTATAGGTTAGTAATAAATGTTAATCGGAGTCTTTACCTTATAAGAAAGAGTTTTTGTGGATCAAATCAGTCAATCAAATGGTTAACCCTTGTTTCACTTTCAATGTTAACATTTCTTCCCTTTTAATAACTGGACATGTCTTATTCAGGCGCAACACTTCTAAAACTTAAGGGTTGAATTGAAGGTCACATGAATACGGATTCAATGAAGTCAAATTATTCACTTGCAAGTGAATAATACATTAGCAATGTTTCTTATCCTATTTTAATAAATTTGACCCATCTGGTTTCTAAGAGTTTCTTAAAATTTCACTCTCATTAGTTATTAATCAAAACAAATCATTTTTTTAATATCTCGTAGCTAATGCCATCATAATTGTGACTTCACAGATAATTTACTGAATATAACATGTTTTTGTTCAAACTTACGTCAAATTCTAATAAATATAGAAGAATTTTTAAAGGAATCGTATGAAAGCGTAGTTTGAACATTTTTGTAGCAATGTAAAAATAACCACCTCTCACCTTTCGAAAGACTCATTAGCAACAATTACACAAATCCATGAAGTGGAATTAAAATCGTAATTGATTGTAAATATGCTTTATGGGGATATGGATGAGAGTCCGTCGTTTCTGTATCCTTAATTTATGTCATTTATCTCTATTCTTTATATTTCTGCCCATCATTTTCTATTCTTTGCATTTGGATTCTCGTTATTCTCAATTCTTTATTTCAAACCTATTTTTCTCTACTATTTTATTCTGTACTTTTTGTCCATTATTATATGTTATTTTTATACCCCAACCAGACCCTCTTTTATTTTATTACTTGGCACTTAAATACAGTTAACAAATCATGTTATACAATAATTATTGGAAATAATAACGTGTCAATAATAATTAATCAAAAGTTCAAAGAATTGCAATGAATGAAATTAAAAATTATATTTCATTATCATTTCTAATGCACCCAGAAATGTTCGTTCTTATATTTCTATTTTTTTTATTTATTTTTTTTTTTTTTGGTTTTCTAAATTGAGATTCTATATAACTGGTTTTAAAAATGCTGAATTCAGAGTAGATTTTCTGTTTAAGTACTATATTTTTGGTGACGTACGACAATAGATGTGACGCAGGAATTACTATGCAAAGTGCCATGGAAGTATTATATTGATACTAAAATACTTCCGTGAAACTGCTATCTTAATGTTTTCATATCTAAATATATTGCATTTGCTTTCCAACTCTAAGTCATGAAAATAGCTAATGTGGGTTAATAAAAAAATGGTAAATTTAGATTCTGTAATTTTAACATCATATTCTATTTATAATTATACTCGTATCTTTATTAATAAGAATACGTACAGGCAAGAAACATTGATAACACAAAGTAGGTAATTGGTCTTCCTCGCTCTAGGATTCCTCCGCAAGCTATATTAGCTACAAACATCGTATAGCAGGCATGCAGTGCCCAAGGAATGTAATCCGTGGACACCATTTCTGATCCAAACCATTTCCTCCTATGTCCAATGAACTTATTGCCCGACATCCATGCAAAGGTGTAACCGACACCCCATACACAAAACAAAACTATGACTTTGAAAAACAATTAAAAAAATGCAAGGTTAATTTAAGTAGAAACGCGTTTATTCTAAGTTAAATCTGTAATTTCTTTAATGAAAGATTTAAAAATTTAAAGTAAATTAAGTTTAGTTATTAAAATAGTAAATATTTCATGCTCTAAGAGCATTTATACAAAACTATAACATGTCAAATGCAGAGAATAACATGTTAACTTCTAGCTGTGTGTCTGGTTTTTATTCTATTTCGGTCCATTGTATGTTTCGGTTCCAGTTGAAGCCCGATTTATAAGGATGCGAAATTTTCTTACTGTATCTCATTGGTCAAGATCTTGTCTCTTTTATGCATTCCCAGTTTCCATTCTTACACTTTTGTTCTTTGGTTGCTTTATTGTATTTTTCTCTTATTTTAAGTTTCTATTCCCTGTAATACTGTCCTTTTTGACACAGGAAATGTTTTAATATTTAAAAAGGGAGAATAAGGTCATTATCTAACCCTTGAATCATAAAATCAAAAACAGTATTATAATGATGCACGATAAAACTTACACATGTTGATAAAAACAGCAATGTATGGTGTCAACGCATTTCTGGCTCGGGATAAACCAGAGTAAAGCAATCCAAAACCACCTTGTGACACTGAAATAACAAACATGTCAAATAAACTCAAGATCTAAATTGGGTTTGGCCAGACAAATACCTTACAGTTCTAAATATACACGACAAATGTAAAATAAAGTTTGTCTGTATAGGCTGTATGTCTATCACTAGTATTTTATTAATCCATGTAACTGCAGTTGCAATATTGGCCAAGCGGCAGACAATTGCATTATTTCAAAATTAGCAATGATAAAAATGTAGATTTGGGACATCGTCTGCAGATTCAAAATGCAAACAAACTAGATTCTTATTCATCTTTTATTGTAAAGAAATAGTATTAGATATTTAGTATCAGTGAAAAGATGGATTTTTAAAAAAAGTGGCGAAAGATACCAAAGCGACATTCAAACTCATAATCCGCTAAAAACAGAAAAAGACCAACAGACGAACAAAACACAACATAAAAAAAACAAAAGAGTCATGAGCAACACGAACTTAATAAGACATTGACATGATATTGATTGATAAGATGTGTTCGGGCTGGATCTTTTCATAATGTTATTTTCGAAATGTTGGTCACAATAAATACCAGACGAGTTCATTACGTACTAATTAATCTGAATGGGGAATTTTTAGCATTAGCCTATGATAATGGAGCGATAATGAGTTCTTTAAGTAGCAATACAATACCGTCTCTTTTCATATACTTTTGTTATCGTTTTTCGAATAGAGACATCCGAAAGATGTATCAAAAAAATAAGCAAAGAATCCATTAAACCAAATTTATATATCGTTCTTTTCTATTAGATGAACAAATAATTCCTTATGATTATCTATGGAAGGTCAATTTGAACGAGTACTCGCGTAATCTCTTGGATGGCATATTTTCTTGGTGTAATGTCAATATTGGATAGTGGGTGCTGTAATTATTCTGAAGAGGACACTTAAAATAGATAATACCAAATGTGCAAATTGGTCAAAACAATTATTCAATAAGAATTCATCTCTTCTTAAGATTTGGAATTCAAAGAAATCATCATATATACATATACAAGAAAAAAGTCAGAAGACTAACTTTAAAGTCCAAGCCAGAATCGAAGCAACGAAGTAACTTTTTTAAATCACAACATTATCAAACTTATAATTGAGTTACAAACATGTTTAACTCCGCCACATTCTGTATGTATGTGTCTTTCCCAAGTCAGGAGATTGTAATTCAGTGGTTGTTAGTTGATGCTGTGCTACATATGTTAAATTTTTTTTGTACATAAATTAGTTTTCTCGTTTGAATTGTTTTACATTTGTGATTTCGGGGCCTGTCATAGCGGACTATGCGGTATGGCCTTGCTCATTGTTGAAGACCGTACGATGACCTATTGTTGTTAATTTCTGTGTTATTTGGTCTGTTGTGAAGAGTTGTCTCATTGGCAATCATACCACATCTTCTTTTTATATGAATCCCAGATTAATTACTTACAAATCATGAAGATGATGCTGATGATTTGAATGCCCTTTCTGGACTCCACGCTGAGAGCTAAAGACACCTCAGTTGATGTAGTATTGCTTAGCTGAGCAAGTACATCTAATAATGGTTGGTTAACCATGGCTAGTCTAAAAAAATATATGACAATTCTGTGATGTCATTAAATACATTGTTTACAATTTTGGTATCAGCTTCCGTGAGAATGCATATCAACCATTTCAGAACAAAAAAGCATGGTGTTAACAATCTATATATGTCTAGATATTTTCTGGTTTTAATTTCCTTCTTTCACATGCAAACCTTCTGCAAATCATATTTGTAGGTCTGCTAATAGTGGCCAGTTGTTATCACTTATGGTTCGTTTAAAAGGTTGTTTCAAAAGTTTATGGATTTATTATCATTAATAAGATTCCAGTAGCCGCTATAAAGCTTACATGGAACTTTGTTTTAAAATTAAAACTTCATAGGTTTATTCATTGTTGCTTCCTTTATGTCCAGTGGCAAATAGTACATACATATTTAGAAGAAAAGAAAAATAATTATTAATACCGTCATTAAAATTTAGACCCTGCACCGTACTGGAACCGGTTCGACCGTGATAAAGTGCAAAATAATAACTGACACTGGAGATTGAAGGTATGTTGACGGGTGCCACATGTGGAGCAGGATCTGCTTACCCTTCCGGAGCACCTGAGATCATCATTCGTTTTTGGTAGGGTTCGTGTTGCTTATTCTTTAGTTTTCTATGTTGTGTCATGTGTTCTATTGTTTGTCTGTTTGTCTTATTTCACTTTAGCCAGTCGTTGTCAGTTTATTTTCGATTTATGAGTTTGACTGTCCCTCTGATATCTTTCGTCCCTCCTTTGAATGTGGGCATACATGTTGTCTTGCAATAAGCAATCGCGAAGAGTTGTTTTAAAAAGGTCTTCAATAGTACCTCATAAGGAGTGTGCTCATCACAAGCTAGTCTCATTAACTTTGGTTGTAAGTTCAACAACGTATTCAAACGTAACATTATGGGAAATTGCCTCATAAATTCTAAATCTGCTGATTCGTGCATTCCCATGTACAAAGTACAAGAAGCACAACCAATCAGAACCATTAGTAGTGATTTTGAATAAATTTATTGTAGATTGCTTACCATTCAGTGGCAAATATTTCATGGTTATTTGAGACGATATGTTTATCAGAAAACAGGTGTAACGGATGAAGGCAAAATATATTCTTACAAGATGATGTTCAAAATTTGTTTCCCGTTACAGTACATGTAAAAACGACTAATGGATTGAACAAAATGCAGATCAATGAAGTAAAAAAAAATGCCAAATATCTGCTGTTTGGGCTAATAGAGCTCGTTCTAATAAAAAAAAAGTATCTCCCTTTGAAACATGTTCAAGTTTTATCTATTCACTATTCGGGTTGGGAACAACCCCTAAAATGAGTGGCAACCCCTCAATGTAATACCTATTCCTTTTATGAGGGGTACATTTCAAGTGATACCATTTTTGTTGTTGTTGTAAAAAACAAATTTTAGTACAAATGAGCACATATTTATATTATTTGAAGACATACTTCCCAAAGAACTATACATAAATCTGGTATTACATGGTCAACACATGTCCAAGAATTATGAAATAAATATTCCTGGACTTATGGATCTTCTTTATTGTTAAAAATAATGGGACCCCTATTTTAGAAAAGTCATTCAAAATATAACGAAGTTTACTCTTTTAAGTTAAAAAATCTATATATAAGTTTGTCTTTTTTTCTTTTCTGCAACAGCAAAATGACCCCTTGCCGAGGACAGTCCCTAATTGACCGGATATCCCACTTGAGGGATATTCCACATTTGGAAGGTTGTTCCCAAACTAGCTGTTATTTGGAAGTGCAATCGAAGCAATCGATCTATCAAGGTTATATGTTTAATAGCACAGTTGCACAGCAATAAAAATTAAAAACATAGCTGTGCACTATTACAAAAGTACATAGCAAAAGCAATAAATACCATAGAAGTTTTCCTGGAATCTTTGTTAAAGATAATGTCATGCTGTCTGTTTCTGTTGGAACAAATATTCAGTTTATAACAATTACTGTAAAATTGTAATATTTGTTCCAGTGCAAATAATATTCCAGAATATGTCTTCCATTTAGAATTGATATAATGAAATAACTTCTATTTGGTGACATATGGAACTTTATTTAATTTTATTTTTATTTTAATGTTCGAATAAAATATTGAGAAAGACTAAAGTAAAGGTCAATAGATGGAACAAAGAATTAATAATTTCATATCCTGGCTTTCAAAGAAATGAAGTTAACACGTTTGTAATTGTCACCTAAGATATTAAAGTGCAACAACTAGCCATGGTGTTCCTTACCTTTTATTGTAGCTTTTATAATAAACAAATCATTGTCATATGTTTGTGTACTAGTAGTGTGCCATTCCGTCAACTCGAATAATGAGATAACACAGGTGAGTTTGATTGGGTAAGATATACAGGGGCTCTCCGGAGGATAGGCCGGATCGAACGTGTTTTGCATATATATACATTTATGCCCGAGTTCTGACTAACATATTGCATTTTGTACTGTAACAATGTTGACAGATAAAAATATATATGAAAAATATACCCTGAAAAACCCTTGTAAAACGGTACTAAAGCTTATGGCATGGTTGGTGTACTTTGTTATTGCAAGGGTCTACACTAATAAAAGCAACACTTTTAAAATTTTATGCACATGGAACGCTTTTGTTTTATTGAATAACCTTCATCGAGATTCCCGGAACTCTCGGAAAGCTCAAACCAAATATCACGAAGCCATTGACAAAAATTTAAATTAAAGACGTGAAGAGCTATATGAGAAAAAGGAACCCCGTTATAACAGCTAATTTAACTCTATCTAAAGTCAACCATCTCACTGGTTCTGATTTCCATTACCAATTATGGGCATTGTGTTCTTCGGTTTGTTCGTTCGTTCGCCCGACTGTCCCACTTCATGTAAAAGTTTTTGGTCGAACTTTTTTTTTATGAAGTTAGAGGTCCAATTAACTTGAAGCTTAGTACAAATCAAATGTTTCCTATGCTATGATCTTTCTAATTTTAATGCCAAATTCGGGTTGACCACAAATTCACGGTCCATTGATCACAGAAAATGATAGTGCGAGTGGGCTTCCATTTACTATTGTCTACATTATGGTTTATTCCCATTTTAAAACAGTTGATATTTTTTCTCCATTACTTTATTTACTGCAGCAAATACAATGATCAGTCATACAATGTATATGGTAAGTATTCTGTATATACACACACAAAACACAACACGGGAAAAAAAGAAAAAGCAACACATAGCTCAACATAAGCTGACAGAAGATACGTAGAGAACCCATATCATAAATCAAAATGACAGGCAAGGCAATACTATTTCAAAAGGAAAAAGATAACACACACTTGAAAACGCTTCCTGGAAAAGTAAAGATCAAACAATTCGTTTTTCGGTAAAAGATCTCAACTCATTTACCATTGAAGCATATAATTTAGGTCAAGACATAACATATCTGAAATATTACAATTCCATTCTGAATTTTATTGACTCATCCCGAAATCTTTCTTCTTGATACCTGGAGCAAAAGAGTCTGTGTTGCTCATCTGATCCTACTTCAGTTTTCGAAATCATGTCAAAAAAGATATAATGATTGAGGCCAAATTTGGTTTAACATTGGTCCCTTAATTTAATTAAAAGCATAAGACTTTTTAAATGTTTATTGAAATTTCCAATGAATTTATTGAAATTGTAGAATGTGACTTTATAGGGACAATCACAAACAAGATGTCAATTGACAATTTTGCATATGTTGACTTATGTGTAGCTCTTCTTCTAGTCAGTGGTTCTCTTAAAGAAAACATGTATGTATTTCCCATAGGGTCCTATGTTAAACCTACTCACCCTGCTGGCAGCCATCTTAGATGACAAATTAGCTACAAAATAACAACACATGCAATTTTTCAGCCTCACAAACGAAACATACATACCATTTGTATATATTTCTCGTTTTCCAGAAGAAGACATATATTTCTTGTTAAACCAAGTCCCCTTGCTTGCAGCCATCTTGGTTGATGGATTTGCTAACAAAGTAACAACAATTGGTCAGCACCCCATAAAGAACATTTATATCATATTTGGTTTCATATTATTCAATGGTTCTTCAGAAGTAGACTTTTGTATGTTATGTCACATAGGGTCCATTGTTTAACTAAGTTCCCACTGACAGCCATCTTAGGTGATTTATTGACTACAAAGTAACAACAGTTTGTCAGCACCTCATAAGAAACATGAATGCCATGTTTGGTGTTATTCCATTCAGTGGTTTTCTAAAAGAAACCATTTGTATGTTTTTCCCATTGGGTCCTGTGTTAAACTTAGTTTCTGCAGGCAGCTTATCTTGGATGATTTATCAGCTTTAAAGTAACAACACCTCGTCAGCACCTCATAAAGAACATCCATGCCATGTTTTGTTATCATTCTATTCAATGGTTCTGTAAAAGAATACAGTTGTATGTACTGTCCATAGGGTCCTATGTTAATCTAAGCCCCCTGTTGGCGGCCATCTTTGAAAGTTCAAAATGTAACAAGAATGTGTCCATAGTACACAGATGCTCCACTTACACGATCATTTTATATGTCCTGTGGACCGTGAAACAGCTGCCAAAACTCTAATTTGGCATTTAAATTAGAAAGATCATATCATAGGGATCATGTGTACAAAGTTTCAAGTTGATTGGAAACAACTTCATCAAACACTTTCTTGACCAAAAAACCTTGCATACGGATAGACAGACAAACAGACGAGCGCACAGACCGAAAAACATATTGCCCCTAAGTAGGGCATCAAATGTTAAAGACAACAGACAATGACGAAGGACGCCAAGTGAAGAGAAAAGGTGGCCTGGCTATTTGGGTGAGCTAATCATGAGATCAATGTCAGACAATGACTAGATGGAGTATCTGCATGCAAATTGTGCAAAATTGGATAAGATAGTGAAGTAATTTTGCAATTGATTGAATGCCCCATCGAAATTAAAAGAAACTAATTCATATGTTTTCTCACATACTCCTTGTTTCACCACAGTCAAGACAATTAGCCATCAAAAATACAATACAGAAAATGACAAAAGTGTTGGTTTCTTTTTTTCTTTTTTTTTTTCTTTTTATGTCCTTTTTTCAGTGATGATTTTTATACTGAAAACAATTTGCAAGAGTTTCCCTGGAACCATGTGTCTCGCTTGTGGTTGCTGCTGTCAGTGTTAAAGTGCAATATTGTCCATCTATTAGAAAAATACTGACAATGAAAAAAAAACGTATTTCATATGTCTATGAAATGCCAAGATAATAAAATCCCAAATCATTTTTCTTATTAGGTTTTGTGAATTGTTGAAAGCAAAATCTTTTAATTTCTTTTAATAAATACCTACAAATTGATTCTTATTTTATTTTGCATAGAATGAATTCTTTCTTTTTCATCTATTTAAACAATATTATATTTGACGTTAAGATTCCCATTTTATGCATATCTAAATGTATAAACATTTGAAGAAAATTAAAGACACATGTATTCACCAGTTGTCTACCCTGTCTATCTAACTCAACATTTACTGTTTATAAGGATAATTTACAGTCTACAAGATGGTTGTGATATTCAATTTCAATTCTTGCTTTTTGGTACCTAATTTGGTGTAATTTATATTTGAAGTTAACCCTAACTAATATTTACAATATTTGCGCCTCGGTGGTCAAATTGTCTTAGTCTTTCATCAACAGTCATCTGTAGCCTGTTTTAATACATTGTGAGATTGTGAGTCTACATTCTGCTTGTGGCAAATATGTTTGACTCTGATCTTTATTGATGGAGATTGACAGTTTTCCTGTGTGGTTCTCTATGGGTATTCTGGCCTACTCAACCAAATACTGACAAGCCTCAGTGAAGCATGGTATAAAGCTAGAGTGCAGAAAGTGGTGTTTAACATTCCAAAGTAATAATAACTGGACCTCAAATTATAAGAGGTGACTAAAATACAGATTTCTCTCCTTTCATAACATCTATATGCACCATGCAATGTGAGTGCACTTGTTGCAATGTGATCATCAAGTCTTTCTGTTCTAAGAAATGAATAAAAATAATGCTGCAAAACTTTTTTAATTATTATGCATAATGAAGACTTACTACATGAGGACAATTACCATAGCAACAACAAGCAGTTATAATCTATCATACTAATGGAAAACAAATATGAAATAAATGCTGACAAAAAACGAAAATGAAAGTTTTTGCAGTAAAGTAAGTATTTATGCAGTTAATATTTAATACTATAGTAAATTCTGTAGTATAAGACTGACTTATAACTAATATGCAGAGTAGCATGAAAGAATCTATTGGTATCATAATCAATAATTGTATAATATAGCTTTATAATCTTGTGTCTTATATTATATATTTTTTTGTAATCCTTCACCAAATGATATAAGTAAAAATTTGACTTATATTTCAGATTTTATATATTTCTTACATAATGTAGACATATGACTTTGCTCCCAGTTAACCCATTCAATTTAAGGTTTTGGTCAATTGATAATATTATTGTACCCTTGTCAACATTTGGGCTTATATACATATAATAGATTTTGCCAAGCCAAGTAAAACAATTGTGTTACCAAGACTAGATTTTCATAAAAATTGTTACACAAATTGTAAATATGAAATACTTCTTATTTGAATGAAGCAATGCTTTACAAGGAACACGCTTTTCAATTTTACTTCCTCATTTAATCATAATATTCCCATCTTTTTTGAGAAATGTGTGGAATAGATTTCTTTTCTATCAGCCAATTAGCTATCTGTCATATAAAGTGTGGGTGTTTTTCTGTCTAAGAATTTAAATGAAACTTAAATTATATTATAAAGGTAATTTAAAGTAATTTTGTGAATGATATAGTGTTTTTTAACGAAAGGTCATGAATTAAATGTACAAGGTATTAAAAAAATATATATATCCTTGCATATCTTCATTCCTTAAAAGTCTATCTGTCTTCTTTTTAATAATTTTGTAAATAAAAAATATATAGCACTTTGATCTCTCTGTCAATACAGCACACCTTAACAGTAGAATTTAACAAACATAACAAACAAAACGATTGGAATGAAAATAAAAAGCAAACAAAAAAAACATACCATTGTAAAAACATGCTGATGTTATTGTTATTTACCAACAACAATACCACAAAATAAATCTTTTCTAAAATATCTTTTTAAAAAAAGATAATAATATGACGTAATAAAGGACAATGAAAGAAAAACTCTACATACTTTATGTTAGAAGGTACAACAGAGTTACAAATACAATTTTATTGCTTCTCCTTAGATGTACATGTAATATGAATACAAAACAGCAACAACTGACTAATTTCTGTAAAGTTGTTAGTGTTTCACTATGACAAATAATAGTATTTCTTTGTTTTATAAACAAAATTGTCAGTCTTTAAAAAAAAATTGTTAGGGAATTATAAATGATGTATATGATATTAATTGGTAAACTTGCTATGAAATTTAATTTCCTTAATTTTTAATAGTTTTTAAATCTAAAAAATAATTTTTCTGTAATTTTTTCCTAATTTTGAATCTGGCAGCCATTTTAATCCAATGTCTGATGCAAAGATGTGTATGAATACAGTGTCTTTAGTGCAACTTAATTAATACCAGTACATGTTTTACACAATTTTTTGAAATGAACACATAATATGAAAAATCTGACACAAATCATGCTTTATTTGTAGATTGACAATATTTTTTTAATTCTTAGCCAGTGGCTGTTCATTTTTCTTAATTGATGCATGTTTCATTTGTCCTCAACACCTTGTTTATTGCAACAGAAAGGTTCTCAAAGTTATCCTACATACTGTCTAAAATCACTAAATATTTTTACACTGTATCTTATGCTATACAATATTTCTTCACCTTCAACATTTAAATTTTCAAATATTTCTGTAGTTTGGCAAGTTATGGTTATTTAAAACGTCTAAAGTTAAAAAAATATTGATAGAATTTATACAAATCTATTTGAAATTCCTGTCAATACAATGGGATCCTAAGTTTAAAAGCTGAATAAATGTTGCCATAAAGTTTATTAATGAGAAGATGCATCATTTTGGTTTGTTTTAGAAAAAAATATATGTTCTGAAAAAGGTAAAAACAAAAATTAGACTGAAAGCAACAGTTATATACATCTAACAAAGATAACAGAAGGAAGACTCCCTGATATGGTTTCATGATTATGGATGACAACAAAATACAATAGTATCTTTTGAGGGAACATGACTACAGGTATATGAATGACATGCATAGATAACTCAAGGTCAAAAACCACTGTCCAATCAAAAACGCCAATGCAAAGAGGTTTGGTCATAAACACGTCCATGGTTTTTAAGAAAAGCAAGTCAACTGATAAAAGTTGATAAAGGCAATCAATGAAAAAACCGAAATATGAAAAAAATATAAACAACCTATCTTTCTAACCTCAACTAGAAATTTGAATATTAAATAAATATAAAATATTCATGGCAGAATATTGTGGTATTGACCTTTTGCTGACCTTGCATTAAAACCTATTTACATGTATATAAAGTATATAAAGAATCTAGCACTTATAAAATTGTATAACCTTATACTTTCTATGTCCACTTCAATGTGCCAATTGTAAAATATTAACCGACAAATCAAAATAATACTGTAGTCTTGGTTCAAGAGTTCGTCTTTCCCCCAACAGGAGGATAATAAGGGAAACAATTAGTGTTTATCTTAATTTCAAATTATATTTTGAAGTTCAAATTATAGGTTTGTCATAATTTTACCATTAACAGTGCATATATACACTGGTCATTTATTAAAAAAAAATATCTTGAAATGTGCATTTATTAATACTCTATAAAAAAATCTAGGTGGGTCCAAGTCTAAATACATGTAATACTTCAGTATAATAAAATTGAAATATTAAAGAAAGAAGTCAAACTTGATATTCACAGGCAACAACAAAATCTATTGTTGGGGTAAAATTTTATGGTAGGTCTGGAAATTTTAATCAAGTTTTTTATGTGACCTTAAGCAAACTAGGAATGTATCAATGAGACATACCCTTGCAAAAATTTATAAAATTATCATGAGAATTTAATTTAAGTATGTTCATCCCAATAAAATGTTATGGTGTAATAATAAGCATGATTGCTTACTTATGTAAGAAAAGATACAAACTACTTCTGACTAGGTTCCTGTTGGTTTTGATTTAAGACAGAGTTAATTAAAAAATCAACAATATATATGGTTAAAAACTTTTTTTTTTTAAATGTTACCCCTGGATGTGGATAGTACTGAATTCAAATTCACCAATTTCAGTAATTTTAATTAATGATGGTCATTTCTATAAAAATCTTTCCATAAATGCAAAATTTATAAATTTTTTTAAGAATCAAGAATTTCTTTTAAAAAAAAATTACAATATTTTTTATAAATACCAGCTGGGTCTCATAAAAATATGAACTGATATATATCATTTTTATAAACAAATTATTTCAATTTAAGCATGAGAGGGCTTTTTTGAAAAGAAATATATCATTGAAGCAAATAGGACATAGAAAACATCAGGTTTTATGGCCCATCGTATTGCAACAAAGCCCCTTAGATATAATTATGGCCTTTCTGTTCAAACACATAACAACATCCTACAACAACACAAATTCCTGACATGAATTAACAGCTTTATATATGTCTTGGGTTCAGAGCTTAAAAATAAAATTAACGTCCAATTTTCCTTAGTAGTAAATTTGTAAACATAACATAACATTTTCTTTTTACTGACAGGAACTTGGAAGAATCAATTTGAAAATTCTACATCTATTTAACACCTATAAAACATATCATGTATTCTTTGCTGGTGAGTCAGCCTTAGTTTTATCCTGATTTTCAACTTTTTGAACTTTTTTTTCCTGCTCTTGAATGTTATCATTTTTTTTATCAGAATCTTTAACTTCATCCTCATCATTTTCATCTTCTTCATCTACATCTTCTTCTTCCTCCATTAACTGTTTTGCTAATTTTACAGCTTGGAATTCATTATAATGCAGCTTTCTTTTCTGTTCAAATACTCTGCGTGTTGCTGAAATAGAATGAAAATATTTGTATATTTAAATTGCATTGAAGGATGTTTACTACTCTTTCAATATAACAAGCTTTTTAAAAGACTGTTATCAATTGATAGTATATAAATAAAGGTACTGAAAAAGTAGAAAATCGTTTAGGGTTCGTTTTTTTGTTTTTAAAATTAGAAGCCATTGAAAATGTTCCCCTTGCGTATAATGTTATAAAGTGGCATACCTGGAGAACAGTACAAATGATGCCACCAACATTCGAAATTGATATGTATTTTTGGTAAGTAAGCATTGTGTTAAACTGTAATAACTTTGGTTGAGGCAAACTCAAGTTAGAGAACAGAAACCAAATTTGGGACTTATGTTTGATTGAAGGATGGACAAGGTTAACACATAATTCCCACTCCCAGGAGGGACATTAAAAGTTAGAGATGATACTATAAGTGCAATCAAAAACTTAATATCCAAGAACAGTAGACATCATCATGGCAAACAGAACAAGTAGAACAGTCAGCTATTGCTCACTTATTATAACCTTAAATATTTGGTAAATAGGAAGCTTAAGAAAATGAATCTGGAAATGCATTACACAGTAATACAGAAGATGCTATTTGGGTTTGTTCAGTTTCTTCTTGTGTTGTGTTTTGCAACTGATATTTGGTAATAATTTATTATGCCTAGGAATACTACATTCAAATTTTTTAATATGCTATTTCTAAACAAATTTTATTCCAGGCATAGGTTTTGCTCATTGTGGAAGGCAGTATGTTGACCAATGGTGACTAACTTCTACACACTATTGTCTCTGATAGAGAGTGGTCTCATTGGCAATCAAACCATATCTTAATTATTTTTATTTGAAAATAAAATTCACAATTATATTCCTTCACTCCATATATTTGTCTACCTTTCATTTCCTCTGTTTCCATTTCTTCTTCCTCTTCCTCTGACGAGGATTCCTCTTCTTCCTTCGACACTTTAGCATGTAATTTGTTTCTATCTTCAACTGTCTGTAACCTGTAAAATAATATCTACATCATTCACTTTACTCCAAGAAAAATTAATATTCTTTGTTGATTATATCTTTAATTATTGTCTTATCTGATACCTACATGTATGTGGAAAGACCAAGTTGCTATTTGTTTGCTAAGTTTAATGTTTAATAAATGAATTTGAACAATTGTGTTTTACCTCAGTGTTTCAAGTTAAATTTTTGCAACCACAGGCTAAATGTTTTGGATATTTTTTAAAGATTCTAGTGGCCTGTATAATAAATTCTAACAGGTCTAATGTAATTCTTTAAATCTGGGCTGATAGGCATGTAGGCCATATGTAGCCACATACCTAGTTGCTATTGTCTCAGGGTTAACTCCTGGTTCTTCAGATACACTGTGTCGTCGACCACCTTCTTCATCGTCTTCTGCGTCTGATAATTTACTGTATGGGGTCTTTGGCTCATCTATTTTCATGTGACCATAGTCCTTATCTGCAGGATGATGGGTGGCTAATATGTTCATTTCATCCCATTTCATTTCTTTTGAATGAGGACTGAAAATAAATGAAATATTCAGTATTTACACTTAGATATTTGTAATCATGACTAAGGGCTATAAAGGCCATTTTTGGCCCCACCCCCAAATTTCATTTAATTTGCCATGTTGTAACTCAATACCACATACCTGAAGAAAATGATTGCATTTTGGGTCCATCTCGTATATTTTGGCGGAGTTAAATATGCTTAATATACAGCTAAAATCTATCTACATTTGAAATTGAATTTGTTTAGCATGTAGTGAACTTTTAACAAATACAGGTGTTCTTGCTCATCATTAATTGTTGGAAATCAAAAGCCTTTTGAACTTTAATAGTGCTCAATCACAACTAAAAGTTAATGTTTGTTTACATTGAAACAGGAAGCGGTACATTTTAGCCTTGAAGAAAGCTGACAATAATTATACACAATATAAATGATATAACATTCTCAATCATAACATATTTTATAAAACTAAATAAAAATTCAAATACATTGTGTACATTGTAAAGTGGAAGAGAATATTATATAATCATGAAAATGTATATCATACATCTTATTGCTGCTGGATATATATAACTCAACTCAGCCTATCACAAACTTGGACTATAACTAACTTGAACTATCATTATCTACATTGTATATGAAATACATGTTACTGTTGTAATTAGGTGAACGAACTCAGACTGATATTTAGATTGTGTTTTTAACTTTTTCTGGAAATGGCAACACATTGACCATTCTGGAATGGTAACGACATTTACCAATCTGGTGTGGCATCAGTATATTTTTTGGGGGGGTCATATGGATAGTCAACGCAGCAAATACACCTTATCGCTATTTGTCCCCCATTACTGGACATCACACAGGTTCCTATTAAATTTTGATGTCATAATACAAAATAACTTATGCCTCAATGGAAAAGTGATTGTTGTATGACGTCAATCAGAGCTTCAGATAAGAATTCACAAATTGGTTTTTTTTTTATGTAGTTGGGTTATAAAGTTTTTTAATTGAATTATCAATTCCAGTTCACCCCTCAGGCAAATACCAAATTGGGTTTTTCACCACCAAGCTCCTTAATGTATTGGTTTTTTTAATCAACAAGTCACAATATTGAATATTTATAATTAGGCATGTTATAATCACATTATATCAACCCCAAATGTTTTTCCATTTTAAATATGTTTCTTTCTTTGTATATGTGCTTGCTGTTTTATTTGGTTTGTTCACTGACGAGCAATTGCATGTTTAATTTGTGTCCCGTTTTCAAACTTCTGCCAGTTTTGTATTTTCTTACAACTTATATAAACTGCAGCTGATGTCACTAGTTGGACAGTAACTTTCTAGATCCCATATATGCATATGATCACCCTACTATACAGTTTAGTTGGGGTAGGTGTTGCCTAAATGTTTAGATTTGTTTGTAATACATGTATATGTGAAATTTAGGTGCTGTCAGAAAGTTTTGCCAGTCCTTTAACCTATTTGTCAGATCTACTTTTGAATAGAAATAATAATTAGTTCCCAGATTAAAGATATACCCCAAAACTTTTAGCAGATTTATAGAGTGGTTTAATGACGGAGACCATATTCAACTTAAATTTACAAATATATATATATTTTGTGCTGTTTTTAGACCCTTCTACAACGAAATTTGTTTTACATGCACACGTATAAAAATTGCGGTTTTTATCCAACGCAATCATAGGTTTGAACGTAGTTTTCAAGTTAGACTCGTTTATATTTTTTCGTTTGGGCTTGTGTCATATTTTCCCTCCGGTTTATATGATCCGTTCATCCTATATGGACTCTTAAAATTCAAGAGTTTATCTAAAAATGAGGGTACTTTTATATGGCCTTCCAAATACCGTTTCGATCCCTAACATCACTGAAGAGACATTTATTGTCGAAATCCGGATCTGGTGTACTAAAAATATATTGACACCGTATGTTTGTGGCATAACATCGTGGCCACAAGTTAAAAAATGTTCTGTTTAGTATTAAATTTATATTAAGATCCATTTTGTTACATCTTGTGATCAATTTTATTTGGCAATCACCAATGGCAGTCAGCAGGGTTAAAGAACATCAGTTGTTCGACCTGTTAGTCAAATGCGTTTTGTTTAAATATACTTTTTCACTTTTTTGGTCTTTTGAAAAATGTTGTTTGTGCTGTTTTTAGACCCTTCTACAACGAAATTTGTTTTACATGCACACGTATAAAAATTGCGGTTTTTATCCAACGCAATCATAGGTTTGAACGTAGTTTTCAATTTAGACTCGTATATATATATATAATTCCGTTGGAACTTTTCAACTAGTCACTTTGTTCCGATGGAACTTTTAAACTGGAGGAAGAACAAAGTAACTAGTTAATAAGTTCCTCTGGAACTTTTCGGCTAGTTAGTTCTTTCCGCCCGGAACTTTCCAACGTCGGAACAAAAGAGCATTTACATATATTCACTCATTAACTAAAATGAATTTTCCAAAAAAATATATCAACTAAAATTATACTTGAATTTTTTTGTTTAATTTAATCAACATAAATCTGGGTTAAGTTGTCCCATATTTGAACTTTTGGTTTCTGATGCTTTCCAAATACATATCATGTCATAATTGATTTTGCCTTTCACTTTTTCAACCGATTTCGTTCTTGACGAAACCCCATGTTTTAATATCGTTCTAGCAATGTTCTCGTTTAAGTACGCAAACACGCCCGTGCGTACAATAGACACTTCATAAAAACACTAGCTTGTCTTGTTATCATCATAACTTTCCCTCAGCTATCAAAAAGAAGCTGAAAACATGCTTCTATTCAATATTTTACCCGGACGTTTACTTTCGTTTCAATTCATTGTATATTATGATATTCAAGTCCCGAGCAATTTGAAATCAAAGAGCTGATTGCTCTGAGGTGGAAGAAGGTGAATAAAAGTTAACTTGAATTACCATAAAAGCAGCCCCACTAACCCAGCCTGCTTTGTTCAATTATCATTATGACATATTTTTTTTCTTCTAACAAGAATGGGTCATAAGTACATGGATTTCCCATCCGTACAATCATTTTCTATGTTCAGTGGACCGTGAAAATTAGGTAAAAGCTTTAATTTGGCAGTACAATTAAAAAGATCATATCATAAGGAACACATGTGTACTAAGTTTCAAGTTGATTGAACTTCAACTTCATCAAAAACTACCTCGACCATTAACTTTAACCTGAACAGAGGCGGATTTAGGGGGGGGGCCCCCCCTTTTTGGGAAAAAATTTGGCTGCTTATATAGGGAATCACTGAAGCGTGACTAGAGCGGGCCCCCTTTTAGGTCAGTCAGTGGGCCCCCACTTATGAAAATTTCTGGATCCGCCACTGCTGAAGCAGGACGGACGGACAGACCAGAAAACATAATGCCCATAAATGGGTCATAAAAATAGTAAGACTTGTTACATACCTGCCAACTTTTGAAAGTTCCCATGGTTTTTTTTACTGCGTGATAACAATTTTAAAGGTTACAATTTTTAGCGAAGTATTTTGCACGATCTTGATTGTCTAGAAAAAGTATCATATTTATATGACTTTTTCTTAAGTCTGTTTTTATGATTCTAGTTATTAAATCAGTAGAAAAGATGAAAATGTAGCTAGCAGACCAGGATTTATTTTCTTGTGTAAGGATATTAAATGCTTGTTGAAATTTCCAATTTTTAATTATTCACAAAGATGAACCTTTAACAGGTTGGGAACAACACTCCAAATGAGGGGAAACCTTCATTGGAAGAACATTACAACCCACTGTAAAAATGAGCACCTTTATATTCATATTATTTGATGAAACTTTCCCCCAAGAACTATGCATCTATCAAGTATTAAATGGTCAAAACATGTCAAAAGATTTTTGTGATGTTTCTGAACTTGTATCTTCTTTATTAATTTGACCCCTCATTTAGAAAAGTTGTTCCAAATATAACGAATTTTCCCACTTTTGAGTTAAAAATCTTTTAAAAAAATTCTTTCTTTTTTTTTCAACAGTAAAATGACCCCTTGTTTTAGGGACAGTCCCTACTATTTATTATCTTTATGGTAGTACTGCATCATTGAATTTTCAATCAGCCATGCTTTTATCCTTAAGCTGTGTAAGAACCTCCTTGTAGATGAAAATTCACCTGGCATGTACACCATTTTACAACTACATGTAGATGAAAACATCACAAGTTCAAAATCTAGAATGTTAGAATAATCTTCAGAGAAAACGTTTTTGATTGGCTTATTAATTTGATCATGAGAAACATTGAATTTGATTGGCTGAACACGATTGCCTTACCTTGGGAACAAAATAAGGAACAATCATATTTTTGTGATGATTTTCACAAATTCGTGTTTTAGAGGTTTTTTAACGATACCCTTTATATTAATATTTTTCAATAAATGCAAGGACGTTTTGTAAAACGTCCTTGATAAGAGTAAAGAGAATGAACACAGGGCGAACATACTATATGGACGAAAGAACTCAGGATGAACAGACCAAGGGCGAACATGTAAACAGGGCGAGTCGACCCGATACCAAATTCAGGAATGCATACTACAAATATCTACAATTAAAAACATCCAGTTACAAGTAAACAAATAATGTTCATGTAGATGAGATGAAATCTAATAATTTACATAAATAAAAGGGTATATATTTACGATAGTGATTGTTTTTCAATCTTTAATCACAAATTAAATGATTCAGATGCTTAACCATGTGTAAAAATCGGTGTCAAGAATAGGAAGTTGTTATGCAATTGTAATACACAGAAACGGATGCGGGATACAGAGGTGGTAACGAATCAATGATTTTACAGCCGGCATCATAGGCCTTCAAGTCTTTCAGAAGACTTGAAGTCTTCTTTTCAATCAAAAAATGTGATAACATGACGAATGCTAATTGGATAAACGCAGAGAAGATCGAAATGATTTCATAAACACGTGTAACTTTTGAGCAAAGGAAAATTCCAACAGGGACCCATTTCAGCTACTTGATGCAGGGTTTAGATAAGGGTAAACAATGCAAACGATAGCGAATCAAAGCGTTAAGAATTCATGGTTTTGGCATATAATTGGGTTTTCCTTTAAATCAATTGGGTTTTTGAACCCTGTAATGGGCAATATCATTGGGTTTTCAATTATCTGTATTGCGTGATCACGCAAATACACATTTTATCTGGAACTCTGGTCAATAATTCGAGCAGGACAGATGAGATTAGCGATAAGGTGTATTGTAATAAACTCCTAGCGATTAGGTGTATTGTAATAAAACCCTTAGTCCAAGATTACTCTGACGTCCAACGGCTGTTTTGCCAGACAAGCTGGGGCCGTGTGACGTCAGAGCTCGTCCCATATCAAAGAGTGGATATTTGCCCACCCAAAATAGATGTGCGGCTTCGTCGCTTCTGTTGCCGACTGAAGGCCTTGGAATTATATAAATCGGGCATCAATCTGTTCATTTTTCATTTATCTCTTCATTTCTGTAAGTTTCACCTACTTTTTGTACCTGCCAACCTTTATTTTTCCATATTTTAACAGTTTTCACAGAGACCCATCGATTTCGGCCTTTTGACACTCACATTCAAATGGACGTCAAGTTATGAGAGAGTTCGTGGCCTCGAGACTCAAATATGCAAATATTTATATTTTTTCACCTCCATTATAGGAGAACGATGTTTAACATTTAGTAGCCAACCACGATTTTTTACCTCCTTTACAGGAAATCGGTATTAAGCATTTAGTTTCGACCACGTAACATTGGAAGGTCTCTGACATTTACAATGTAGATAACTTGCATCGTAAATGAACGAGGTGTTAGTTACATTATGGTCATTTGCATAAATCATCACTGTTTTCTCGTGGTCACATGAAAACTGTCCAATTATGAGAAAATAAAGGTTGGCAGGTAGGTGAAACTTACATAAATGAAGAGATGAATGAAAAATTCGTAAAGGTTCCACGGAACCCAGTGTCTCACCTACTTTTGCTGTTAATCGCAGACTCAACAAAAATGAGGAAAAACATCAATAAAAATTTCCAACTCGATACTGTCTTTTGATTGAAAGAAGCTTCCAAGTTTGGTAAAAAAATCCAGGATAGTTTATGAATCTAATAAATGTTTTATAAACTTTAACTGCAGACTGTATGTAATGTTAACTGGAAGAAAAACTAAGTCCATTTATAAGTAAAATATGGAAAAAGTGAATTTTTCTTTTACAAAATTTACTTCTGAATAATATCTTATGATCAGAAACAAGCTTTTGTCTAAGTTTGGTAGAAATCCAAAATAGTTTAAGAACATTATAAAAATTTTAAAAACTTAAACCACAGAGTGAATGTTTTGTTTCTGGCAAAAAAACTAAGTCCATTTATAAGTAAAATACGGAAAAGTGGAAATTTATTTTTACAAAATTTTCTTCTTGATACTATCTTATGATCATAAACAAGCTTATGTCCAAGTTTGGTACAAATCAAGGATAGTTTATGAAAGTTATTAAAATTTTAAAAACTTTAACCACAGAGTGAATGTGATGTTTCCTCAGAGAAAAACTAAGTCCGTTTATAAGTAAAATACGGAAAAGTGGAAATTTATTTTTGCAAAATTTTCTTCTTGATACTATCTTATGATCATAAACAAGCTTCTGTCCAAGTTTGGTAGAAATTCAGTATAGTTTAAGAAAGTTATTAAAATTTCAAAAACTTTAACCACAGAGTGAATATTTGTGGACGCTGCCGACGACGCCGACAACATGTAGGATCGCTTAGTCTCGCTTTTTCGACTAAAGTCGAAGGCTCGACAAAAATGAACAGATTGATGCCCGATTTATATAATTCCAGGGCCTTCAGTCGGCACCAGAAGCGACGAAGCAGTGCATCTATTTTGGGTGGGCAAATATCCATTTTTTGATATGGGACAAGCTCTGATGTCCCACGGCCCCAGCTTGTCTGGCAAAACAGCCGTTGGACGGCAGAGTAACAGGTTAGGAACAAACCCCCTGTATGGTGATTATACCTGTATAGAGGGATAATCCTTCTTCAGAGAGATAAAATTATCCCTCTATAGAGGGGTATTTTTGTTTGCACTAGATTTAAAGCAAATTAGGGCAGAATGGCATTTTCTAGTTAAATTGGCTATAATCTCTAGCATTATGTGCATCAACATATGCACTTTACTAAAATTTGGGATAACCAGTTTTCTGCTAAAGTGACAAAACTTGCAACCTATTGTATACCTATCTGAACATCTGATCAACATCAAAAGGAATAGTTGACCTTTAAATTTCATGTTAAATTTAACAATAGAAATTCTGTTCAGTGAAGCATAAGTGAGTAGAATTTACCTGATCATCACAGCTTTCAATCATGGTGAACAAAAGATTTTATATTTAGTCAGATAAGCAGCAAACTGGACATGTGCATATTAAACTAAGTACACCAATTGGTGCATCAACTGTTGCAGGTTACTGCCAGAATAAGTAGAGAATGCCATTCTGCCCTATTTTGATTTAAATCCAACCTAAAGAAAAATACCCCTCTATAGAGGGATAATTTTATCCCTCTAGAGAAGGATTATCCCTCTATACAGGTATAATCACCATATAGAGGGTTTGTTCTCAACCTGAGTAATCTCGGACTACAAAACCCTTAGGTTGACAGTTGTAACAACAGCACAAAAAGTCATAAATGTGCAGATACAGTTGCACTCTCATTTTAAAAGATCATATCTCATATGACTTGTAGAACACACTTTTTTTTTTAAATAATGGGAGGTAACTCATGACGCCAAATATAAAAATATTCTGCCTTCATAAATCAGAAATGTTGACTTGTTTATGTCTAAGTTTTGGCTGTTAAATTTGTGTTTGTGATAAAGCTCATAGAGGAAAAAGACTATAAATTGATTATAATGAGTTTTGAGGTTCCATACTGTTGATGATCTGGTTTGTCAAAGCTAGAAGAGGCTTTCAAAATGCCTTTTGGCTTCTGCTTCACTTCTGAAGCCATTTTGTAAATTTTTGACACAGCAGGACTGCAGTGAATATTAATAATAGACAATTGATTTGTTATAAGTCTGACAATCTTTATCCATATGGAAATTAATATATCTTTAAATCTAAATCATTTTAAATTAGTCAAAGTAAGTTTCTAAATTAATATAATGTAAATATGTAAGTGTCCCGCAGAGTCGACTTCCTGTTTTGCAATTGTGAAACTGAAATCAAAACTCTCTGAAATGTAAAAAGAACTTCGGAAAATTGTGCATAGACACTTAGGTATTCACTAAAGTTACAGTGAACTATTTTCTATAATGCTAGGTCAACATTTACATTCTAATTTCATGCCATGACAAGTTTAAATTACATTTCTGTAAGTTGTAACAACAAACAGACAGAATGAGAAATTTCATCACTTTCAGTTTTAAGTTTCCTAAAATTCATCAATAGAAGGCAGGTATTACCTGTGGCCTTTGATCATGATGACAATTTTTTTTTTACCCATTTGGTCAAAATCATTCACAAAACACTAAACTTTAAAGTAAACATCTTTATATTCTTAGGGTGTCATCTTATTTTTAAAACAATGAAAAATCTTAATTTACTTTATTTTTTAGCGCACTACAACAAAATCGTTAAAATGGGTTAAACATGTATGCGAGTGAACATGAAAAGGGGCAAACAATCGGATTTTAAAAAATGGGTTTTGACTACAGAGTCCCAGGTTCTCAATCCTGTCTTTTAGGTAAAAGAAATTTCAGTACATTTAAATGACAATTCCCACCCTCCCACACATCTCTACATACCTTGTTCCATAGTTTAAACTAGAAATTCAAAAACTGTTTGTGTCGTATTATACGTTAGTTTATTTTCTATTCAATTTAAAATCAACTTCAAAATTGTTATTGAAAACTGCTTAATTTAACCCTTTCAACCCTATACATAGTATATGCTGCAATGACGTACGCCGTTCCCCACTGCTATTCGCGGCAGATGCAGCGATGACAAAGGATTCTTCTTAAGGACTCTAAACCATTCGGTTTTCAATTGGGTCTCTCTAATTTTTCCTCGTTTGAATCGAGGATATACAAGGTCTCATTTGCGCTTGAAATCCCGGCAATTTTTATTGTAAAATTATACAGTAGAAGGAAAATAAAAACAAATATTTTGACAAATGCAAATGGCGGAAATCGGAAACGAAGCTGTAAATATGGAAATATTTCAGCAGTTCTATGGCGAAACTAACAACGAGGATTAGTTAAAAGGTTTCTTGTTATCTCAATGTGTTATTACATTTAATTCGTGTGGGAAATATGATTTGATCAATCATTACGAGACGTAGAAAAAGGGGGGAAAATGGAGGTTGACTGAAATTTTTTAGGACAGAGCCATTTATTTGTGCCACGATTACATAAAACATTGTGTATGGTGCAATACGCTACGGAATCGAGCTACTGGTGTCTTCTTTATTATATGGCAGATAAAACAACAAAATAAATGAAGACTAAAAGTGGTTTTTATTCAAAATTCAATACAAATGTAATAAATTATACCTTTTACCTGGTAATTATCTGAAAATGCAGGTAACCTGATAAAAATTTTATTAAAATAATTGCCTAACATTACAGTTCATGCTCGGCTGAACATTGATCAACATTTTTCATGCAATAACTTTCTCTGTATCTCATATAATAAAAAAAATACAGCAGTCTGAAAAAGAATATACTGTTCTAATGAATGAACACAAAAAAAATGCAGCAGCAGCAGCCATTTTTCTATTTTTTTGTGTAGTGTTGAAAGGGTTAAAACCTCAAATCAGTACAAACAAAATTTAGTTCAGATCTACATACAATGTAGTACATTTCTTACTCCACTGATTGTGGTTTAATTTCATTTTCGTCCCCAGCTTAAAGCTAGGGGAGGCAAAGAAATAAGGGGTCAATTTATTAAGCACTCTCATGTGAACATTTTTTTTGTTGCACAAGTTGGAAAATAAATGCCAATAAATAGAAAATTTTTACCAGTACCGTTAATTATGACCTTGGAAATCTTGATAACTTATCATGGAAACTTTGCTTTGTTAGCGCTTTCATGTGTACAATTCTTGCCAGAAATTTATGAAACTTTTATCATAGGTTTATATCAGCGATGTCTGTGACACTTTCGAAATAAGTGACAATCAAATGTTTTACTAAAATGTTTTATGCCCCTTGGTAATATTAGTAAAAACAGAAATTGCATTGCATTGGCTCTGATTTTGAAGCTTTCATTTCTCTAAAATGTTTGTAAAAAAATAAAAGAAAAAAGAGTGTTTTTTGTATTGCCCTTGTACCTTGGATAAATACATGTAGAATATGTGCAACATGGCGGACATTAGAACTCAGATCTTATATTGTGTTTATTTCTTATGATTTTTATTGCCCTTCTTGGTACGATTGTATCATCTACATGTATCCTTTTTTATCAGTTTATGCAATACTTTTGAATATAAATAAATGCAGTGTTGCGCTCATTTCAGCTCCAGATGTTGAAATAAAAGGACTGCCTGACATAAGATGGAAAAAGCTTTATCAAGAAGACGTGAAGATTACAAAGTACTGTGTGGTACCTGTCCAGATGAACAGTGTCGTGCCAAACTGTTTTTCCCAGCTTATGATAAAAGTATAGAATGTACAAGTTGTGGTCAAAGACATGAAAAATCCACCCTTCAAAATATTGCTGAGGTGACAAATCCAAGTGTCGCCTTACATAATATCCTTAAAAATATTTTATTAGGAAATGTCAAACCCAAAAAAGGACCAGATAATGTCAAGGTGTTAGGGTTATCTAATTATGTCTGTAAACTTGTATCGCCTATATTAACAAGATATGGGATGTGTAAGAAGACAGGTAAAGCTCAGTTACTGACTGAACTTGGACAACCTCCTGTATTTGATTGTGGTAAAATTTTAGGTGATCGTGCTTTTGTTATTGATGAAGAGAATTTATCTATTACCGGCTATGGTAGAGATAAGTCTGGTAGCCAGAAATACTTATCTGGTACCCTGGATGTTATTAAAGATGTCAATGATGGAGAGGAGAGACTGGTAGCTATACATGCTGATGGAGATGGTCATTGTTTGGTCCATGCTGTGTCACGTGCCCTGGTTGGGAGGGAATTGTTCTGGCATGCCTTACGTGTCAACTTGATGAATCATTTCACAGAAAATTTAGACAAATATAAAGACTTGTTCAAAGACTTTGTAGACAGAGATGAATGGAATGACATTATTCAAGAATGTCATCCAGAATTTTGTCCACGAGATGGTGAACCTTTAGGTTTAAGGAACATACATGTGTTTGGATTAGCCAATGTACTGAGAAGACCAATTATATTGTTAGATTCTATAGAAGGAATGCAGAGCAGTGGGGACTATTCAGGTAAGTTGAATATGAAGTACCAGTAGACCTTTTCAATAAAATAGAAGTAGTCCTTTAAATTTTCAAAATGAAAAATTGGACATTTTCCATGTGAGAGTAATGATGATTCCAAGTTCATAAAAATTGTTATATTATTCTGTGAATTTTTCAAATTAGGTTAATAAGTAAAAAATTGTAAATATAAATCTATGGAACTTTGCATCATTCATCAACAAATACAAATGCAATTACAAATGAAATTACACAAAATATATTTAGTTTATGAAAAATTCAGTACATTCGTATCTTTTAAAAAGTGCAGTAAACATAAAATTACAGTTTGTGTACATCAAAAATTTTAAGAGCTCTCATGCCTACATCCATTTTTAGTGTGTTTTTAGGGAAATTTATTTCAAAGGTTTACATTGTAAATGAGCAGTTCAGAAAACATGAATTACCTTTTAACATGAAATTGAAAACTATTTGTGTTATTGCCCTTGGACATAAAATATGAGCATTGGAAAGCTGTTCTTATATTTATTTAATGTTTGAAAAGGAAGTTGCTGTGTCAAAATATTCTTCATTGATCATATGTTTCAACCATATTTGTAAGAAGATTTTGTTTCTCTATGATAAGTATAGATAGGTATTGAAAGTCCACTAACATATTTTATATCTATACATTGTTTTGATAAGATGTTTTTATGGTATGTCAAGCTTTTTTCATTTTCTCTTTACAGCTGTTTTTTTACCAGGACTTATAAAGCCTGAGGAATGTAAAAGTAAAGATGGAACTTTGAACAAACCAATTTGCATTGCCTGGAGTAGTGTAGGCAGAAATCATTATATATCTTTGGTTGGTATAAAAGGTAGGTGTTTTACCTTAGAATGAAGATCAATTATTTGGTTTATGACAGAATGAAGATCAGTACATACACATTGTTTGTATACATGAAAGATTGAAGATTAAAGACAATACAGATACATCGGTTTGTATATATGACTATAATTCATAGCATACTTCAGTTTAAGACAACTCTTGCTACTTGTTCAAAGTCCAGCCTGTACCAATTTATTTGGAAAGTGGGACACATCCTTCCTACATTTCATTGTTTGTTATATATTTAGGTTCAATTTGTGGTCTAAGTTTTTCAGACATCAATAATTTTGCTTTTAATAGATCAGAGACGTGTATTACAACTTAGTTTAGTTTGTTTCTAATATCTCTATTCAGTAACACACTCCATGATTGTTGATTGAATTCAAAAACTTGCTTGAAATGTTATTCCAAAAAATTAAACCGTTTGATCATACAACAGAAAAACAGATATACAAGGTGTGGGTCGTAAAGCTCTTATAATTATGTTTCCTCTTCATTTTATGAGCATCACCAGTCATTATGTATTTATGTCACTGCTGTTTTACGTTTTACTAGCATTCACTTAACAGCAGATTGATTATATTTTAAAGATTGTTTGTGGTAGCTGATAGATGAGAGAGAAATATTATCTTTATATGTACATGTTGAAAGTGGTATTTTATATGACAATTGAAAAAAACAAAAGAAAAAATAGTAAATTTAAATCTTATTTATTAACATAATTTCTGTCTTTATATATATTCTCTCTTTCTATATCTTCTAATATTTCTGTATAACAAAACTGTATTTGTTTATTTTTTTCAGGTAAACCACCACCTAAACTTCCTCGCTACATGATCCAGAAGACATGGGGCATGCCAAGTACACTGTTAGATAAATATATTGAGTTAGATGAGTATGGTCATTGTATAGTTGGAGGGGACAAATGTTTATCTGTAAGTTTATTTCCAAACAATAAGCAAGATAAAATTCACTGGAATATATCATAAGATATAAAAAGCTAAACTTTCCTCAAAAGCTGCACACAAGAATTATTTTTAGGTTAAACAATATTCCATGTGATATGGTCAATCTATTTGAGAAATTGCACCAAAGTACATTGTACAAAAGAAGAACGAAAGATACCAGAGGGACAGTCAAACTCATAAATCGAAAATAAACTGACAACACACAGGCTAAAAAATTAAAAGGACAAACAAACAAACAATAGTACACATGACACAACATAGAAAACTAAAGAATAAATAACACGAACCCCACCAAAAACTAGTGGTGATCTCAGGTGCTCACAACATAAAGATAGACTTGTACATTTTGCATATCTCAAATTATAGTTTTTGGCTTGTGACCCGCAATAGCAAACAGACAAGTCACAGGCAGTTTCATGTGCCTTTGTAGTGTCAATTACATATTAGTTATAGTCCTGAATAATAAGTAATAAAATTGAGAATGGAAATGGGGAACTACATGTAGCATAACTGTTGCTAGTATTCACATGTATCTCTTTATTTGCATAAAAAGTATTTGATAATAAAACTTGAAAGTGCTAGAATTTCAAAGTCACTAGCTTTTAAAAGAATTTTTTAATATTTGAAATATTTATTAAATTTTACAATATGTGATTTACCTCTTATTTGAAATTAACTATTAAACTAAGTTTCTTTTTGAATTGTCATAATATAATAGTTTTCATATATTTGTTTTATTTCAGGATAAATATCTGAGGCATCTTGTGTCTGCCATGGAAGAAGTTTACTTTGAAAAACATGGCGTGCATCAGCAACTTGTAGCAGACGTCCACCAGTTTATGTATAAAACTTCAGGTATGAAACATTATTTAACAGAATATTTGTGTTTAAAGAAAGATGGAAATTGACCTTGATACTTCAAGCTTTTTAACTGAATGCAACCCTTTCCATATTTTATTGATGAGCTGTTTAAGCTACTGAACAATTTGAAACAGTTCAAATTCAAATTCTTTATTAACTTTGAGTCTTACGACTCACCAGTGTATTAAAATACAGTGTATACATATTGCATATTACAAATGATATAAACAATATGTATGAATAACAATAAGTAAAACTTAAAAAGTTTCATGATTACAAAATATCTTTACAACAAGCTGTTTCTTAATTAAAAAGAGAAAATGTGCATCATGCTTTTTAACTGAACGCAACCTATCCAGAGCACCTGATAATATTATGGGTTTTGATGAGAGTTATTAATACTTAAGATATAAAATAAAAATCTGTTTCCTGTTCCTTTATCATTGTTTGATGTTGGTCAGTATACCTTGCTTGACGTGCATGTTGCTTTTTTCCCTTTGGTTTCTGTTACATTGTACCTGTTAATCCCAGATGTAAAAAATAAATTCAAACAGACAAGTAATCAATAATTCTGTATTTTGTAGGCATTGTTGGTGTACTTCCTGAAGAAGTGTTAAAGACAACTCAGAGAGCTGTAAGAGAGAAAAAGTTATACCGCTGTCTTACTTGTGATGGTGTGATGGAATATATACTGCCACCAGAATGGTTCCGCAAGGGAGGAAGTCTGTACAATATAGCAATAAAAACACAAGGAGCTCTCAAACCTGATAAAAAATATCAATTTCCAATGCAAGGTAAAATATTGTTTTACCATTAGATTTTGTAATAAATTTTTTAAATGTTGGTTAATTAAATTACTTATAACCAAATTTTAATTGCAAACATTTTTGTTTCTTTTTTATTAAAGATTTTTTTTGTTCTATAGACATATGAAACTTTCTTTGTGTCACTGATAACATGTTATATAGTGAAAAAAATGACATTATCCTTGTATTTACAGGAGTTGTATGTAATTATGATGCTGAAAACGATGTGCTGATACCTGATATGGCAAACAGTCAACTTAGTATCTGTTCCTTCTGTCAGGGGTAAGTTTGTCTTATTACCAGATATGGCAAACAGTCAACTTAGTATCTGTTCATTCTGTCAGGGGTAAATTTGTCTTATTACCAGATATGGCAAACAGTCAACTTAGTATCTGTTCATTCTGTCAGGGGCAAGTTTGTCTTATTACCAGATATGGCAAACAGTCAACTTAGTATCTGTTCATTCTGTCAGGGGTAAGTTTGTCTTATTACCAGATATGGCAAACAGTCAACTTAGTATCTGTTCATTCTGTCAGGGGTAAGTTTGTCTTATTACCAGATATGGCAAACAGTCAACTTAGTATCTGTTCATTCTGTCAGGGGTAAGTTTGTCTTATTACCAGATATGACAAACAGTCAACTTAGTATCTGTTCATTCTGTCAGGGGTAAGTTTGTCTTATTACCAGATATGACAAACAGTCAACTTAGTATCTGTTCATTCTGTCAGGGGTAAATTTGTCTTATTACCAGATATGGCAAACAGTCAAATAAGTATCTGTTCCTTCTGTCAGGGGTAAGTTTTACTTATTACCAGATATGACAAACAGTCAACTTAGTATCTGTTCATTCTGTCAGGGGTAAGTTTTACTTATTATCAGATATGCCAAAAAATATTTCTTCTCTTTAAACACCCAAGAAACATTTTCCAATGAAAAACCAAACCTAAACAAAAGGACAATCTTTGCCCAAATGTTCATTTTTTCATGAAAGATGCAAATTTGACACTTACAAACCTAAACCCTGTTAGGGTTCTTCATTTTGATAATAGCTGGAAGGTTATCAGTAATGAGAAAAAACAACTTTACAGCAAGGTTGTGACTGCTCCAAGTATATTTAAATAATGAAGTTCCTATTATATTTACAGTGCTCATGTGCGCCTAGTAAAAGGAGATGGAGGAGTAAAGTATGAGAATGGTGATCGTACAACAACACCAGCTCCCAGTGGTAGATGTACTTGTGGGTTTAAACATTACTGGGATGGCAGAGAATATGACAATCTACCAGAAATGTAAGTTAAATGAAGGGCTATCTTAGAACTAATGTTTTAAAGAGTCTGTTATCATTATAATTTGAAAAGAATTGGTTGAAATAGAATGAAAGAAATTAATTACAAAAAAAATAAAAGTTGGTGAAATTTAAATATATATGCTAATGCAAAAAATACAAATTTAAAAAACCGGTTGATTCTGGAAATTCTTTAGTAAAGAAGTTTAAGATTTTAGCTTTTTTAATCACTATACCTGAATTTGTAGGAAAAAAAATCTTTTGACAATAGTTTGAATACTTATTTCTAGAACAGCCATAAGGGGAATAACTCTTTACTACATTACAGTTACAATTCGGGAACCTTGATACTGGGATTATTTATACACATGATACGCTTGAAATGTGGATCATTGCATCTTAGTTTCACTAGTAAAATTTAAATGAAAAAAAGTCAAACAAACAAACAACAATCAACTGTTTAAAGTGTACAAAAAAATTAAAACTGATATATTGAGGATTTTTATGTGTAAAACTTAAAATTTAATACAGACGTATCAGTTGAAATTGGATGTAAGATGAAATATTTTATATATTCCCATTTGTTCCCATGAGTTAAATATCCCCAAAATAAAATAACTGTATAGCCATACATTTATATAAACACAGGAGGATACAAATATTTCCGATAATAAAATTATTCTGTTAGACAATGTATGCCTATGTGTAGCTATTGTTTTGATCAATGTTTTATGGTGTTTTAATCATACTCTTTGTAGATTCCCCATTAGTATGGAGTGGAATGGAGAGGTCGTGGCAGAAAAAGTTATGTGGTTTCAGTACGAATCTGATGACTCACTTAACAGTAATGTGTTTGCAGTAGCACAAAAACTAGTTCAAAAACATTTCCCAGGTAAATTATTCAAATAAGATTTTTCTCATATGTGTACACAAAAAAAAGTGTCAAAAAGGGCCAAGTGAGCCTTTCCCATCACTTGGCGTCTGGCGTCCGTCTTCGTCGTCCCTCGTCGTCCGTTGCCATGGCTAAAAATAGAACATAGGGGTAAAATGCAGTTTTTGGCTTATAACTCAAAAACCAAAGCATTTAGAGCAAATCTGACATGGGATAAAATTAATTATCAGGTCAAGATCTATCTGCCCTGAAATTTTCAGACAAATCGGACAACCTGTTGTTGGGTTGCTGCCCCCGAATTAGTAATTTTAAGGAAATTTTGCAGATTTTGGTTATTATCTTGAATATTATTATAGATAGAGATAAACTGTAAACAGCAATAATGTTCAGCAAAATAAGATCTACAAATAAGTCAACAAGACCAAAATTGTCAATTGACCCCTTAATGAGTTATTGCTCTTTATAGCCAATTGTTAACAATTTTCATAAATTTTTGTTAATTTTTGTAAATTTTTAGGAAATATTTTCCACTGTTATTACTGGGCCAAGTTCAT
Organism: Mytilus galloprovincialis; assembly: GCF_965363235.1. Lineage (NCBI taxonomy): Eukaryota > Metazoa > Mollusca > Bivalvia > Mytilida > Mytilidae > Mytilus > Mytilus galloprovincialis. The sequence goes on along the minus strand of NC_134844.1, from coordinate 33,640,370 downwards.
TATAGATAGAGATAATTGTAGCAACAAGAATATTCAGTAAAGAAAGATCTACAAACACATCACCATCACCAAAACTCAATTTTGTCATGAATTTATCTGTGTTTATTGTTGATATGCACATAGACCAAGGTGAGCGACACAGGCTCTTGAGAGCCTCTAGGTATTCTAAACCTTAAGTAAATAGTGTCAATCTTTTTTGTTAATTAAAGGCTATATACAAAGAAATGTGTTGTGTATTGTAAATATAATTTTCAATTTTCTTTTATACCAACTCAGCTTTAATTCAGCAATCAGATTTGACTTGAAAATTGGTCTGATATGATAAGAAAAATTACATATCAAAAACATATCCTACAGGACTATTGAGAGTATCTGAAAAATATTCAGAATGACATCATTTATGATACCAAACATAATTATACAACCAATAAACTCTTCATTTCAAAATGTTAGAAATGAAATACTGTAAATTTAGAAATTATTGCAAAGTATGCGACAGGATTATAATGGAAATAATATAAACTTGCATTTTGAATTTTTAAATATGAATTAAACAGGATAGCATTTTAGTCAAAAATGAAAAAATTGCAATAATAAATGCATGCAATAATTTCTGAAATTACAGTATGCAGGGTTTCCCCTGGGTCAATTATTTTTTTCGTCACCTCTTTCGCCAAAACAATATATTTTTCGCCACTTTATAATTTTTTCACAAAGTAACATAAATATATTTTTCGTTTAAAATTTACCTTTCTTTCTACCCCCCCTTTCCCTTAAATAAGATGATTTTGACCCATTGTGTCTATGATTATTCTCTCAAACTTATTTTAGAGTCTATATTTTAATGAATAAACACTGAACATTTACTTTAAAACAACAGAATTTTTTTAACTTAAAAGGGAAAAATATTCGTTGTATTTTAAAAAACTTTTCTAAATGAGGGGGCCAATATACTTTTAATAATAAAGAAGATATCAGTATATCCTGGAATATAACAAAATTAATGGACATGTTTTGATCATATAATACCAGTATAGTTCGTAGGGAAAGTTTCTTTAAAAGAAAAATACTGATGTGCCATTTTGTACTAAGAATCCATTCGTTTGATGTGTTTGGACTTTTGATTTTGCCTTTTGATTTTTGATTTTCCTTTTTGAATTTTCCTCGGAGTTCAGTATTTTTGTGTTTTTACTTTTTTTTTTTTTTGTACTAAGAAGTGGGTTTTACAACAAAACAAAAGCTTTTATCACATGAAATTGATCCCTCATTTCATATCACATGAAATTGATCCCTCATTTCATGTGTAGTCATAATATTGAAGGGTTACTCTCATTCGAGGGGTTGTTCCCAACCTTTTGGATAGATTTCTTCATAATGACAGTTTTCTTTTCTTGACCATCGTATATGAAAAAGTTGAGACGTAAAACAATGCTTGAAACACGTGTGTCACTAAAACGACTTTAAAGTAGTCTCCCTAATCAATTACCTATATTAAAGTCAAAGGATAATTAAAGTTTTATGTCGGAAATTTTTCTTGCTTTTGAACATTTTTCGTCACAACAGCAGCTTTCTTTTCTAAACTATCTTTAAAAGGAGAGGAGACGTCAAAAGTTTGCTTCAAACACGATCGTCGCAAAGTGGTAAATAAATTCTGTATGTGACATTTAGCGGAAGCCATTTAACCATATCATTTTGTCAAACAATTCAATCAACACCTTTATTAATTAGTCATTTGTTGTCGATAGCTATAAAATGCAATCAGCTGATTATTGATTTTCTGTCCAAATCTTAATGAGGTCAAGGTGAATTCCGAGTATTGCCTGATCGGGTACAGTCCTAGAAACTCGAAAAAAAGTAAATAAACAAGATGGAGGAAAATAAATCGTTATATGTATTTCTTTCGCCAAATTCTTTCACAAATGACGAATTTTAATTGCCACAATTATTATTTTTTCGCAAATTGCGAAAATGCGACCGCCAGCGGAAACCCTGAGTATGCAATAACTGTTTGTTTTTAATCAGAATATATTACCTAATGATATTAATATTACAGGAGAGTTTGGGAGTGAACGACTTGTCCAACAGGTTGTGAATACAATTCTACGTCGTACTGCTGGGCAGAAAAAAGATCCAGAGAAATCTGTGGTCAATCCATATAGTGATGAAAACTTCTCAGCAGATACAGCATCTAAAATCATTCTTACTGGTCATGCAGTAAGTACTACGTATATGTCAGAATAAATCCAACAATAAGTACTAATATAGTATATAAAAATATTGACCTGTATAAAAAAAAGTCTTACACAGCATCTGAAATTAGTCTTAAAGTTGATGCAGTGTGCTCTGAAATTATCTGCAATCTGCCACTTAACCATCAATTAGAATTAATCTTAACATACTTTTACAGAATCTAAATTAAGTCTAACAGGACTGGCAGCATTGAAAATTTATAATTGATCATTTGAAAGTCTTTTTTGTAAACTCTTTAATTTGTTAAAGGCACAGTTCATTTAAAATTTTGAAATTTTATTGATCATAATTGTTTGAATACCAAAGTAGAATCCTGTATATGAGGTAAAAAGAAAACTCACTAGTACTATTTCTTATATATTAGAATCCTGGAAGTACATTGAAAAATATATATATTTTTGTATGTATTTATTTTCCCATTTTAGGCCAAGACACTGCATAAAGAAGAGCTGTGTAAGAGTGAAAAAGAAAAGCAGGTTAAGAAGAGGATAACATCAGAAGCCCAAAAACATCAGCAAAAGAAAACTGCAGAAATTGCTGCAACATCAACACAGAAATCTAGTCCTAAAAAGGTCAATATATATAAAGTCAATGTTCTACTTTAGTGAGAGATTTTATATTAATGGTAACATTCACTAACCCATCAACAGTTTATGACTTTATAATGTATAACTCTTATTGTTGTATGATGCCTCAGGAGTGAAAATACAGAATTTATTTCTATTGTTGTTCAGAAAAAAATCCATATTAGCCATGTAACTTCAGGGAAATTCCCTTATAATAGATATTTGATTTTTTAGTGGGAGAATGTTTCACATTTTTTTCCTGATTTCTTAACACTATAAGTAAAAGGAGCTGAGGGTAGGTCAAGAAAATAGAAACACAACAAGACCAATAAAAAAAGACATCAGCCTACAGTCTTCATCAATAGACATAGCATCTACACAACATGTCAAGCAGTAAATTGTTCCTAGTCTAAAACAAATGTCTGTGAAATTAACCAAGACTATCAAAAACCTATCATCAACACAAAATTTTGTTAATGACACAAACATTAAGATATATCTACCATCATTCATTAATGCTTCCAGACATGAGTAGGCACCTAAACATTAGCATTGTATATATAGTATTTGATTTAAAATAATCAGAATTTTGTTAGTACATTGTTGTTCATGTATATAAGAAATCCACTGTATATGGAAAAAGTTTGATCATGGTCCATCAGTGTGATTCTTTCCGTTTGCTACAAAGCAGCAATGTAATATTTGCATTAATACTTTTACACGAAATATTTGCCACTGAACCTTAAAAAACTAACAATCAATTTTTTTATTCCGTCATTAACATTCTTATGTTCATTAATCTTGATTTTGTAGTCCAAGTCATTAGACTCTGGCGTGCAATCAAAAACAACCACTGCTAGCACAGATATCACCATGACAACATCAAAACTAAGTTCACCGCGGCACACTGGTGAGAAAAAAGTAAAGATAGCTACATCTGATGGCAGACAGGTAAGTCAATACATAATGTAAGCTTTTCATTCTTATTATTTGAAGCTGATATACATTTATACTACTGCTATTTTAGGTAGGTGTGTTATCATCTTTCTCTTCTGAACACCTAAGTTTTTGTGTCAAAGAGTTCTTAAAACTAAACTTTATGAAAGTTAAATAAGATATACAATACAACAATAAATTTAAACAAAATGAAAATGTAGCTGTTTTAAAACCATATGCACAAATTTATTTATTTTTGAGAATTTGTTTATGAAAAATTTGTAACATATGAACTATATGCTCAGAAAAAAAGGAAATATCAGAATGCATAATTTTTGGCTTTATTTAAAAGCAACATTCTCATAAGATAGAATTGAATCAGGTTGTTAATTAGAAACTTTACTCTGGTCATATGTTATTGTTCTTCTTCAATTTCACTTTGCCAGTCTACATAGAATATATTAGAAAGTTCATTATGAAGTAAATTCCATAATTTAAACTAGATTTACAATTTGATATATATTTACTTGTAGACGATGTTGAATTTACCAGGGGAAGTTACTTATGACCAGTTAAAAAATCTGATAGCTGAGCAGGTTACTGTTCCTCCTGTACGACAGAGGCTCAGGATAGGATTTCCACCAAAAGAATTAAAACAACCTGAAAATGCAGAGCAAACCATACCGTTACTTCACGGTGATAAAATAAGTGTTGAAATATTGCCTGACAAATCTGTACCCATGGAAATTGATCGTAAAGTTTCTACGAGAGATAAGAGCAAAGTGAGTGAAGTACCTAGTGCTCACAGAAATTTTGGGGCTTGGAGCAGTTTTGAGGAAGATGCTCATGGTAGCACAGAAGAAGCATTGTTAAGGGCATTAAAAGCAACAGAAGGAGGTAAACACATTTTAGATAGGAGTTACTCTTCATTTGATGGACTTTACCCAGAAATAAAATGCATGCATAGATATTTTGACAAATTGCTTATACAATAATTGACATCAGAATGGTATTTTGCAATTTTTCTTCAATATAATTAGAACTAAAACTTTTAATTGAAGTTTGCGTTTTGTGACCATAGACAGGGAAACAAAGGAATTTCACCAGATTAAAGTTTGATAAGAGTTGGCACAATGCAATAATGAATAGGGAATAAACCCTGATGAGTGTCACATAAACTGTGGGAAGTTTTTCTATTCGTTTATGAAAGAAGCAAAAGATTGTGATAATACATATACATAATTTATATCTGGATGTTAATATTTATCTACTAAAACCGTTGATGCTTTTAGCAGAATATTAAAGTAGTTGAGCATTTATTTAATCTCATGTTCAAGAATTTTTTTTTTTCTGTTTTAGCAAGTGATAGTCTGGATTCCTCTATAGCTAGTCTTGCAATCATGTCCACTGTTACTGGCCGTGACCTTTGGACATATGTTCAAACTATGCCCCATCTTTTCTCAGTAGGAGGTCTGTTTTATAAACAAATGGAGAGAGATTTAGGTCTTGTTGATGGTAAACATTGTCAGCTACCTGCTTTACCAGGAAAAGTAAGTTTTAGAAAATCAGAAAAGTAGACAAATAATTTGAATAATGATTACTGATACAAATACTCTTAATACTCAGCCTTTAAATTAAACAGAGACTTTTAGAACAACTATAAAATATGGATATATGTTGTATGATTGTCAATGAGACAACTCTCCAACAGAGACCTAATGACCTAGAGGTTAACATTAATAAGTCACTGTACATCCTTCAACAAATATGCACTGGATATGTAGTTTGTGATAAGGAGCTTTTACAGATTGAATTAAAAGAAAAATGTAAATTGATATTAAATCTAAGCATTTATAGCAAGTGCAAATAAGAGAATATTTGATTATTTAAATTTTTTTCAGCATTGACTAAATATACACTGATAAATAAGTTATATGTTGAATTTTTCTTTCAGGTTTTTAGGTATAATGCCCATGACGACAGATTAGAACTCTGTTTAGAACCACATGGACATTTCCAAGTGGAACCAAGAATTGAAGAAAAGGTAAAAGAAATGGTGGATTCAGGCAAATTGGCAGAAGCACGATTTGGTAGTAGTGGAGCAGTTGGTCGACACAGTCCCAGAATGCAAGCATTTGCAGGTCAAGGTCATTCTATGAGGTCAGCTGATATTGAAAGAATGCCTGGTGATCTTCCAGAACCAGTAGGGCACAATCATCATCATAACCAAGTCCGAAAACTTCAGGTAAAGTAAAACAGTAAACCAGTTGTGATCCTTGAGGAAACCAATTGATTATTAGATAAAATTGAGAATGGAAATGGGGAATGTGCCAAAGAGACAACAACCTGACCATAGAACAGACAACAGAAGAAGGTCACCAACAGGTCTTCAATGCAGCAAGAGTTTAGCTAGTCTTTATATTACTCAAGCTGCAGAAAGTTATAAATTCCAGTCAAGCAAGACGAATAAGATTCTCTAATGACTTTGATGGAATTTTTTTAGTCCGAAGTGATTTCAAGGAAGTGAAAGTTTTGATCATACAAATTATACTGCACTTATACCTGCCTTTGAGAAACATTATGATAAATAGATGAATTGAGGGAATAGTTACCATCAATTAATTGTATCAATTATCTAACAATTATGCTTTAAAAATGATTTTTATTCATTCTAGAACCTTTGTGATCCTGATAGACATGAGGAATCCATTAGTGAGGAATCAGAAGAAATACTTGAAGATGCACCTGCAGTGCAGTCACCAGAGTACCAGAAACTTGGACCAGGATACAGTGTTATCAGTTCAGAAAATGTAAACCAATCAAATGAGAACTTTCAGTTGTTTAAAGACCTGGCCCAAAGCATTGAAGAGACAATGAATGAAGATATAGCTGATATTAATAAAGAGGTATTGTTAAATGTAGATTCTGCATCAAGAGAGACACAACATTTATTCATTCCGAACAATAAAATTGCTAAGCTTATTTATTGCACAGCATAATTCCCCAAAACTAAAGAAACAGTTATTTTATTGCTGTTCTTCATCATAAAATCACAATGAAGCCTTCACATAAGTTGCAAAACTCTTACCTAATTGCAAGATTATGACAATCCCCCCTAGATTCAGTGTGAGTTGAATTCTTTACCTACTGACAATCACGCCACAGCTTTGGAAAAAAAATTGTTCCATGCCTATTACTATTATATAAATGTTTTCAACACCTGATATAATCAATATCAAATCTATAGAATTGTTAACTGGATTTTCAAAACAAAAATCAATAATTGATGTTGGGATGTGCTGTTGGCAGAAGCATGTTTGGCTGCCAAACAGTGTCCATTCATTAACATAAAAAAGCTTTGATGAAATCTCATCATTTTATATAATCTGAATTTTATTAGGAGTGGCTTTTTTATTTGTTTCAGATGGAGAGAATAGACAGTGAAGAAAGAATGAAGTCCAGTGTATGTAGCAGTGATATGTTGTCTCATGTTCCGTCAATATCTTCTATGTCTGACACAGTGTTTGAATCAGAAATCGACAATCCAAGAGGTATAACATCTGAAGGTAGTAGTTGTGTCATTAATTCCACAGATAGTGATAAAATGGAGGTCAATATGGAGTGTTCTGATACTGGTGTGAAGAAGTTGGACAAAGAACAATGTGATGTCATTAGAATTGATAGTGCGTCTGCTGCGGCTTCTGTGAGTCAGCAGTTAGAGGACAAAAAGACAATTGATAAAATGGAAGAAAATTCAGGTTGTGCTGGATCTCTTTCAGATGATGAGAAAATAAAACCTGAAACTATTTCTGGTGATGAACAAGATGAGTCTGTATGTTCATCATCTGATCAGCAAGACATTGAACTAAAAATAGACGAAAGTAAATGCCAACCAGATTCTATGACACAAAATAAAAAACTAATTCCTGAAACAAAGCTGGAGAAAGATGTTGCCAAAACAGGCTTTTCTGCACAGACCAAAACTGACAGAGACAAAGAAATGGATACATCATAGCACATCTGTGCTGTATTATATGTAAATGATGTTAATGTATTATATGTAAATAACAATTATGTATTATATGTAAAAGTAAATGATATGTAAATGATGTTAAAGTATGTTAATTTATTGTAGATTTTGTATCTGTTTCAAGTCTCGGTAAATAATTATGTCAGAAATTGTTATTGTGTCAGATTTCAGAAAACTTCATCTTTTATTAACTTTCTATTAGAAAGTGTCAGAAAATCCCTGTGTAGATTTTTTTTTATAGTTGAATTCACTGTTTAAGTCTGGTGACACTTAAAAAAAAAATATTATTTTATGGATATAGATAGTGTTCTATGTTTCATGAATATGATGGTGCTCATTTGGGATGCCATGTTGCTAAGCCATATATTTCAGAAATGATAATTTAATTTAATGAACATCACATTAATGTGTATCATTCAAGAGAGTAAAAATTGTTTTTATGTTTTCAAATTTTGGATATATATATATATATATATATATATATAGATTTATCAGTTTTGTGTTACTTTATTTTTTGTCGTTTTTTAAACATCGAATAGATCACAAAATTAAGTACATGTAAGAGAAATATTTTGTAGAAGTTATGACAAATTTATTTTAATGCCTCATTTATGGGCATTTTGTTTTCTTATCTGTGTGTCTGTTTGTCCGTCCGACCGTTCCTACGTTTGTCTGTTCTTCCATTCGTCCTGCTTCCTGTTAAAGTTTTTGGCAAGGCAGTTTTTGATGAAGTTGAAGTCCAATCAACTTGAAACTTCGTATACATGTTCGTTATGATATGATCTTGATTATTTTGATGCCAAATTGAGTTTTCACCCCATTTTCACAATTCACTGAACATAGAAATGATAATGTGGATGGGCCATTCGTGTACTTGGGACACATTCTTGTTAAATCTTGCATTAATTGACAAAACTAAGATATCACTGTAAAATAATTTTCCATTTAAGGCATTTTAATTTTTATACCCATATATCTTACTCAAGATTTATTACAACTACCACTGTCATCTTTTTAAATATTTAAGCATCATCAAATATAAAATAAAACTTTGGTTTTGTTTTGAATGACTCAATGGTTACCATCTGTCTTCGCAAGGTCACCTCTCTCTAGTCAAATATAAGGTTATGGGCTTTTCAATATTTTTATTTATTATTTATTGAAGAATATAATTCTTTGTTCTAAATGTATCAGATATAAAATAATAACCATTTGAATATATCAATCAATAGGTGGCATGTTAACATAATAACAGACATTCAACTGCTTTAGATATATGTCAATAGGTGGCATGTTAACATAATAACAGACATTCAACTGCTTTAGATATATGTCAATAGGTGGCATGTTTTTGTTAACATAATAACAGACATTCAACTGCTTTAGATATATGTCAATAGGTAGCATGTTTTTGTTAACATAATAACAGACATTCAACTGCTTTAGATATATGTCAATAGGTGGCATGTTTTTGTTAACATAATAACAGACATTCAACTGCTTATATATATGTCAATAGGTAGCATGTTTTTGTTAACATAATAACAGACATTCAACTGCTTTAGATATATGTCAATAGGTGGCATGTTTTTGTTAACATAATAACAGACATTCAACTGCTTTAGATATATGTCAATAGGTGGCATGTTTTTGTTAACATAATAACAGACATTCAACTGCTTTAGATATATGTCAAAAGGTGGCATGTTTTTGTTAACATAATAACAGACATTCAACTGCTTTAGATATATGTCTTGTTACTTTTTCTCTATATTGACTTTTCATGGCATTTTTACCATGCTATGGTGTATTGTTTAACTTATTGCTGAAGGCTGTACTGTGACCTATAGTTGCTAACCTTCTACATCATTTGGTCTTTGGTGGAGACTTGTCTCATTGGCAATCATACTTTATCTTATTATTATATCCTTTTCTGAAATGGAATCAAGTTATGTAGTAGCAGTTTTCACAGCTGTCAGAAATCTAATTTATTAAGATAATCATACTTATACACATAAACTAAAGTTGACATATTATTCTACTTTGTATAGTTATTTATTGATATCCATGTATTAAATTGTTAAATTATTTCAACATTTCATTTTGCAAATTTTTAATGACTAACTAAATTATGATTTTGTCTTTCTTATATATCACTCAACTAAATAATATATAGAAAAGTATGCAAAAATAATCATTGATGAAAGATGTAACCAAAACATAACATGTGAGCGATTCAGGCTCTTGAGATCCTCTTGTTTCGTTTATATCTGCTATTTTTACTAGTTTACTGATTTATAAATTCATTACAGAAGAGAAGGAAGTGTGTCACCTTCACGCAAGAAAGATAACTTGAATTTTCAAACACAAATTATTATAACTTGAACATTTATTATTGCGATTGTTGAACGATGTACATATATTTTTGTTAGAAAGAATTGACGGTATTATGACATGGTTGTGTGATTAATTTTCCAATTTTTGTGATGTCAAAAGGGAAATGTTTTTTTCTTTCAATTATTTAGATGTTGAATGTACTGAATATTTTTGTCATTTTCAATGATATTTGTATTTTGAACAACACTGCAAATAAAAAGGGACAACTGGGTTGGAGTTGAAGTTTAAAAATAGATAATGCCTTCAAAAGAACGTCTAAATAAACTCTAAATGTATCTGTACAAATAAAATTGTAAAACTTTTTTTTGATTATTTTTGGGACAAGAAAAAAATCGGAATCTGTAAAGGGATGTTTTGTACAAAAAAAGATGATTTTTTTGGTGATAAAATGAAAATAATCTTTAATGTCATATTTTATGATCTCTTTGATATATGATAAGGCTTGATTTGCTTCAGCTCACAGTAAAGATATTGACAAAAATAATGGCTACCCATTTTAAATGAGCATAGAAAATGACCTGAAAGAGTTATTTAGTATTGGAAGATGTGTGTCCATTGCATTGTTAGAAGATTAAAGACTAGACTCTGTCAATAGATATAGCTCTTTCTGATTAAATTTTTTTTTTATTATATATTTCTAAAAAGGATTTATTGGAATGCTCAAATTTAATTTTCAAATTCTTTTATGATTAAGATTATCATTTTCAGACAGAATGCTACTTTAGTTAACCCTTAACATATTAATCAACCTGCATGCCAGTAAGCATTTTTCTTTTTATGAATAAACACAAACAATGTGAAAGTATGTAAGTTTAGTATAGCCCAACTTCATGGATGTAAATTTTGAAATTTTGCAATGTTTGAGTTATTGCGAAAATTGGGACAGGAAAGTTTTCTCAAAAATACATAATTGAATTTAAAATTTTGAAAGCATTGTTTTATGAAATTTTTTCAGAAATAGCAATAATTTATCTTGCAAAAATCTTGATAGTAGGTGCTTGCAAAATTTCTGAATTAACACTATTCAGTTTACCATTTTCTTATATATTACACAAGATATTATATGTTAATATTATTTGTTAATTTATGAAATTGAAGTTTACATTAATTGAAATTAGCTGGCAATTTTATTTATAACCAGAAGTTGTGCCATATTACTTTATGTGTTGTCTGTTTTGTATGGCTAGGCCATTTATGGTTTGGTTATGGCATGTATGTAAGATACTTTTCTCATCAGTTCCAAGACTGACCTGATATTAATCTAAAGAACAAGTGAAAACTTTTATGTCCTCTTGACATTGGTTATTAAGGCTTCGTTTATGCAAAGATTATCTTTTTAACTGAAAAAATGTTTCACACAAGTACTATATAAACCTATAATTACTTTTTAAAGCTTTATTGGAGATATCCACATCAGCCGTTTATTATACGACCGCAAAAATTTTAATTTTTTGGTCGTATATTGCTATCACGTTGGCGTCGTCGTCTGCGTCGTCGTCGTCGTCGTCCGAATACTTTTAGTTTTCGCACTCTAACTTTAGTAAAAGTGAATAGAAATCAATGAAATTTTAACACAAGGTTTATGACCACAAAAGGAAGGTTGGGATTGATTTTGGGAGTTTTGGTCCCAACATTTTAGGAATTAGGGGCCAAAAAGGGCCCAAATAAGCATTTTCTTGGTTTTCGCACTATAACTTTAGTTTAAGTGAATAGAAATCTATGAAATTTTGACACAAGGTTTATGACCACAAAAGGAAGGTTGGGATTGATTTTGGGAGTTTTGGTTCCAACAGTTTAGGAATTAAGGGCCAAAAAAGGGCCCAAATAAGCATTATTCTTGGTTTTCGCACAATAACTTTAGTATAAGTAAATAGAAATCAATGAAATTTTAACACAAGGTTTATGACCACAAAAGAAAGACTGGGATTGATTTTTGGAGTTGAGGTCACAACAGTTTATGAATTAGGGGCCAAAAAGGGCCCAAATAAGCATTTTCTTGGTTTTCGCACCATAACTTTAGTATAAGTAAATAGAAATCTATGAAATTTAAACACAAGGTTTATGACCATGAAAGGAAGGTTGGGTTTGATTTTGGGAGTTTTGGTCCTAACAGTTTAGGAATAAGGGGCCCAAAGGGTCCAAAATTGAACTTTGTGTGATTTCATCAAAAATTGAATAATTGGGGTTCTTTGATATGCCGAATCTAACTATGTATGTAGATTCTTAATTTTTGGTCCGTTTTCAAATTGGTCTACATTAAGGTCCAAAGGGTCCAAAATTAAACTTAGTTTGATTTTAACAAAAATTGAATCCTTGGGGTTCTTTGATATGCTGAATTTAAAAATGTACTTAGATTTTTAATTATTGGCCTAGTTTTCAAGTTGGTCCAAATGGGGGTCCAAAATTAAACTTTGTTTTATTTCATCAAAAATTGAATAAATGGGTTCTTTGATATGCCAAATGTAACTGTGTATGTAGATTCTTAATTTTTGGTCCAGTTTTCAAATTGGTCTACATTAAGGTCCAAAGGGTCCAAAATTAAACTAAGTTTGATTTTAACAAAAATTAAATTCTTGGGCTTATTTGATATGCTTTATCTAAATATGTACTTTGATTTTTGATTATGGGCCCAGTTTTCAAGTTGGTCCAAATCAGAATTCCATATCAAGTATTGTGCAATAGCAAGAAATTTTCAATTGCACAGTATTGCACAATAGCAAGAAATATCTAATTGCACAATATTGTGCAATAGCAATTAATTTTCAATTGGAGTTATCTTTCTTTGTATAGAATAGTAGTTGATAATATATGTTGGAAATTTGCCAGACATGACTATGATGTCATTTTCTATTTTTATTTGCCAATAACTTTATGTAAATAACTTCATTGGAAATTTGCCAATATAAAATGTTGCTGATGAAGTCTTTTTTCCTTATCTTATCTAAAATGTTTTTAGATAATGTATGTTGGACATTTGCCAGACATGACTATGATGTCATTTTCTATTTTTATTTGCCAATAACTTTATGTAAATAACTTCATTGGAAATTTGCCAATATAAAATGTTGCTGATGAAGTTTTTTTTATTGTTTTATACAATAAACAATGTATATTCACTTTTACTACCAACCAATCTTTACCATTCAGTGATAACAAGCACTTTATTTTACATTTTAATATTTTATGATGTATTTAAAAGAGTAGTTATTGTTGCAAACTCCATTAGAAATTTGAATTGATATCAGTTTTGGAAAAAGGGAAACGGGGATGTGAAAAAAAAGGGGGGGGTTAAATTTTTCTCATTTCAGATTTCATAAATAAAAAGAAAATTTCTTCAAACATTTTTTTGAGAGGATTAATATTCAACAGCATAGTGAATTGCTCAAAGGCAAAAAAAAACTTTTAAGTTCATTAGACTACATTCATTCTGTGTCAGAAACCTATGCTGTGTCAACTATTTAATTTTAGATTTAAAAAGTTTGAAGAAGAAATCTTTAATTGATTTAAATTTGTAAAATCTTGACATTTGTTTTGTGTAAAAAAAAACCATGTAATTTCAAAAATTTGATCACAATCCAAATTCAGAGCTGTATCACGCTTGAATGTTTTGTCCATACTTGCCCCAACTGTTCAGGGTTCGACCTCTGCGGTCGTATAAAGCTGCGCCCTGCGGAGCACCTGGTTAGGATTGAAACGGAGCAAGTTTCGGGTAGAATGTGAAATAAAAAAGGGATTTTACAATGAAAAATATTTGCAGGCTTTAGTTGAAACATATGAAAAACTTTGAATTATTTATAGCCTGTAACGTGAACTGCATTGTTACAGAATAGACAATATAGGCAACCATTTCCAAGCTTTAAACAGAATATTGGCATTTGAAAGGAGTACAGAAAGCTTAAATTGAGCTATTTGGCATAGTAAAGGTTATATGAAAATAACCCTTTACTACTGTCATGTATTGTAAGTCTGTGATGATTGTATTTCTGCAGCTTTACATGTAAATACATTAACCATATCAAATTTTTTTTTTTTGTTTAGTAACATGTATAAAAAGGAGAAAAATTTAGTTCAATTAAACAAACAATGTGTCACCATATTTTTTTTGGGATGTCATTTACAGTTATTAGTGCTTGTTGTTTATTTTTTAGTTTATTTTCATTATGTTGTTAATATATAAATTTGAAAACAGAATTAATATGTAAATCATTAGATGTTCACATGTATTGACTTAATGTGGCTTCTAATATTGAAATAAAAAAGTTCATCATGGAATTGTTTTGCATAGCTGAGTATTGATTTATTGTTGTACAAATGTATTACAATGAAAGATGTCAAAGGATAGTTTTGAAGATATTGTGCTACCTTAGCCTGTTTGACCAAAGACACATTTGAAGTCAGATTGGTAATATGAATAAGAAGATGTGGTATGAGTGCCAATGAATCAAAACTTCATCCAAGTCACAATGTATAAAAGGTTAACAATTATAGGCCAAAGTATGGGGACTGACCAGGAAAGGGCTGTATAGCCAGTCAATTTTGTTAAAAACTTCCATTTATTGTCTGAAGTATTGCCTTCAACATGGAGCCTTGTCTCACACCTGAAAGCAAATTATAAAGGCCACAAAATGACTAATGTAAAACAATGCAAACAGGAAAACCAACAGTCTAATCTGTATATAAAAATTGCTTTTGAAATTTAATTGAACAGATTTGGCAAATATTATGCTTTTATAAAATATGTTAAATTTTTTTTACATGTTTTTTTCTTCAAAAAATGAAGCTCTATTTTAATTTCTGACTGGATTTCTTATGCAAACTTAAGTTATAAATTTTTGGTAGTACAGCAGCTGTATCAGTGTGATAACTGGAAAACTGTTCAACCAATGCTTTACACTATAAAAATGAGTAGATGTGGTATAATTGCTTATAAGACAAGTGTCCAACAGAGTCAAAATGAATAGATAGTAGGCAATTATAGGTCACACTACAGCCCTTAACAATGAGAAAAACCCATACTCTATAGTCAGCTATACACAGCCCTGACATGAAAAATGTAAAACAATTGAAATCAAATAAGGAAACTGATAGTCTAGTTTATTACAAAACAAATATTACAGACATAAATTAACAATAACCACTGTACTACATGCTCCTCACTTTGGACCAATACATAAAGAATATGGACATATTAAACATGTTTGTGAGCACTCAACCCAAACTTACCTGGGACATTATGTAATAGCACAAGATAAGAACAAACTGTACAAACCAATTGTAATAGTCTCAAGTTTTAACATGTTGCTAATGATGGCAGAAGGATGTTATCGGTATGGTTGAAAATTTTGACTTTTGACATTCTGGAGTTATAGTCCTTGAATGATTTGGAAATGGCACTTTATTTTATTTCTGTCCAATATAAACTTAAGTACCTTTCAACCAATTGTTTCTGCATTGTTGTAACTGATGTTAAGATGGAAGTCAAATGAGTTATTGATGATTTTCACTTTTTCCTTGGTTGATTGGAAAATGCAGTGGCGGATCCAGGGGGAGGGTTCCGGGGGTTGGAACCCCCCCTTTTTTTTGGACGATCAATGCATTTGAATGGGGATATATAGTTGGAACCCCCCTTTTGTCCTGGATTGGGAACCCCCCTTTTTAAAATGGCTGGATCCACCCCTGAAATGATACTTTATGCTGATTTTGTTTGATAACTTGAGAAGGCTAGATTCTTTCCTTTTCAAATTTTAATACATCTGTCTTGTGTCTGGTGCTTCTGACAATTTTTATTTTTCTATTCAGGAGTTATGGTCCTTTATTACTTTAACAATGAATCTAACAAATTTAAGAAACCCAGATAACAGTCATTTTGATACCATTCATTGATTGATTTTATGTTGATAGTCCTATATATAAAGCTTAACTGCAAATATCACTTGAAATTAACATGATCCAATACAATGAGGCCAAGGTCAGATAATCCCAGAAATACATGTTCACCTTGCATTCATTCCATACACAAAATATAGTTGACCTATTGCTAATACTTTCTAAGGAACAAACATGAGCAGGAAAATTTAACAATAAACAATGGACCATGAAAATGAGGTAAAGGTCAGATGAACCATGCCAGAAGGACATATACAGCTTATTATCAATCTATGCATTAGGTATACCTGACCTACTGCTTAAAGTATCTAAGAAACAAACATAAACTAACATAAAATTTAACATTGACCAATGAACCATAAAAATGACGTCAAGGTCAGATAACCCAACAGACAACAAATACATCTTACGATCATTCCATACACCAAATATAGACAATCTATTGCTTATAGTTAAAGAAAAATATACCAAAACACAAAAACTTAACACTAAGCAATTAATCGTGAAAATGAGGTCATGATCAAATAAAACCTGCCGACTGACATGTTCATCTTAAAATATTGCCATACAATCAATACAGTTGATCAATTTCATAAAGTATTAGAATAAAAGATCAAAACACAAAAACTTAACTTTAACCACTGAACCATGAAATAAGGTTATGGTCATATGACATCTGCCAGTTGGACATGTTCACCTTACAGTTCATCCATACACCAAATATACTTTACTAGACCTATTGCTTATAGTATCTGAGATATGGACATTACTATGAAAAAGTAACAATGCTCACTGACCCCATGAAATGAGGTTGAGGTCAGATGAAATTTGTAAATAGTTATCCAGTTACGCATAAGAGAGAAATTAAAACTACAAAAAGTCACAACTTTTTTTTTTCAAGTACTGGTATTCACGTGCTGAACCATAAAAATGAGGTCAATGACAATGGACATATGACAGACAGAAACTTCATAACACAAGGCATATACATTGTATATACCAAGTATAAAGCATCCAAGTCTTACACTTTCTTAATTAGAGAAGCTTCTAAGAAGTAAGTTAACACTACAAAGCCGGATCACTAGCCTATGTCAAGCTTTCTTTGACAAAAGTTGCAGGATCACAAAAATGGCCAAAACACAGACCAGTACAGTGTCTTTATTGGTTTGATGTACAGCATATACTTCATCAGATTTTTATTGGTTTATTTTTCCTTTTCTATGTACCTTTATCAAAATCCATTTCTGAAATATGTCAAATAAATTTAATATAACATTTACTGTGTGTGAGTTACGAGGAACCCATATGGCTGTTGATCCCAGAAACTTCCATTCATGAATTCACCAGGCCCAAGGTGCACATTACTTGTGGTTCATTGTTTGTCTATTGTAGACTTTTTTTTTTAATCTGCCTTAGAGCCACTTGTTCAAAATAAGGTCATTATATTTTGGTATAATTGTAAGATGATCATGTCTGTTTCACTCATTTACATGGATTATTGATAATGATAAGTTTATGTGATACTTGTAGAAAAAACCTTATATTACAGATTTTCAACATAAATTCAGTCATGATGAGTACATTAGGGGAGACTTACTCTCTTGATGTTGTTGACAGTTTTTGTTCAGTTATCAAAAATTTGTCAAATATCTTCATTGACAGGAACCTGATGTTCAGTAGTTGTTCATAAATGTGTTTTCTTTCTGGCTTTTTTTATATAGATTAAATCTTGGTTTCCCTGTTTGAAGTCATAATAGCTTGCTGTTCAGTGTGAGGCAAGGCTCTATGCTGAAGACCGTACTTTGACCTATAATGGTTTACTTTTACAAATTGTGACATTGATGGAGAGCTGTCTCGCTGGCACTCATACCACATCTTCTTGTACCTAATAACTCCAAAGGGACGACATCAAAAGTTCAATGAAGGATAAAAAACTTAATTCACATAGTTTTTTCACTGACCCCCACACCCCCTCTCTTAACTTAATTTGGGAAAAATTGATTGACCAATAGGGATATATGTAAAATCGATTTTAGATTAACAAAACTTGCAGCAATGTTGACCCCCCACCCACAAACTATTTGATTTAAGTTTCTTATCCTACATCGATCTTTTGATGTTGTCCCTCAAGTAGTCAATAAATAGTGGTGTTCATGTTTGTATTTTTGTAGATCAAGTATTGCTGATTACTTTTCTTTGAATAGTTTACAGTTTTCAAATCTACATGTATTTGTTTTAGTGGGCTAAAGTCAGACATGAAACCTTTTTCCCCACTTCTGGAATTGTGTTGCATATGGAAGGGAACTGGGGGTAAAAAAATAAAATTTGTAACAATGAGCAGTTTATTCCAGTAAAAAACATAGCAAACAAATATACTACAGACAATTGTCATCTACTGACCATTAAATATTATTGTATAAATGCACTATACATTTCAGAGGAATGAGCACCAAAAGTGACTAAATATATTTACCCTATATCTCACTAAATAATATAATTAAAATAGTTACACACTATATAGCCATAACTTTTTTCCGTTCATGTTAAAGAATTTTAGTGAATTTACCCTATTTTTCATGTGTATCAAATTGCTCAATTAATATAACATTTCTGATGTAAAAAAAATCATTGTTTTTGTTTTTTATAATTAGCACATCCATTACTTCAACAATTTCATTTAAATAAATTAATTGTTCTTGCAAAAGACACAAAATATTATACTTTGCTTTAATCAACTGTTGAGTTATTTCAATTCTACAAAGACATTTAAAACAAGCTATCTGGTCACAGTTTTATCCTCTCTCACAAAGTGCATTTATACAATAAACAATGTATTCTTCTACTACACACATTCATCTTTATATAAAACAAAATCTATACTGAATAGCAAATCATTTGAAATGATAGGCATCAAATCTCTTTTAATCAAATACATACTACTCAAATATAACAGCACTGAATGTTGTTGGCATTATCTTTTATCATCATAAATCATAATACAAATGTTAAACTGGTACATGGAAATCGGTCAATCTAATCCTGCCACATATATGCAAAAATAAACAAACAAAAATAATAAACATTTACTTAAGAATTTTCAATCGGCAAGAAAAACTCAATTTCTCAAGGCAAAGAATGCAGGCTAGACAGGCTGTTATACCATTAACTTTTAACATGGTTTTACATAGTCATGTTCATACCATTTCATTTTATATATAAAAGACTGTTTACATGGATTTATATATTTATGACCCTACAATTTCATTATGTGTATAAAAGTATGTACAAATGAATTTAAAACATTGAAATCATTTTAATATAAAGGTGGTCTTTTTTCATGGAGTTAAAATTTTCACAATTTATAAAGGGAAACCGTTTATTGACACATTTTTCTCTAACTGGGGAAAATAACCCACTTTATGGTATAAACTTTAAATATATTTTGTAATTACAGCATATGGATATATGATAAAAATTAATGAAGCAGTCTGAAATGAGGTAATTATACTTATTAATTTGACATAATTATTGCACATTTTCTAATTATGGCTCCTAAAGTAACTTAGGCTGCATTCGTCGGACAACCTATGGTAGTTATAATGCCAATGACACTTCTCTTTAAAACCAAGAGCTAATGTGCATGAAGGTTGCTGGAATGACAATCAAGCTATGCATAATTAATTCTTAGATAAAACTAAGTATGTAAATAGGTAAAACCAATGCAATTTACAGTGATTTTTGGAAAGGAAACAATGATGTATTCAATCTTCATTTTACAACAGAATGATGAAACATAGCTTATTACCAAAAATGCAAAATACAATAAACCAAAGTAAATTTCCTTAGAGTGTAGTTTGAATATCTGAAAGCCATGAAACAACTTTTCCGTTATTTTTCTCAACACTATTAACTTATAATATCCAATAACATGTCGTCAATATTAATTGATAATAATGATCTTATATTACGTGCGACATATTGTATATTGCATGCATACAGAAAACCTAATTACAATTCACATGCCATCACTGAAATTTTACAGACGTGTCAAATAGAAATAAACTTTCTGCTAGTTTATCATATATAGTATAATTTGGTATGATACATACATAAAATTCTTAACTTAGGCGTCAATAATTTAACTTAAGTAAAAGTAATTTCCAAAGTAAGCATGCAACTTCTAATATGTTTGTAGATTGCAGTACATATATATGAGACATTTGTATAAACTTTATAATTTACTGGTTTTGTAAGTTGTAGTATTGGGATTTAATACAATTGTAATTCATTATTGGTTTTTTTTTAAAAATATATCATTTGTAAATATTACTGGATTTTCAACTTCATTGAAGTTCAACTATTTATGTCAGCCCACATCGGTATAAATTCTTCAGCTTGACTAGAGTATAATGATGCTGTCTTTTTCATGTATTATGCTTTTTTCAAAAGCACACTATATCACATAATCTTTGGTTCAAAGGTTAATATTTTTCACTTCCCTGAAGTCACATGGTTAGCATGATAAATACAAATATTGTTCCTCAAATTTGATCCTAGTTTCTAATTGAAGACTATTCTTAAAATTCATCATGTCTTGTTAGTGCTTCACCGAAATCTGTTGCTTGGCTTCCAACAAATGTGTCATAATGTTCAATTATTTCTTCTTTACTTAATTTACCATCCTGAAAAACAAAACAGGAAAATATAAAACACAATTTTAAAAATACAAAAATCACTAGTAGTTATTTCTGCATCAAAACAATACTCTACAAATGCAAGGTAACTATCATATTGTATTCAAACATTGATGGGTTCATAATTATGGAACTCTAACAGCAACTATTTTCTCCGTGTTAGCAAAATAGGGTTCATCACAATCTTAAAATAAAACAAATTGCCTGTGAACGCAATATCAACAGATGAAAACACTCTAGCCTATTGCTGGAAGATTGAAAACTAGACGTGTCAGTATGACACAAATTCCTCACCCTGCAGCCTGAATGGTAAAGGTCAGTCAACCAAAACAAAACAAAAATAATACACTGATGAACAAAAACTATATCTGGCTCTGCTGGCATGACAAGATAATTTTTTTCCAATCTAAAGATTATTCAACAATGGAATTTTAACAATTATACAGTACAAAATGATCTTTAAAAAACATTGAATTTTGAAGGCTGTACGGGTATGTAAAGTGTTGTTTTTTTTTAAGTCATTTGGTCTCTGGCAGAGAGTTGTCTCATTGACCATCATACCACATCTTCTTATTTCTTAATCTACATTTTTACTTTTGTATCTGTAATAATCAATTTCCAACTGACTTATACAATAGTCCTGATACTTACCAGAGATGCATGTGGCAAACAAATAAAATTTAAAGATTGTTTTTGTACGTCCAGTTTTCAATATTGAATGAAATATCAAGGTAAATTTATTATATGCCCTTTTCTTGAAAAAACGGAAAGTATTTGTGCTTAATTGTATATCAAATCGATTTTTCATCCATAGAAGACCAAAATATTTGTGAACTAAAGTATTTCAATTTAAGAATTTGCGTTCAAACATAAGTAGGTATGTCTAAATTGAAGTGAGGAAAATTCCATTTACAAAAAAGGGAATTAAGGGATCCAGAAATACTTTATGGATCAAAATATATAATGAATGTTGGGTTGTTAAAATACAATGTTCTTATCAAAGCTTATGAGAAAAGGTAATTTAAATCCAGACTCTTCTTGCCAATTCATACTAAGAACCTTATTTTCAAAGAACAGAAGTGTATCTATTACCAAATCCCTGAGATAATCTTCACCTTTAGATAGATTTAAATGAAGACTGTCTAAAAACAAATGTATAATGCAGGGCTCACACTACTTCAGAATTATAGGGAGAAGTGACTCTCTTTTTGAAACTGATAGGGAGAAGTGGTGAGATTTGAAAGAGAAGTGCTCATTCGCGCGGTGCGCTACAATGTTTGGATTTTACAATAGTATAAAGGGCCATATGTAAATAATGTTCTTTTTATATTGTTCAATTCATATCTGAGTAAAAAAATTACAATTAAATTAACATTTTAAATTAAAAGTTGTTTAAATTTTACTAAGGTTCTTGTGAGAAACTACCAACTAAATATCTAGCACTAAAAAAAATTTTAAAAATGTAAAGAAATTATAATATATCAATTACAATTTAATTAAAAATTATTTTGTTTATGAAATTCAGTGTTTCTCATAAAAAAATATAAAAGTTATTAAGCTGGGCCATAATATATTGATATTAGTATAATAGTCTCAGAGTTAAGCAATTTTAATCAATAGTTTGAAACAATCCATAAAAAATATAGGGAATTAAATACACCAATCAATTAGATGTAACCAAAAGTCTCTTAATGCGTGTGGAATGCGTAATTTTCCCTTTGGGATCAATATTCTTCTGTCAGCTGTTCCATCCGTGCGTCCGTAGTAATTATTGTAAAAGTACGGATTTCGGTCATAGCTGGTCCGGTTCAGATCCGTTGTTTAGAAATCGGTCAATGGCGGACGAATGCAAGAAAATTTACAAAAATAAACGATGTTTGACAAGTTATTTGGAAAGGAACATAACGTTTTTAATGCAATAAATGGATTAAACATTTACTGGAGGCAACTTTTATCACGTTTAAATGAAGTAACAAACTTATTTTGCCGCCGAAATTTAGGTTGATGTACGTTTTCGAGTAAGAACTTGCGGAAATGCACCAAGTGATAAAAAGTTGTATTTTTATCAAATAACCTGCTTCACATTGCGAAGACAATGCTTCAACCTCTTTTCTAAAGACAATGAATCGTTTATGTCTGAATTTCTTTAATTATCAATAAAAAATTGATGTTTCATCAACTTGGTAAAAATTGAAAATGTCCGATGACGGAAGCGACTGAAAGCGACTGAAAGCGAGTATCGTCAAGAACAGGGCGACTTGTTTTCGCTTTTGGGGGTCGGGGAAAGCGAAGTGACGATCGGGAAGGCGACTTCTTCGCCCAAGTCGCCTGGTAGCGTGAGCCCTGCAATGGTGTTGGTAAAAACAAAAACAAACCACATCATGCATATAATTGAAAATAGATATGTCTGAAGTCATTAAATCGGTAAGTATCCAGTACTACAACCACTTATCTAAATTCAATTGAAAATCAATTGTCTAATATTTATTTGAAAATCTGTAATGTTGAATGGGACCATATTTGCAATTAAATAACCAATATATCATTCATAAATATCAGCTGTTACAATATATAAATATACAATAAAGTTGATATTACTATTATGTAGGTATACAACATTTATATCCGAGACACAAATATTAATCTTTAACAGAAAACAGCTGACACTCATGACCATATTTTGTGACAATATCAGAAATGGAAAGTGTCATTAATCCAAAAGATAAATACATGCAAGCAAATGACCATCCCAAAGTAAAAGTTTTAGTCATGATGTGGAAACTATTGTATATAGACCAGACAGAAGAAGTGCAATCTATGTGTAAGGTTTATACATGAGACAGATCTAAAACTGACAAAACTAACTAAACACTGAAGATGAACTATATTTCTGTAAAATTTTGTGAAATAATTGTTTCTTTAGCAGTATTTAATATGAAATCATAGATGAAATCTTTCATTTATCAATAAAATGGAAAATATCTCTGATCTTGAGATGAGCAACACACCATTTCATTCAATATGAATTAAACACATCTTTTTTTATAAAAATTTCTGTAAAATAGTACATTTTGTCAATTTTTCAGTTCTGTATGTTGTGAAATATACTTAGCCTTACAAAAACAAAAAGGAATTAGTAGCATGAAATAATTAAGTCTAGTCTGTTTACAATAATTTCCAAACCATGTGACACATTTCAGCCAATAAGATTTGTGGTTACAAACCTTGTTGGTATCTGATTCATATATCAAGTGCTTGGATTCAGCATCAGTATGATCATAATCAGGGGGGATAATCCAGTCTTTAACCTCCTCGTGATCCATTTTGCCGTCAGAATTTTTATCACGATATGTATTAAACTGTTCCCTTTCACTTTTGACCCATTCAGGTTCTTCCCCATCTTTATTTGGCCACATGTCACCTACAAAGGTCAAAAAAGGTTAATATTAAGGTCACTCTCAACGAACCTTATTTTCATCAGCTGTGAAAACAAGATGCTGTGCTTCTGATTCACTATGATCGTAATCTTGTGGTATAATCCATTCCATCACTTCCTCAGCATTCAGTTTGCCATCTTTATCTTTGTCACGGTGGTTCTTGAACTGTACTTTTTCACTTTCCACCCAGTCTGGTTTTCCTTCGTGAGGATAGTCTTCATCCTCATCCTCTTCATCCTCGTCATAAACGTCAGCTAAATATCAAGCACAGTCAAGCAATCTACTGTTAAACTGAGTAAACTAGAAAGGTTTTTTCCTCTTTTATAGTAAATTTATACACTGTTAATTCATCTTTAATTCATTCTACTGAAATCCTGAATATTCAAAGAATAATCCATTTGTCCTTTTTGATCAATAAAATATGTTTAAACTAAACCTGAATATTTAACAGTTGTACAAACAAAAAATTGCACTCATTCAAAACTTACTACTGACTAGAAATTCAAAGAATCAGAAAACTGGAATAGGTATCTGACAGATCAAGAAAGGGCATAGACATGACTGTCATGATGCTGACAAAAAAATGTCATTTTATTTGGTCCTTTAAGGAAAGAGTAACTACAAATTTTAACTTTATTCAGCATAATGAAATTTAAAGAATCAGAAAACTAAAAGTGAAAAGTGTAAATACTTAACAACATATTTCTGTTAAGTTGGTGATAAAATAATGAAGTAATTCTTTTCAGTTCCCCTGAAGAAATTTTAAGTTCTTTCAACATATTGTTCCTTTGAGAGACACAAGAAACATTGCCTATATTTTGATGATATACGTCAATACTTTGCCTTCAACAGGCGTATATACCGGTAGTATGTGATCCCAGTTTCTTTGTCAAAGCCATTAATGTGGATTTTTAAGATTTTCATGGGTATTAATTTCCGCAGATTGAGATTTGATTTCGTTGTTCGATATCTCTCCAAACGAAGCCAAAATAAAAATTTGTAATTCCTTGAACATTTGAATTTGTGGTTCACCTGTATCAACAAAACCCACGAAACATGGTATCCAACAAAAGATAATGAATCCATAGTATTTCGACAAACCTATACCATCTGACATACAACACTGCAACATTATTATCATTAACTTTGTAAGATATTTGTTATGTTCTTACCGATATATTCTTCTAGACTGATATAACCATCTTTGTCCTTATCAATATCTTCCATGGTTTCCTGAATAAAAAAAAAAAACCACAATCAATTTAGTTTTATTAAAACAAACCAGATGCTCCACAGGGCACAGCTTTATACGACTGCAGAGTTGGAACCCTGAACAGTTGGGGAAAGTATGGACACATCATTCAAGCTTGATACAACTCTGAATTTGGATTGTGATCAAATAGTTGACACAACATAGGTTTCTGACACAGAATGAATGTGGTCTAAGAACTTAAACTTAAAAATTTTAAATTGGACATTTACCTATTATGGTCCAATATCCAAAATCTAAATACATGGTTAGATTCAGCATATTTCAAAGAACCCCATATATTCAATTTTTGTTGAAATCAAACAAAGTTTAATTTTGGACCCCGATTTGGACCAACTTAAAAACTGGGCCTGTAATCAAAAATCTAAATACATGTTTAGATTCAGCATATCAAAGAACCCCAAGGATTCAATTTTTGTTGTTATCAAACAAAGTTTAACTTGGACCACGATTTGGACCAACTTAAAAACTGGCCCCATAAGCAAAAATCTTAATACATGTTTAGATTCAACATATCAAAGAACCCCAAGAATTCATTTTTTGTTAAAATCAAACTTAGTTTAATTTTGGACCCTTTGGACTTTAATGTAGACCAATTTGAAAACGGGACCAAAAATTAAGAATCTACAGACACAGTTAGATTCGGCATATCAAAGAACCCCAATTATTCAATTTTTGATGAAATCAAACAAAGTTTAATTTTGGACCCTTTGGGCCCCTAATTCCTAAACTGTTGGGACCAAAACTCCCAAACCAATCCCAACCTTCCTTTTATGGTCATAAACCTTTTGTTAAAATTTCATAGATTTCTATTTACTTATACTAATGTTATGGTACGAAAAACAAGAAAAATGCTTATTTAGGCCCCTTTTTGGCCCCTTATTCCTAAACTGTTGGGACCAAAACTCCCAAAATCAATCCCAACCTTCCTTTGGTGTCGATGAACCTTGTGTTTAAATTTCATAGATTTCTATTTACTTATACTAAAGTTTTTGTGCGAAAACCAAGAATAATGCTTATTTGGGCCCTTTTTTGGCCCTTAATTCCTAAACTGTTGGGACCAGACTCCCAAAATCAATCCCAACCTTCCTTTTGTGGTCATAAACCTTGTGTTTAAATTTCATAGATTTCTATTAACTTCAATTAAAGTTATAGTGCGAAAACCTATGTGACAACGACGACGCCAACGTCATACCAATATACGACCACAAAATTTTTTTGCAGTTGTATAAAAACGATCAGCTTAGTTTAAAATATAACAATGTGTAATCTATCACATGAGGTTTTTCATTATGAATACTTAAAAGTAGAATAATGAGCTTTTGATAATATCACTTTAACATTAAAATTCAAAAGCTAGAAACCTTACTTTCAGCCTGATAAAACGTTTAAATCAATTTCATCATATCAAATATTAGTGACAATTGAAACAGTTTGGGTCAACTGCATTATGCAATATTTTTTAACATACTCTACAGAAGGGCTGTACCATATGAAACAGAAGGGCTGTAACATACTCTACAGAAGGGCTGTACCATATGAAACAGCTTTCATTTTGAAGTAAATAGTTATCACTCTTTTCTAAGAAAACTTTTGTTTTAAGATTTCATTACAATATTTTACCTGTACAACAATATCTCTCATATGTTCTGCTTCTTCTGGATGTAAAAAGTCTGAAAACTCTGTTTTGTCTAATTTTCCATCTTTATTTTTATCTGCAGCTTTCCATCTTCTCTCATCACGATTGATCATATCTTTGTAACTAAAGTTTGGTGAGTTTTCATCATTATGGTCTGTAAAAAAAATTTCAATAGTTCAAATAAATTATCACATTTATGAATAATATTACACATCCGACAAAATTATCTCTATTTACTTATATTGGTTAGAACAACACTTTGTGCTGATTTCATATTTCATAACTACAACTTAAAGCAATATGGGTAAAACAAAAAACAACAGATAATCAAGTCAATTTGTAAATAAACTAGCTTCGAGTGTGAAAAAAATTGTTTGTTTCATATGCTGTCACAGTGTGAATTAAAGGAGATTTGGTGATTAAATAAACATGAACATAAATGAGACAGCATTGGTCAGTCTATAATATTTAATACAGAAAGTATTGCTTTATCTAAATAGACATAACTACAAAAGGGATCAAAAGAGAAGTCTGTTATAGAGAAGATACCAGATAAAATCAATTCTTTTTTTTTTTAGGTTTGGAAGTACATGTATGCTAAGAACATTTATAAGCTATAGTTGAAAATATAATTGTAAATTATATAATATATATTAATTGGAATGCAAGTTTCTTTTTTGCCTACCAAATTGAAACCTGAGAAGTGCCTACAAAAATTTTCAACATAACATGAATGAACAATATATGAAAATCAACAGCATTTTAAAGAAAATTACTCATTACGGTAAAAAAGTTAGTTCATATATACTAGCAAAAGGTACATTTAGTTTTTTGTCTAAATATTAAAAGTATACTAGAAATCAAGTGAACACAAAAGGATAACCTCATGCAAATTGATTGTCTCCTCTAAACAATGTTTATTAGGGTGTTTAACACCACCGTAAGACCTTGGTTTGAAGCCAGTTTATGCTTGTGGAGGATGCCATAGTATGCTGAGTAAACCATTGACCTTTGAAAAAAGTGGTAATGCTTGTCCATTTAGATCAGGTTCCAAACAAACGTTGCCAAGAGAAGGGCTTTGAGCTTGCAACCTCAGAGTTTACAGGCAAGTGTTTTTGTAGATGAATTACTTAGGCCTCCTTAAAAGGCATAATCTTCCCTCAAACAAGTAGTTAAAAGTTCTGTAAATATCCCTTCACCCCCTTTTTGATTACAAAACGTACAAGAGACTATATATATTATTTCCTATATTTGTAGTTAGTAATTTGAGTTATCTCCCCTTCAACATAAAAGACAGGAATTATATACACATCATCAGATAGATTTCTACAATGTGTAAAGTTTAATCAATATAACTCTAGCTGATTAGGACTTGCTTTTACAATGCATATGGACAACAAGACATGATCCTTTATCCCCACCCCCTTATAAAAATTAGTTTATCTATCTTTCAGTTAAAATAATATGCACCCTATCCCATTGAACACATAACTCCACTTGCTAGAGTTAATATTGCTACAGAAGACCTACCATCTTCAAAACCATATGTTCTCTTTTTATATGCCTCCCATACGAGTGTGTCTCCCTGTATGTCATGATCTTTCCACATACGATCTGTGTCTGTTGTGATGTAACGTTTCTGTACATACTGTATCCATTCTCTCAATTCTTCTTCAGTTATTTCCCCATCTTTGTTTTTGTCAATTTTGTCAACTAAAATACTGTAAAATTACAAAAAACAAATATATAAAACTAAATATTGAAATGTGATCATCAGACATCAACATTTACATGTGACTGAAAAGTTGGTAAATTAAATTACATAGTTAAAATTGTATAAGTTTGGTTGTTGCTTTTTCATTAGCATATATATATATACCCTACATATTAAATGCTTCATACTAGATATATATCATATCTAATACAACATAATTCAATGCATAGTTTAACTAACATAAGTAAATATAAAATTGAATTTTTTATCTGTAATAACTGTTAACTTACGCTAGTCTTTCTTTACTCTCTTCTGGTGTTAATTGATCAAATGTTTTAGCTTCTTCACGTCCAAGGAATGCTTCATGGTCATAATCATTATTGTGTTCTCCTTCTTCTTCATGAAGGGACTCGCTTAATTTCTTAAAAAAAAAGGATAAAATGCATATATCTATACATGTTAGTAAATGTAGTATAATTAATCAAGAAATTTTGTTCAATCATTAGAGGATGAACATTAATGTTTTAATTATTATATTATTACGAAAATGTTCAAAAACAAAACTATCTTGTAAATTTTCATATATAAGGTACATCATATTTTTAACATGTATATAAGAACATATAAAAAAAATGTGTCGAAAGTACATGGATGCCCTACTTGCACTATCATTTTCCATGTTCAATGGACCGTGAAATTGGGTAAAAAATATAATTTGGCATTAAAATTAGAGAGATCATACCATAGGAACATGTGTACTAAGTTTCAAGTTGGTTGGACTTCAACTTCAACAAAAATTACCTTGACCAAACCTGAAACTGGCACTTCCATTTTCTATGTTCGGTGGACCGTGAAATTGGGGTCAAAAGTCTAATTTGGCTTTAAAATTAGAAAGATCATATCATGAGGAACATCTGTACTAAGTTTCAAGTTGATTGGACTGCAGCTTCATCAAAAACTACCTTGACCAAAAACTTTAAACTGAAGCAGGACAGACGGACGAACGAACGAACAGACGGACCAGAAAACATATGCCCCTCTACTATCGTAGGTAGGGCATAAAAAAGAGAAAGGTGATAAGATTGATATCATAATATGACAGTAACAAAAAAAAAACTGCATCAACCGCATGACCTGAATATAGGTATCAAAACCCCACAGTCATTTTCAAAACATATAAATTATTACTGGAATGCTTAAAATATGATTTATTTATATATATCTTGAAGCAATATAGTAAAGATGTACAACTGATGAAAGTCACACATGAAAACATTCATTGTAACTCTTAACCTATAGTATTTTCTCTGTAGGGCACATATTTTATGCGGTTTAATTTTTAACTGCACTTACCCTCTGTATTTAAAGTGTTTCCTCTCCATGAAATTTATTTTTATTTTCTATTGTAATAATAATTATTTACATGTAAAATTTCAACAAATGCGCCATAACATGTTTTTTCGTATCTACAAGAATCATAGTACCGTGTAGTAGTTCAGTGGAAACTTTTGTTCAAATTTTTTAATTTCACTAACCTACATGTATGAAGGTTCTTGGCACCGAATATGATGTAGGATTTTTTTAACAAGCTCCCCCCCACGAACAAATTTCCTTAATTCAGATGTTTCTGTTTATTTAAATAAACTTTTGTTCTTAAGAGTTGCCCTACCAGAATATTATAATTCTAATTTTGCCAAAAAATCCAACGTACTGTGGTTCTGATGTCAGATCAGAATTCCACCTACAATACATAAAAAAATGTATTTGTAAACTTATAATATAGTTGTCTACAGTAATGAAATCAATTTGTGTAAAAAAACTTTTTGTTTGTTACAAATGCATGAAAATTGTCTGATTTCACATTAATTCATAACCTGGTATTCACTTTTAATTGGACTTACATGTACTTTATTTCATAGCAAACCCCCACCCCCTTCTTGGTATTTTCACTCTCTCTTTAAAACATACATCTTTGGGTTGATATAGTATAGGAAATGGAAACTTGTAGCAACTTCAACCTTGTTTGGCGACTAGTAAAGACAAAACTAATCTTCATGTGAGTATATTGCTAGGAATACAATTGAAATTGTAAAGCTAGGGTTATCAGAAAAGTGATGCACTTTAACACCTCCCATCACAAGATAGACATTATGTTAAAACAAACTGTACTGTGATCAACAAAATAGGCAATGGAAAATCCTTACATATTTACCTTGTCATGAACTCGGTTTTTATGGTCGTCTTCTCCTGGCTTTGGTATAGCAGAACAGTATGAAACACTTAAAATTCCCAATACTACATAAATACTAGAGGCTTTCATTTTGAAATGCTGTAAATAAAAGAAGATTTAGATTGAAAGTTTTTACTGGATCAACCAAGTATGTCCTTGGACCAATTTCTTTTCAAATCTTCATATTTTATGTTCCATTTGAACATCAACAACAATATATTTTTTAAATTGGAAAAAGAAAACTTTGCAAATTTCAAGACCTTATACCACCTAGTAAATTTTGTATAATAACATGCACATGTATGTATATTCAGAGATTAATGTATGCAAATTTCAACAAGCCCTAGCTTGCAAATGTACAATGTAAAGTTGAGTTATTAATGTTAGCTTGACTTCAACCTATTTTAGGACACATCCTCTGGTGCTGGACAGAATGTTCACTCATTTGTTCATTCGAGGCATTTACAAAAAAACAAAGTTTAAATATATATCACATGTGTTATTTTTTTTTCTCTCTATCAAATTTATTATATATATATGTATGACCTTCAGAAGGAGTGTACTCATAAGTTTAATCACAAACACTGGCCATATTCTGATATCTTTACACACATAAAATTCAGATGTGGTTTGATTGTCATTAAGATAACTCTCCACAAGAGACCAAATGACACAAAAATTAACAACTATAGGTCACCTTCAACATGTATAATTAAAAAAGATTTTGTATATATATGCCTGTAAAGTTCACAATGTTGTTGCCTCTGTGATAATTTCTAGATAATGCTCATGTAAATGTATCTCAATAATTGATAAAGGATTAATGATATTTTTACCAACCTAGATTGTGGTTTTTAGTTCAGACTGCTATGGGGTATTTATTCATCTTTTTTTTTTTATTCTATGATCAAAATATTTCTTAAAAAAAAGCGTGTGGTGCCAATTTGATTTTTTTCATTGTGAATTTTTTACTTCATGTTCCAAGGTGTGGTTAAAATATCTCTTAGATGTCATTTCGGATTTCCCCCCTCACCCCCCCCCCCCCCCCTAACATCCCCTTTTTTTTATTCGCTGCTGGATAACTCGGACTAAAACAAAGTCGGACTATAACAAAATCGGACTATAACTAACTCGGACTATAACAAACTCGGCCTACCATTATTCATATGCAGAAATATATTGAACCAACTCGGACTACGATTAGAAGATTGTTTTTTTTTACTGTAATAAAAAAAAAATCTTATAATATATTAAAATTATATACAAATTTATGAGATTATAATGAATATTTATGAAAAAAAAAGATCGTATATAGAAATGATTAATATTTGTTACATCAGTTGAATTAGATATGTTTAAATGAGGGTAATTAACTTATACTTGAAATATTATTGTGATTTATGATGTTTATTGACAAAAGAAATTTTAATGATTGGCGTGTGTTCGTGTTTTTAGTGTGTTTAATCCTTGGTGTTTATGATTAGTAAATAAACAAAGACAAATTTGATTGACAGTGAATGGCTTCTTAACAATTTCACTAATCTGTAATGGATTCAGCAATTGAAAAGCAATTATATTCAAATGGTCACATCAAACAGATACAATGTTTTTAGAAAGGCAAGCCGAGGCAAACATTTATTATACATGTATCCAAAAATAGATTTGGAGTAAAATTGAAAAAAACAACACAGATTTCTTTGATCTTACCAAATACTTCTATAAAATAACATGAAAAAAAAATCCATTATCATTTTCAACATGGGTACCGACCACTGCGTCGAGTGTTCTAGAAAAGTTACAACAAAGCAACATGCCTTACAGTGTGATTCCTGTAGTTTGTGGCAACACAGAGTTTGCAATACTGGTAAGTGTTTCTATATATTATTCTTGTTCAGTAAGATACTTCTTCTTTGTATTAGCTTCCTATATGAACCCATTTTTTTTTATACTACAAAACTTATCGTATTTGTACATGTGTGTGTATAACATATTTCAACGACTATACTTGAAGTATTTTTAAAGTATATATGTTTTAACTCGCAGATATGTGGACAACACATGGCTATGCAACACCGTTTGGCATCCACGCAACTGGAATATCTTTCAGACCAGCATCAGGACCAATAATGATGTTGAAGGTATGTATTTTCTATTTTTATTTAACATAAGAATTTCATTTTCGTATCAAACTAATGGTATTATTATAGTGTAAAGAATATTATGAAATTAATATCTATGTAATCACATGACGTTACCAACAAGGATTACTGCAATATAAATTATATAGATATAGGAGGTTATGGTACGATTGCCAATGAGAGAACCCCAAGCAAGTCACAATTTATAGAGGTTAAACAATATAGTTATATATATATTAATAATAAATCATGTTGGTTTTTTTTTTGCTGTGATGAGGCAAATAGCTTATATATGTATGACAATACATCATTTCTTATAATTCAATTCTATTTAAGGTTGGCACACAAGAATCAACTCTGACATCGGGAAAGCTAATGCCGCCTTCTACATCTTAGTACCAGCACTTCATCGTGAAGCCAAGCTTGTGTCTCTTACAGTCCGCTTAGTTTCTGAAGAACAGGTCCTCAGGAACCAACGCACACGCTACAAGGAGCTGGAAGGTCGTCTTCATCAGCTATGGGACCAGTACACAGAAGGTGATATCACAGCATCCCGTCTACTTCGTGATTGTGGCAACATCTACGGTCCGTCCAATGACTAGCTGTTAATTGCTCCTGCCGATGTTTATACTCGTCTTGCCTTGACAATAACATTCATTTTTGCATGTTATCTCAGATATGACTCAGAATTCTGTATGTGCTATGTATGTTTTGTATGTGCTATGTGTGTTTTAAATGTGCTATGTATGCTTTAATTGTGCTTTGACAATGAACATTTATATCTGCATGCTTTCAGTCTTATAGATAATGACAAAATACCTTTGACTTTAAAATGTGCTTGTGTTTTATATATGCCTCATATTTTTCGTAAGAAATATTAGAGATTATTGAATGACGAAATCATTGTTATGTTTTAATTGTTTGTTGACATGAACATCTACTGAAATAAAATTTGTAAACCCTATGTTTTCTTTATTCTTAAAAATAGTATTACATTGTACAGATAAATCACACCAAGAGACCACCATACAAAATATGATCAGAAACCAGAAATGCTACAATTCACTGAATTGTCTTACAATAATTAACATAAGATGTGTAATAATAACAAAACAAAACTGAAGTCCGGTTATAGCCAATACAAGACAAGACACATTTAATTGGATATTTAGTATTTAGTTCCCAATTTCGTGTAATAACAGGTACTTGGGTGATTAGATAGGTGTCAACAGTACATGTGCCAGTTGTTTGTTAAACCTATGGTGATTTAAAAGGTGTCAACTATACACGTGGCATGATGTCATAATCAATTAAGATATGCATATAATAACAATTTATTCTGAGAGGGACATTATTACAATTAATAATACAAAGACAAATGAGTGGTAAATTTTCAATATATGATTTTTTTTTGTGTTTTTATTTTTAAATATATCTTGTAAACGTATTTTTTTTTATCCCCTTCAAAAATGTTCAAAAATAAATTATTTAATAAATTGAATATAAAAATTCATTTTAAATTAAGAATAGAAAATAAATTTCCAATAACAACAACAACCAACATTATACTTATATTCTTCTAGTAGTCCGAGTTTGGTATAGTCCGAGTTTGTTATAGTCCGATTTTGGGAGGCCGAGTTTGTTATAGTCCGATTTTGTTATAGTCCGATTTTGTTATAGGCCGAGATATCATGGATTCTTTTTATTGATGTTATGTGTTCAAGAATCTAAATAAATGTTATTTGTTGGAGAATCTAAATCAATGTTATTTGTTCATGAATCTTAATTGTTGTTATTTACGAATAATTCATAAAAAAATTAAATCCCATGGGTGCAACTCTTAATATTTATTTCATTTTCAAGTTTTTTAAAGCCCTTGCTCTTTCTCAGGTATTTTTTGTCAGTTTACTTTTTGCAATCTGAGCATTGTAAATGTAATAACAGCAAACATGCATCATCAAATTAGTATGTATACATCTACAAATGTAATTAATCAATTATATTTTTTTTTATCTGGCATCAAAGATAATATTAAAAGTAGTGATAAACAATGAATCGGATGATAAACAAAAACTGCAAAGTGCTATTCAGAAAAAAATAACCTTACCCATCTATTATAAAAATGAAATCCGAAACACACATTACTTTTTGATAATTAGGTTCTTGTGTTTTTGCCACTTTACAAAAAAATATAATTTTCGAAAATATTATATCGAAAAGTTTATAACAGCGATATAAAGCGATCACGAAAAGCCCTGAATTGGCTGAAACCAGAGGCAGAGACAGGCAAAATATCATAAACAATTACTTCTATGTAACAATAGGCTTACACCTTATAATTACATGTATATGTGTTTTCAAAAAAGCAGCTATAATTTGACAGATCAAATAACTAGTATAGTAAATGCAAACTTTACATTGTCGATTAGTCGATTTTAATTCGCGTCAATTACAGGAGATGTAAGCCACTTACCGTAATCGTTTATACACCTGATTATACAATATGACTTAACAATCAATATACAATGTACTTTTCACTACTTAACACATCTGTGCAACAAAAAAGTCGATTATTGTTGTTTTCATTTTATACTAACCTCTCAGCTAAGTGGAGATAACCCAAAGCTACACGTTGCAACTGAAGTTGTCCAATCAAAATAAGGAACATTGCACTTCGGTCCAGCCTGCTTGTGTACGCTGACGATAAAACCAATATTTTGATTGGTTTTCGCAGAATGAATTACATTCTTAGCATTTGCCAGCGTGGCAGAGAAATTTGATCCGCCGTCGCAGAAGGGGGGAAGCGTCTAATATTTTGAGAAAATGAAACAAAAATGTTCTCGAAAGTTCCTTTTCATAAATATATATTTCTAATCGCTCATTGTTTACAAATACATTCAGAGCGCAGTTGTCATGTATTACTTGTCACATTTAGAAACACATAGTCAGATTCAGGATGGGGAGGGGCTAGCTTTTGACAGACCCCCTTTCGTTGAAAATACGACAAATGGAAGTTTTTAACTACCTTGACTGGCTATACAGCCCTTGCACGGTCGGCGTGGAAAATATTTAGCCCGTTGATTATAAATATAGGGAATCACTGAAGCTTGGCCGACTTGAAGTAGGCCCATAGGGGTCAGTCGGTGCCCCCTTTTATAAAAAGTTCCGCCGGGTCCGCGGCCACTGATATAACGGTTTTTTTTTTTTTTTTTTTTTTAGTCTAGCATTTCTCCTTATTATAAGAGAAGTGAAAAGTTGACTATACAAACCTGTGCCAAGACACAAATGTTCACTGGCCTTCACTTGAGTTGTCCAGTGCAACCACATTTCTAAATGTTTTTTGAAACGGACAAAGATTGAAAAAACCAGGACTCAGTTTAAAAACTAAAAAAACTAACACTATAATAAATAAATTAGCACAATGATAGTCGCGGCCTTTCTTAATATAGTTCGCCCAGTCACAACTTTTGGTCTTTCTGTATATCACTGAACTTATTATTGATTTGTATTTCCTAAGGTGAACAGACGGATAAACCAGGCATTTTGAAGGGGACATCATTTAATTTTTGGAAAGTCATAGTATTGAAATTTCAGCCTGATATGGGTTGTATCTGGTATAAATAGCATAGGCAGATCCAAGGGGGGATTATAAAGGGAATCACCGAAGCATGACTGTAGCGGGTAGCCTCTTATTGCAGCCAGTGCATACCCCCTCCTGTATACCAAGTTCTTTATCCGCCTCTGAATGTTAGTTCCAGGAATATGTTTCATGTTGGTGGAGTTAAGATAATGTGCTGGTTGTAATACAGTAACTGTTTTCTTCAAATTATAGGCGTAGTCTACAAAATTCCAGTGACCATGCAGACACTTTTCTCGGAAAATTTCCTGCATACCTTAATATCATTGTTATATACTTATATTATGTATTTTTCACAGACCATTAAATGGCCCTTGTGCCCAACTACGGACAGGTTCTTGACTAAAGCTGATTAAGGAACCACAATACCGATAATTGCATGAAAGTTTAAAATGTTTTGATTCGTAAACTATATAATTTTTTAATGGGGATACTGAAAATGCATATTTACAACCCATATGCTTCTTTCCGTGTCCTCAAAAAAGCAACACAGTATACGTAATGCATAACTATGATGGATTAGGAGAATGATGCAGAACATGACACGTGTATAGTTAATGCCACGTGTAAACTTCTTACATCTGAATCATTTGACACACTTCCGATATATTCCACTTGATTGATATAAAAGTAAGTACATGTGCAACGGCTGTTGAAAACTACTGTTCCACTTGAAGTATTTTCCAATAAACGCTCCACGAAATTTCCCAAATATCTTGTGAATAAAAGCAAACATAACATTAAACATTTCCGCATATCAAATAAATGCTTAATAATATACAACGAAAAACGTCTCCTACAGAAAATTGCAAATAACATATACTAAGACTGAAAAATAATGGTAATTAAACATGACCAGAACAAATTTGGGCAAATAAAATATATGTGATATATATAATCTGTGTATTTTTTGTTTCATGATTTTGTTTATAATCATATTTATAGCAGTAGTGGAATATTGTATAACCATAACTATTATAGTTTAATTTTGTTAATAATTATAAGAATTAAAAAATGCAGGCTAGCTATCACGTACACTTTATTTAATATAGCGGACAACATTCTTTAGATGTATCGAGAGATGTATAATGCAAAATACCCAATTCAATGAAGCAGCTCTTGTTATGCTCCTGCGAAATAAAGTAAGATCATATTGTTATACTCCTGTCTGTCTGCCTGTCGCACAAACTAAGGGTATATGTATAATTTAAATAGAAGATGTATGTGGTATGATTGCCAATGAGACAACTCTTCACAAGAGACCAATGGTTTGTTTACGTACAGTTTTAAAACTGGGAATTTTGTACATGCAATATCTTATGATTGTTGGTCTATTTCAAAGTCTACGACTGGGAATATCTGTGTTTATCGTTCATATCAGAATGTTACTGAACGGTTATTTAATAATGCGCTGAGCATATTATGATCAATACGGCCTCTTAAAAATATGTGACGGAATAAGGCATGTCTTAAATGGGCACTAGCTACGAGATATATAAAATCTAATATATTATTTTTTTTTGCTCAATCATTAAAGGAATGAAAATAGTGAAATAATAATTCGCGTTTAGCAGTCAGTATGGTTTAATTATGTCAAAATAAGCTAAAAAAATTATCGATTATGAATTATTCACTTGCACGTGAATAATCGACCTCATTGAATCCGTATTCATGTGAATTTCTTTTTGACCCATTAGCTTGAGATGGATAACACGTGAATTGTATGTGTAAAATTATTTAAAGGAAAAGAATGCATGTCAACTTGGCATTGAAAGTGAAACAAAGGTAAACCATTTCAGTGATAGACTGATTCGATCCACAAAAAATCTTTCTTACACAGCTAAAAACGATGATAAACATTTTTTTCCATGCTAAAAGTGTACACAACAACTCCAAATACAAAAAAGGGTAACTATAAATGTAATTATTTATAAATATTTCGGATAACAGATATCCTTCCTCAGTGAGATCTGATGTTAAATGAATCATCTTTAAGTCTTCTTAGATTAAACTGTTACAATCTTGAAATTTATACAATAAAAAAGTCAAACCGAACATCAGTTAAGACGCTTGCACCATTCTAAAAATTTATAAACATAACATAGGTTGTATGGCTTATTACAACAGAGAGTTCAAATGTATGCTTTAAATACAAATAATAATGCATGATATGAACTAGCACAATTCTAAAACTTTAACGGGAACGACAATTATGATGGTACAAGAATGATTACGTCAATAAAATTCCCAAATAGACAGCACTGAACGATCTAAATTTATAAATATTTTAAATTGACAGAGTAAAGAAGCTGCAACAGACTCTGAGTATTTAAACATCGCGAACAAGCAGCCGTTAAAATGTAATAAAAAGTTTTGAATAGGTATAACTAGAAGAACGTGGTTGGTACTTATACATCCCTCAAAAAATTAAGCAATTTAAATGGGCATCTTCAACAAGTTTATTTAGTGGATGAGAAAGGTTAAGAAATAGAAACAGAAACTGTAATAATAAGTAATATAACCTAAATGTGAAGCACTACATGGAGTCGAACTACATCTTTTCATTTATCCCATTTGGTGCCAAAGTTGTTAATTTCCTTATCCAAAATCTTTCCCGAGCGAGTCTTTCCTCCTTAGACCCAGCAGAGTTGTGGTCAATGATTTTAATGGTCAGTCGATTGAGATCTGCCTTAGTGTGGCCAGGGGATCTCAAATGTCGACTGAGAGGGAGGTCTGGCTTGCATTGGTAGTCGCTACGATGGCCGTTCATTCGTCTGTGAAACGGCTGTTCTGACTCGCCAACATACTGTTTACCACATTTACACTGTAAGAGATACACAACATTTGAAGTCTTGCAATTAACATTGCAAAATATGGTGTATTCTGTACCAGTGGAGTGACTGTTAAAAGTCTATGTATCCAGTATTTGTTTGCAAGTCAGACATCGTTTATTTCCGCAACCCTTGCAAGAGCCCCCAGATGAAGAGCCTGCTTAAGAGGATAAGTCAGCTCTCACCAGCAAGTCTTTAAGGCTTTTGGGCCTACGGAAAGCCAGTACAGGTGGCTCGGGAAAGATCTTGGATAGTTTAGGATGTTTTTCGATCTCTTTCCCATTTTCGCGGATTAAGTGAGATAAGTTGTCAAATTTTTGATGGTAAGTCAACACAAAAGGCACCCTCTTGTTGACCTTTTTGTCTTATATTGTAAAAGCTCATCTCGGCTGATGTTGTTAGCACGAGAAAAACCTTTATCAATGTCTTTTCTTTTGTAGCCCAGATGTTTACGGTGACCGCGAAGTTCTTGTAGACGTTTTTTTTCGCAATATCGTTGGTGGAGCAAATCCTTTTTATTCGTATGGCCTGGCTGTAGGGAATACTCTTGGTGCAGTGTTTGGGATGACAACTCAAAGGAGATAGATATTGATGTTTGTCTGTGGGCTTGCAATACAGATCAGTAAATATGTTTCCATCCCTCAATTTCGTTGTAGTGTCAAGAAATGTGATCTTAGAGTCAGAGATTTCATATGTGAATTTGATTGAGGGATGGGCATCGTTGGCATGATGAATGAACAAATTTAGTTCTTGTTCAGTATTGTCCCACTTCATGTAAATATCGTCGATAAATCGGAACTAAGAGAGGGGTTGATGAAGAGATGAATTGAGAATTCTCTGTTCTAATTTCCCCATAAAAATATTGGCATAAGACGGAGCCATCTTTGTTCCCATTGCTGTTCCATTAACTTGGAGGAAGTGTTCACTATTGAATGTGAAGTTATTGCATTTTAATACCAATGTAAGAAGCTGGATGAGACATTCAGTTGGTGAATGTAAGGTGTTACGAGAGTTCCAGACTTCCCTACAGGCTTCAATACCATCGTCATGGGGGATGTTAGTATAGAGGGAGGTAACATCAAGCGAGACAAGGATCGTTTCAGGTGGGAGAGGGTTCAGAGATTCCATTTTCTTAAGATAGTGTGTTGTGTCTTGAATATAGAATGGTAAATTTTCTACATGTGATCTCAGATGAAAGTCAATAAATTCTGATATATTCTCTGTAGGGTGGTCATTGGCAGAAACAATTGGTCTACCTGGATTATTGACTTTATGTATTTTGGGCAGAAGATAGAAACGTCCAGGCTTTGATTTTTCAGGTTTTAGATATTCAAATGTGTCTTCATCAATATGTCCCTGTTCACACATGTTTTTCAGGTTTGTGGTGATGTCTTTGTTGAACTGAGGGGTGGGGTCAGAGTCTAATTTCTTATAAAATCTCTCATCAGAGTTGACGTTCTGCCTCTTGAATGTAGTCACATTTGTCCATGACGACAACAGCCTACCTTTATCAGCTGGTTTTATTATAATAAACTTGTTGAAGATGCCCATTTAAATTGCTTAATTTTTTTAGGGATGTATAAGTACCAAGCCACGTTCTTCTGGTTATACCTATTCAAAACTTTTTATTACATTTTAACAGCTGTTTGTTCGCGATGTTTAAATACTCAGAGTCTGTTGCAGCTACTTTACTCTGTCAATTTAAAATATTTATAAATTTAGATCGTTCAGTGCTGTCTATTTGGGAATTTTATTGACGTAATCATTCTTGTACCATCATAATTGTCGTTCCCGTTAAAGTTTTAGAATTGTGCTAGTTCATATCATGCATTATTATTTGTATTTAAAGCATACATTTAAACTCTCTGTTGTAATAAGCCATATAACCTATGTTATGTTTATAAATTTTTAGAATGGTGCAAGCGTCTTAACTGATGTTCGGTTTGACTTTTTTATTGTATAAATTTCAAGATTGTAACAGTTTAATCTAAGAAGACTTAAAGATGATTCATTTAACATCAGAATCTCACTGATGAAGGATATCTGTTATCCGAAATATTTATAAATAATTACATTTATAGTTACCCTTTTTTGTATTTGGAGTTGTTGTGTACACTTTTTTAGGCGTTTATATAATTTATTTATTGTGAACATGTATCGTTACTCGTAACGATCCAGAGCACTCGTGGGGAATATCGTTGACTACTATTCAGACGTTTTATATGAAATTAAATAGACCTAGAAAAAAATCCAACAGCACGAGTTTGCTTAATCTATTTATATCTATATTTATATTTACATCGCTTATAAGGTCATAGGATGACTTTAGAGGTTAACTCAATAGTTAATTAGATGGCCTTTAGACTGAAATACACATGAAACGAAGCTACGTATTTTCATGCCCGTGTTCTGTTCACTGTTTATATTATACCTTTAAAAGTTTGGATAAATGTTTTACATTGTTATCAGGGGCGTAGCTGCCGTTAGGCACTTTAGGCACGTGCCTACACATAAGTTTTTCACAAATATTTTTTTTTTATTAACGTTAAATTAAAAATAATTAACAACGTTATATATGTACATGAACTCCAGTGAAGTTGTCACAACTCTAATTATCGAATGTCATGTGTACACTAGTCTCTCGTCCTTAGTGAATGGAATATTGGATAGAATTAATGTTTTTTATGTGTGTACCTTTTATAGAAACTATAAACTAGAACTTTGGTTCAGATCATTTCAATTCTATCAACAAAAACTTGAATGAACCTCAACTTAGACACATGAATTTTTAATTAGTTGTTGTTAGTTTTCAACTAGCTTTCCACTTTGTCTTCACCCGACTTGCCAATGTTGGTCGTACGTTTGGCTGTGCAGGATTTATAAATACGTAATCACGTCTGGTCAGAATGGGGAAATTTAATATTATGCCTAGTTGTAGAGAGAATGCCACTCTTTGAGGAGTTCGTAGTTGGTCTACTGAAAGGCAAAGTTTCTGCTCCTATCCAATAATCCCTCATTTTCCAATGCATGGCATTTTCAAATTTCCAGACCTTCGTCCTATACAACACCTATTACAGGACTAAGCTCCCTGTTGTGTTTATTGTAAATAATCAATTTGGGTTTTTTTTTTGTTGTTCTAAACTTCCATAAATATTTTACACTGGATGTTTAAAAATCAATCTATCAAATAGCTTCCAGTAGTTTTGAGTACTCTCAGATCTACGTGTAATGACCACAATTATTCAAATTCCTAGGTAGGGATTTTACAGTACAGCGGGATCTAAAAAAATACGGTTTCTTGAATTTTGTTACGTTAGTATGAACGGAACAGAACTTTTGCATTAGGCATCGACTATGCGTGTTGTATGTGTTTGTGTGGCTAGGGTCAGTGGCGGATCCAAAGGGGGGGGGGGTCCGGGGGTTGGAACCCCCCCTTTTTTTGGGCCGATCAATGCATTTAAATGAGAGCATATAGTTGGACCCCCCTTTACTCTGTGTTGGGAACCCCCCCCCCGTTTTAAAATGGCTGGATCCGCCACTGAGGGTGAAGGTTTAAGAATCAAAAGATTGATGGTTGATGTCTTTCTAGCCAAAAGGATAGTGTTATTATATAGTAATATCAGTGTTTACGTGAACGTGCCTATCTTTTTAATGAAGGATCGTCCGGCAATATGTACTATCAATTAAGTTAAACGTATATATCGATCATAACGGAATAGATTTGAAAATACCAAACAGGGTGTACTGCTTAATTTAAAGGGATACGCGGATCTATGCTGGGCAGTACATATTGTGAAAAAAAATTTAATATTTGATTTTCCAATTGTACTGCGTTATGTAATTCACCATTCACCATTTACCTATTTAATTCACCATTTACCTATGGTAAACTATTCTTAATTCTTCAAACTTTTCATCGTGTATATTATAATTATCATGATTAAATAACCAGAAAATATAATATTTTTGTGCATAAAATTTTGCAGCCAAAACGCTGAAATCCGTTTCCCGTCTGGGGGCTTCGTCCCCCTGAACCTCCTTCCAGGGCTCTGCCCTGTACCTGCTGGGGGCCTTGAGGAGCCCCCAGACCCCTTGCCGATTTGTGCCTACAGTTGAATGAACACCTAGCTACGCCCCTGGTTATAAATCAAATACGAGAATTTGATTAAAATCGGTGAACATGAAATTGACAGTAAGTGTCCCTTTAAAAAAAATACCTCTAAAACACACAAACACACAACCACGACGTATGGTGGTAACTTCGCTTGTGTCGGAGTCTTTATATATCTGTAGGACTCTAAAATGCGATGGGGACACTAAAGTACGATGGTCACGCTAAAGTGCGATGGTCCACGCTAAAGTGCGATGCATCCATACGCTAAAGTCCGATGGTGAGCGAAAATATTGACGTTAGAAACGTAGTTCGATAATGACGTTAACAGTCGTTCATACAAACTAAACATGAACATGCCAGAAGAAATGGCGGATCCATTTTAAAAAGGGGGGTTCCCAACCCAGAGTTAAGGGGGGGGGTTCCAACTATATGCCCCCATTCAAATGCATTGATCGGTCAAAAAAACCAACCCCCGGAACACCCCCCCCCCTTTTAGATCCGCCACTGAGAAGGTAGATGAAGAATATTTGATTAACAATTTTTACACCAAATGTCCATTACTTACTAGTAATTGATTTAATTTAACCGTGTTCTTTGTCGGCTGAATCACAATGTTTATTTTTTTCGAGTGTTGGAAGAAGGACTACAGTAGACCCTTTTACTATATAAATACAATACAGTATACGCGCTATACGCATACCTATCCTGCTTCTATTTGAAGCAAACGGATACATTCGAATCATTGTTTATGTCAGTGGCAGTGTATATTTTGATCCCCGTTAAAATGCCGTCGATTTTAATGAAAAGTAACGTCGGTAAAATACAGATACATGTTTTCGTGCGTGATCTGTAAATTGTCTACTAAAACATTAGTTCGTACTGTACATTGCAGGAAAATAAAACATGTATTTGTACTCGTTACGAAA
Source organism: Mytilus galloprovincialis (assembly GCF_965363235.1). Lineage (NCBI taxonomy): Eukaryota > Metazoa > Mollusca > Bivalvia > Mytilida > Mytilidae > Mytilus > Mytilus galloprovincialis. The sequence goes on along the minus strand of NC_134844.1, from coordinate 33,595,675 downwards.
AAAAGAAGAAAGCTCGGCAAACATTGCAGTTCTCTCTCATTTAGATTAAAGCTTATACAAATAAATGTTGCATTTTCCGACAATGAACGAATTTTGCATTCAATGACAAATGTAAGAGAGGTTGTAACACTAGTGTGGACGGCAACCTACACCAATTATCTAAATATTCAATACGCTCCTAATTGTCAAAAAATCATTTTACATGAAAAATAATATTTTGCAAAACATAAATTAACTTAATAGGAATTATTACGCGGTCAGACTTGTTAATTTAGAAACAATCACTTCAGCCTACCCGGCGGTAAATTGTAAAGCCTATCACATATGTTGTACCGTTTAGCATAATAGCTTTTGCAAAAAGACTTTTTAAACCTCGATGTTTTAATACTTCGAATTTTACCCTTTGGACCATCGCACTTCAGCGTGATACACCATCGGAATTTAGCGAACAAACAACCATTGCACTTTAGCGTAAGACACCATCGTACTTTAGCGTAGACCATCGCACTTTAGCATGACCATCGCACTTTAGAGTACCATCGCAATTTAGAGTCCTACATATCTAAAATCTGTCAATATTCATTATTTCACTTATTTTCGGCAATTTCTCGAGAGGCGATTGATTTTGCATATATAATATATCCGAGTACCGTGGCTTGTAAGGTTGTGACCAGGCTGAAGGAATAGTTGTTCGCTAGCTTCTGCCTGATTATTTTGTATGCATGATACCTTCTTTTCAAGTGCTCTCTGTGGAAATATTATAGGGACACTAGCTACGAGATATGTAGCCCTTGTGATGTTTCTGTCAGTGTTAGTGTAGTATAAATGAAGCCGTTGGTTTTAAACTTTTAAATTGGTAACACTTTTTCATCCCGGATCCTTTGATATAAAATAATCTTTGGTCTTGGCAGTTGTCTTATTGAAAGTCGTATTAAATCTGCTTATGTCTATATTTGATCAATAAATGTATTATGAATATGTTTGCATATGCATATGTATATACATATGTACTGTCTTATGTGTCCATGATGTTTTGTAGGTAATTTTAGCAAACATTACAATAGCTGAAATGTTTATAAAGGTGAAAGGTGTTCTTGAAAATAGAAAGAAAATTTCAAAGGTTAATCCATAATATAAAAGTCCAATAAAATAGATAACACCATGGACGGTAAAAAAACGACAAGATAACAACAACATGCATAAAAAAACTTAAATCTGAACATCCGAAGCACAATAACAATCGGGTGTAGTCAGGTCCTCTGGAAGTATAAGTAGTATATCTCCTCAAAGACTGAAACCCGTAGTGTTTCTCATGAAAGTGAAACTTCGATAATATGTCGAATTCGGTTATGTCACAATCGTAGAGAAAGGAAAATGAGTTCTATGATCTTGAACGGCAGGTATTTTATTCTTATTTCAATCGATCCGGCCGCTTAGAATTCACCCAAGGTTTTTAATAATACATTTCAGCTGTCTTATGGATTGATATTCAAGAGGATTTTAGAAACATTGCAAATATCAATTAGATTAAAAATTGTTTTATAGTGAAGGAATTAGAACACAGTTTGTCGAAGTATATAGTTTTCATAATTATATGAATTTGAAAAATAATATTCATAGCTTAAAAATTGGAAGTTAAAACTTGAAAATTGATAGTTAATGCCACGTATAAACTTCTCACATCTGAATCATTAAACGCACTTCCTACATACATACCACTTAATTGATATTCATGTATAATTAAGTACTTGTGTGTACACGCCTGTTGAAAACTATCGTTTGGTGAAAAGTTTGACTTGGAATATTTCCCCATAAACTTTCCGCTAAATATTCCAAATGTCTATCGGAAAAGCAAATTATAAGCCATGATCCGTTAAAGGGAAATAAACTTCATGCAAAGGAGCATCAAATGTGATATGCCTCAGATTTTGCCGATGACATTTGGCAAACAACTATGGCTACTTTAAGTTTTTATGAACTGTACTAGCTAAGAAATTGACCGTCATTCATAAATGTGTAAAGACATAAAAGCATATGTGCTATGTGCTGAAAAAAGGAAAATATGACAATTAGTACAGAACATTGAAATTGGAAGATATAACAACTTACCTCGTACTGACTCGAAGACTATCATGCTAATGTTGTAATATGAAAACCGTTGAAAATGATTATCATTTTGTAATGATCTGTCTATAAGCCGAATTTTGCCTAAATATTTTAGTTCTTTGCCTAATATGTATCACTTATTCAAACATGTCCAAGAACTTTGGAAACTTTGTTGTTTGTTAAATGAAAACTGGAAAATACGGTAACAATTGATAAAGAAGATTATAAATTACTATATATAGGCCTATATTTGTTTAATAATTTTTATTTTTTTATGAATTTTTGTTTGCTTTATGTTTCTGTTTTCGTTACGGTATTAATATTTGTAATGTATTAAAGTTGTTGCATTTTCTTATAAATAATGCTGATTGCAATAAATTTATCACAATTCAGTAACACTGTGGGGAGCTAAATGGAGTTTTTATGCTAAGAATCATTTAGAAGAAGGTGGTTTTATAAGGGGGCCAACTGACTGACCTCAAAGGGTGGCAATGATAGACACTGACAAGTTTTTTTTTTTTTTTTTTTTTTTATATAATGTATGAGTTTTAAATAGCACATTTAGAATGCACATTATTCAAGTTACAATAATAAAAAATATATGTGTGACATGCAAAACTTTTGAAATATAATGCACATTTTGAATTTTTAAGTATATAAAATATCTCAATTCAAATGAGTGTGGGAATTTTTCAGTGATTTTTAACAAGTGTTTATAGTCTTCAACGCGATACCCTAGTGTGGTGTTCATAGTCTTCAACACGATACCCTAGTGTGGTGCTCCATTATTAATGTAGGAAATATATGAAACTGAACTGAAGTTTCTTTCCCCATTCCAATTAATGCCCCTTGATAGCTGACGAAATCCAAGAAAAATACTGTACAGGGTATGGATTTAGGTTTGTCGCAGAGATATTCAAAGTAAACCAACCATTAAACTTTTTGACAATCTTTTTTATCATACCCCGTTGGAAATTAAATATTCGGACAAATAATGAAAAAAAAAAAATACCCACCAATCCTAATTTTCTTTGTAGGACTTTATTTTGAATGTTGATACCCCTTGGTTAGATATTTTAGCCAAAACCTTTGTGTGCTTCCTAGATATTTTAGCCAAAACCTTTGTGTGCTTCCTCCCTTCAGGTTACAATTCTGTCCAATGACACCCTAGTGAATATTTCAAATTGCAAAACAGTCTCTGAAAACTCAAGTGTAGAAAGTCATGCTGGCCCAGTCAATCAAGAATAAAGAGTTCATTTCAAGTTTTCTTATACATGTAGTATTAACATTTTCATGTCCTGATATGAATTTTATCAATGCAATTGGACATTTCACATCAAATTGCCAACATTGAGAGCCTTGTTCATCTCCTTCATTTGTCCTTGGGACACACAGATTTGTAAAGAAATACAAATCCTTGTGAGGACAGAAAACAAAACTTGAACAGTAAAAAGACACTTTACTATTAAATGGAATTTGCAATATTGAATTGTAAAACTTATTTTTATCATGTATGTTACGAACCATGACACATGATAATACTCCACTTGTCATATAACACACAATTTCATTTTTTTCACATCTTGATTTAAATTAATTGGCTGATTAACTTTGTTAGTTCATTAGATATTATAAAAAAATAAACAGAATTCATGACCAAGTACATTTCCCCTCAATGGAATGTCATGTCTTGTAGCTATTCCCTGTGAGATGCTTTCCGTTCAAAAACCAGCACCAATCAACTAATTTTAAAAGAGTAATATATATATGTCTTGGAAATATTAACACTATGGAAGATTGTAAGTGCTCTCAGGTGTGCCAAATTTATATGAAATTTTTATCAAAGGTTATAACGGCATTGTTTCTGAAAATTTGAAACTTCATTTTAAAGAGTTATTCAATTAAAAAAATTAATTATACAAATAAACATGATAAATGCATTGTACAAATGTAAATGCTCTTATAAAGTCTTCATCTCTAAAATTTCATAAAAATTTATAAGACCATTCATTGTGATTTAAATGAAATTTTTTGTGTTTACAGAAATGGAATGAGAACAATTTGATTTAAACAGAACCATGTATGATAATGTTTCTGCAGAAGATTGGTAGAGTCACTGTCAGACTTGTACAGTTTGGTTGTGTTGTACATTGTATAGACAGATATGTGGGTTCTTTTGTGATGGTAAGTACATGCTAAATGGCATTGATGTAGCTAGGTACAATTCCGTTGTGGTGTACATTTTATAGACAGATATGTGGGTTCTTTTGTGATGGTAAGTACATGCTAAATGACATTGATGTAGCTAGGTACAATTCAGTTGTGGTGTACATTTTATTGACAGATATGTGGGTTCTTTTGTGAATGTAAGTTCATACTAAATGGCATTGGTGTAGCCATACAGATCAGTTGTGGTATACAATTGTAACATTGTATTGAGAGAAGTGTGGGTCCTTTTGTGATGGTAAGTTCAGGTTTAATGACATTGGTGTAGTCATGGTACAATTAGATGTGTTGTTCATTGAAAAGAACGATATTTTAATTGTTTATTGATGGTAAATCCTTGCTAAATGACATTGGTGTAGCCTGGTATAGTATAGTTGTGTTGTATATTGAATAAATATATATCTTAGACTCTCAGTTCTTTTGTGATGGTAAAAAAAAGGTAAGTCTATATTTATGGGCATTAGTGGAACAGTTTGGTTGTGTTGTACGTTATATTGAGAGATGTGTTGGTTATTTTCTAATGGTAAGTCCATATTTCTTTAATGGCATTGGTGTCGCCACATACAGTTTTAAGTTATGTGTGGGTTCTTTTGTGATTATAAATGAAAGTGTTGTTACAGTAGTCAAATGCATGCTCCTATTCATACAAAAGAAGGAGTTAAAATGTTACATTTTGTGATGAACTGTTCATTCTGTAAGCAAGAATTTTTCAATTTATACAACTGTTAAAAGGGAGATAACTTATGCTACTTAAAATGTTTTTCACCAAAACGCATTAGATTTGTCTCCCATTGGCAGCTGTTTTGCTAAACAAGTTAGCTTTACATATTATATATTCAATATAAATTCAAGACTTCATTTTGTTTTTAAATCTTATCTCTACATTAAAGCTTAAAAATATTTTTGGTTATGCAAACTATGAGATACATGTACTTTAATGTATGTCAGGTATTGTGCTTACTGGAAGTTTTTTGTTTGCCTTTCATTGTAAGAAGGAAAAGAATAACAGTCTGGTTCCTTTATTCTATAGCTCTAAAAAATATATACAGACATGAGTCACTGTAAGCAGAACAGGTATTTATCGGTAATTTGCACATTTGTCCTTTGATGTTACCAGCTAATATTTTTTTAGGATCCTCCAGAATAATTTGAAATTAGGCAATCCTGCCATGTATCAGTGCAGCAACATCAGATGTTCATGTCCATCTGAGTCTATTTATATATGAAATGTCCACAACTTAATTTGAAAAACAAAACAACTATAACAATATTTTCTACGTGTATAGATTTGCTTACTATTTCATTTTTAATCTTATTCTCTCTCAAAAAAAACCATTTTGTTAAGACAAAATTGCTGACCAAAAGAAAAAAGGCATTTTATTTTATTATCCTGACTTATTAGCTTGATCTTTCTTACTGTTCAGGATGATAAAGTCAGTATCAAAAAAAATAAATGCATTTAGTCTATATGTGTATTTTTAGAAACATTCATTGTACATTTTTCTAATCTCCTGTCTTTTTCTTGCAGTGTTGTGGAGATTCCATGGTTCCTACCTTATTTAATAATGATATTGTACTAGCAGAAAATATATCTGTGGCTTACAAAAAACTACAGAAGTAAGTGATTTTATGTTCTTATGTGAATGGAAATTAGAATATTAGACTCCCTTGGCTCCTAAAGTCAGTGCAAGGTAATATTTTGTAATTGAACTTAGCGCTTATCCTCTGATATGTTGTAACTTCAATCTGTCTGGAAAATGGACTTCTTGTCAAATCGTGATTCTAAAATATCAACTTTTAAATTTTCCTTCCCCTGAAACTACAAAGTCCAATCCGACAACCTAAATGTTCTAAAAAGTACAAAATTTCAAAGGTTTGTATGCAGAATTTTGCCAACCTGTGAAATCCAAAAATACAATGTTTCCTCAATCCATGTAAATTGGTACCTACGAAAGTAACTAAATCCACAGTAGATCAGGAAACCCTCAAAATGGAATTTCCCAAAACAATAAGCAAAACATAAAATGATTTCTTAAGGTGGTACCTACAGGGAGATAACTCTGTAAAGTCAGCTAAACGTTTTAATAACATTGTGTTGTAAAAGGAATATTAAGCTTCTCAAAGATCAAAATTGGTGTTTGTCAAACTGCTATATAACCAGTGTAATTTTTCTGACATAATGGTTGGTTCAAAATTTTTGAAATTTTTATATTTTTGTTAAAAGGTCAAAGTAAATAATTTGACAAATTTTTATGAAAATTAAACGAGCCAAGTTAATTTTGGTGAAAGTGTTGGGTACCACCTTAAAATTGTTTAGTCTTTAATAATTGAAGTTAGTTACAATATGCAAGCTTTAAATGGCCAATAACTAATGATTAATCTTTTAATAGCATTTGAAGATAATTGAATCACCAAATAATAATAATAAATTTTTTTTAAAAAAATCCTTCTATCTTTACAGGGGTGATATTGTGATAGCCAGATCACCAGCAGATCCTTACCAGTTTATTTGTAAACGATTGGTTGCCATGGAAGGTGACAGTGTTATTGACGACAATTCAGAAAGACAATATGTAAATATTCTACAATATTTTAATTTCAATTTACATGAATACAATCAGATAGAGTATTATGAAGTTCACACTAAAAAAATCAAAATCAAAATTAACATGATTACATCCATATTCTTCAAAAAATTTATAATTTTATTATGATTTTGATTTAAATTTTTAATTTGATATTTTATCAATTAAATTGAAAAAATTTATCTGATATTTTAGATTGATGTACCTGGGGTAAAATTTATTTGATTTGTAATCAGATATATTATTATGAGATAAACACTTAAGAAATGAAAAGCAAAATCAACATGCTTACACCCTTATTTTTCAAAATTTAATGAACATTACCGGTATATAATTTTGATATAGATTAATACTTTAGAGGGAAGAAAGTCTTCTACACTTAAGGAACTTTCATTCTGAAAAGAATGTAACATTACTTAATATTGTATTAGAAAAAGATGGGTTTTTAAAAAAATTAATTAAATCTTTGAAATACTTGTTTACATTGCAGGTTCCAAAAGGCCATGTGTGGTTAGAGGGAGATAATCATAGGAATTCTAATGATTCCCGCCATTATGGACCAGTGCCTGCTGGACTTCTTAATCGACGTGTGTTCTTTAGAGTAAGAGTCAATAAGACATGTATTTTAACTATATGATAAATTCTGTCAGAACTTTTTTAAAACAAATATCTTCATCCATCTCCAAAAACTCTTCAGCATTCTTCAAATGACATTCCTCTGTCCTATACTACAATGGTGTGTGACCTGGGCATATAAAATTGTGCAGTCTTGCTGACTTTCTCTCAGTATTATTATTTTGTTTCAAGAATTTAACTATTTTTATACGCCCGTCGTCTTTTAGACGGGACGTATTATGGTATACCGTTGTCCGTCCATCCATCTTACCGTCCGTCCGTCCGTCCGTCCGTCGTCCACACTTCGGACAATAACTCAAAAACACTTTCACCAATTTCCATGAAACTTAAGTGAATTGTTTATATCTATTGACTTAAGCTCCCTTTCGTTTTTTTTTTAATTTCAGAAAATAAGTTTTGGATTTATGGAGCTTTATTCATAAAAATGGGGGGATTTTCAACACTTCGGACAATAACTCAAAAAGGCTTTCACCAATGTCCATGAAACTTTGGTGAATTGTTTATATCTATTGATGTAAGCTCCCTTTCAATTTTTATAAATTTCAGATTTTAAGTTTTGGATTTATGGGGCTTTATTCATAAAAAAAAGGGGGATTTTCAACACTTCGGACAATAACTCAAAAAGGCTTTCACCAATGTCCATGAAACTTTGGTGAATTGTTTATATCTATTGATGTAAGCTCCCTTTTAATTTTTATAAATTTCAGATTTTAAGTTTTGGATTTATGGGGCTTTATTCATAAAAAAAGGGGGATTTTCAACACTTCGGACAATAACTCAAAAAGGCTTTCACCAATGTCCATGAAACTTTGGTGAACTGTTTATATCTATTGATGTAAGCTCCCTTTCAATTTTTATAAATTTCAGATTTTACATTTCCGTGTTATGAATTTTTATGCTTAAAAAAGGGGGGATTTTCGAATTTTGGGACAATAACTAACACTTTCACAAAATTTTATGCAACTTTAATAAATTGTTTATATCTATTGACATAAGCTCCCTTTCCATTTTTATAAATTTTAGATTTTACGTTTTCTTAAGTAATGAATTTTTATACCTAAAAAAGGAGGATTTTATGAAACTTTGGTGAATATATTAATGTAACATTCCTTTTGATTTGTATATATATTTCTAGTTGATCATATAAATTCATTTAAAGCATAAAAGACAAGTTAAAAGAGCAACGGGCGTATCATGCGCTAAAGCGCAGCCCTTTATTTTTCAACACAACCAAATTTTAAAAACACAACAGGATTATAATGCATAAATAACAATTATGGTAATGTATAGATATATAAATCACTGGGAATAATGTGGTAACATTTTAGTTTTGTTCAGAATAAGTCAGATAAGTATCAATCAGAAGGTTTTCTGCTTATTTATAATGTAAAATGTTACATAGAAGTCATTGTTTGGATTTTTAAGCAAGTAAGCACAATAAACTAATAATTAAAAAATTCCAAATTCTGCAGCTGATATTAATAGAATAAGATTCCTAATCGAAGAATTCAAACATAGAAAAATTTTCAACAAATGACCTAACAACACATTTATTCATGAAAATGAGTAGTCACTAGTGCGTAGCTAATTATCAGTGTTTTCGTCCAAGAGTTCAATTTTTTCAAGATTTTAATTCTTTGATTATTATATCTTTTAATTACATTTACGATGGGCTATTAAATAGAAATAAAGTATACTATGAGGAAGGATACCCTTTTCTACCTCATTAAATCTGTTTTAATGCCTACTTGTTCACAATGTCTTGACAGTTGTTGACAGTGTTGTGTGGTGTAAGAGGTGTGAAATTATTGGATTATTTCACATGGGAAATTCTCTCTTTTTATATCCCATTAAAATCATGGTATTTATTGCAACTAATTTCATAACTCACAATTATATATTAATACTTGATTTAGAAAAGTACTTTTCAGAATTGCTCATCCTAATATGAATAATAGTGTGTCTATGGTTTGAATTTGATGTGATAAGTTAGGGTCAAATCATTATGAAGCAAGAATGCGTCCATAGAACACAGATGCCCCATCTGCACTATCATTTTCTATGTTCAGTGGACCTTGAAATTGGGGAAAAAACTTTTAATTTGGCATTAAAATTAGGAAGATCATATCATAGGAATTATGTGTACTAAGTTCCAAGGTGATTGGACTTCAACTTCATAAAAAAAATACCTCGACCAAAAAACTTTAACCTGAAGCAGGACAGAAGGATGGACAAACGAATGAACAAACGGACGCACAGACCAGAAAACATAATGCCCATAAATGGAGTATAACAACATAATGCCCATAAATGGGGCATAAATAATAGAAATAAGGAGCATAAAGTATAAAGGTCCAATGTAAAATTAAATGGAAATTTAATAGTTTTTCATATGATTTGTAGTAGACCTATACAAATATTCATATTATTACATAAAAATAACAGTGAACCATAGCCTGTAAAATCTTCAATACAATAGGATCCCTAAAGTGGATATTTATATTGTTTTATTGAGTATGAAGGAAACAGTGTAACAACAAAATCAACATGTAAAAAGTAAAGAAATAAACATCTTTTTGTTTTTTGAATGTACAAGTACCCGGCCACTTCCATTTGTATTTTTGTCCATTTGATGAGTTAAGGGCATATATGATACACTTTTGACCCCGTATTTAGACCACATTCATTCTGTGTCAGAAACCTATGCTGTGTCAACTACATGTATTTAATCACAATCCATATTCACAGGTGTATCCAGCTTGAATGTTGTGTCCATATTTGTTATAGTTCGTTCTTATGTTGTACTGTTATACCACTGTCCCAGGTTAGGAGGAGGGTTGGGATCCAGCTTACATGTTTAACCCCGCCACATTCTGTATGTATGTGCCTGTCCCAAGTCAGGAGCCTGTAATTCAGTGGTTGTCGTTTGTTTATGTGTTACATATTTGTTTTTAGTTCAATTTTTGTACATAAATAAGGCCGTAAGTTTTCATGTTTGAATTGTTTTACATTTTCATTTCGGGGCCTTTTATAGACGACTATGCAGTATGGGCTTTGCTCATTGTTGAAGGCTTTACAGTGACCTATAGTTGTTTATTTCTGTATCATTTTGGTCTCTTGTGGAGAGTTGTCTCTTTGGCAATCATACCAAATCTTCTTTTTTTATTTGGACATAAAATATTTCAGCCTTTATTTGCTTTGATAACTAAGTTGAGATTGAAATTATTTTGGCTGTTACTGTTTTTAATTTGCTTTGATGACTTGCCACTAAAGCATAAATATAATTTATTTCAGGAAATAGAAAAAAAAATGTTTATAAATAATCATTTTTACATTTTAAATTTTTCAGGTATGGCCATTTTCTTATATGGGATATTTGAAACACCCAGCGGAGAGATGACACATATTGTAGTTAAATTCTCAGGGATTGTATTAGCCATACTGATGTGTTGACAAATGATGACTATGAATGAATGTTTTGACTTTTTATAAAAGAGACTTTCAAAGGTTTTATTTACATAGGTTTTTAAAGAAATAAAAATTTATATGATGCTATTATTTCTACTTTCAATCAATCTCAAGATATATTTTCTATTAGTCCATGTATGTTAACTCAGACTAAAATTGAAATTTATTCAATTTGATAAATGTTTACTATCTACATTAGTTTAAAAGTGTCTAAAGTAAGTCATTGACAAATATATTTAAGTTGTTTTATTCTATTTCATACAAATTTTCTAAATCCTAAAGTACTACTAGAAGTCCAGATTTAAATGCAGGGGTGGATCCAGGGGGGTTCCGGGGGTTAGAATGATTCTGAATCCCCTATTTTTGTGGGCCGATCAATGCATTTGAATTGGGGAAATCTAGTTGGAACATCCCCAATTTGTCCTGAGTTAGGAACCCCCCTTTTTAAAATGGCTGGATCAGCCCCTGAAATGATATAGTAATGTCTGATTATTTCTAGATATTTCTGTTTAATTTCGTGTTGGGATGCTGTGGCATACATCCTACATCTCTATTTATTCATGGGCTCTTTAAAAGCAAAGTGGTTGTTGACAGCATGTTTTATGGACACCGAACCTATCTTGTAATACTTGCTGCCAGTCTGCAAGGTTAGCCACTAGTCCGATGCCCCAGACTAGTGAAATTTTCTATGAACTAGTAAGTTATTTCAATACTTTGGTTGGACCAATAATAAAATGTTGGAATATTAGTTTTAGGACTAGTAGTTGAAAAAGCGTTTGGTGCAGACTGTGCTGTTGGGCATTAATAAATCCTCTTTTAATCAATCCCACTCATATTCTGTAAATTCTTATATCATTAGGTTTGTTGAACAATTGGCCAAAAAAGGAGATTTTGTTTTTCCAGAAAATAGTACATACAAAGGATGCCATCAAGATTTTAAAATGATTTCTTTTATTTTGTGAAATCAAGTGTGTCACAATTTTAACAATAAATAGAAACATACTATCAGACTATTGAATTGATCATTTCCAGTTAGATACATGAACATGATTATGAATTTACTATCATATATAATTTAATTATTTACAACACCCCCTCCTTTTCAGAACAGGACCCACTTCCTGATAAAAAAAAATAGATAGTGGTGTAACACCATTAATTTGGGCCCGGCCAGAAAGCACATACCAGAAAGTAGTACATATTTAACACAAAATAGTTCCTACGCATGAGTGTAACTTTCAAAATATGTAAGATATTTAGGTATTGTTGGCACTAAATGAAAGCTGAAGGACTTGTGATCACTGTAGAACACTTTTGGACTTTTAATTTAAATTATTAAAAAAACTGCACCAAATTTTAAAAAGAGGGTACATTTTGTCTGTTTGTCAGATCTGAAGTACCTGTTTTGGTACATCCAAAGTTCCGGGAACCAGTTCTTTCTTATATGCCATTAAAGGTATGTTGATTTTTTCAGTACAAGACACCATAAAGTGTTGCTTTGACATGTAATGATTGCCACTTTATTTGAACTTAAAATAAAAGAGGTGTGCGTACTTGAAATGGAGGAATTTAACATAGAAAGCAATGGGACCATGAATTAGTGGTGTACTTCCTATATCTACGTCCCAGCTTCTAATTTGAAATTAGGAATATGACATTCAATCTGTATGTTAGTAGATATAGGAAGATGTGGTGTGAGTGCCAATGAGACAACTCTCCATCCAATAGATATAGGAAGATGTGGTGTGAGTGCCAATGAGACAACTCTCCATCCAATAGATATAGGAAGATGTGGTGTGAGTGCCAATGAGACAACTCTCTATCCAACATGATAAAAAAGTCAAGTTCCTTGACAGAAAACAAAACTGAATTAATACAAAATAAATAAATTCTAAAAAATGCCTCTAAGGAAAAGATTTTGGATGTAAAACAACCATATGAAACACCAATAAATGAGGAATATTACATTAATTTTGGTTTCCATTACACTTGGTATATGGTGAACAGAACAGTTCAACTGAACATCTCTGACTTTAGCATACCAATAGAGCACCAACCATTGACTAAAGTAACAAAGTTTTGTATGCCTCTATAAGTAATGCAAGCATTTGAAATATCATATGAAGAAATCATTAAGAAATTTAATAAAAACACATGATGAAAACAAACAGATAAGACTGTCCACCTGAGCCCAAATGACGTCGAATTAATCAACTATAGGACACCATCTTCAAAAATGAACAAAACTGTCATCTTGTATCAAAGCTAGCAACGGAGCAATCACATCATGGCTCCTGACTTTGAACACATACAGGATGTGGCGAGAAAATCCGTAAAATAATACATAATCAGAAGAGAGTTAACAGGATGGCAAACAATTATTTGGCTTGAAACATAACAGCCTGTAAATTTAAACATTTCCACAGTTTTAAAGTCATATCCTCATGTGTCAATGATAATCTTGTGTAAGATTGATTGACTGATTGTTGTTTGCTTAACGTCCAGTGACTCTTTAAGAGAATGAGTCTTTTCTGATTTTGTTACTTTTCGAACTGTAATTTATTTTTTTAACTCTGGTCAGCTTCCTCTTTATTAAATTACTATATTACTTCAATTTAATTTCCTTCTCCTGGTTTTAGAGGGTGACACTTAAGAGAAAAGCCCTGTCAACAATTTGGTTCCGATTTTTCTTCAGGTCAAAACATTTTAGAACTGTTTACTTTTTGACATACGGTTGCCTGGTTTGCGTAGTTGTTAAGTGCCATTTTATGTTTAAGTTCATGCTCAGCAAGCGATATCCTTAGTACGTGCGTAAATAGAAGAATATGATTGTATACCTTAATGAATTGATCAATGCAACACACCTGTAATTAAACAGGTAAACACGGTTTCTCTTAATTGATTATTAGGTGCTTTCCAGTGCTATGACTATTGACACCAAAACCATTTTTTCGTGTATAATTATTTTCAACTATTTTTAAAACGCAAAAGGAACTACTGGCTCTCATTTATGAATACAAACCATAAAGATTACCAGTATGAGTATTGATTCGGATATAGCATAGTTATTTTCAATTAGAAAACTATGAAGAATCTGTTAAACTTAATTATTATTCAGGAATATAGATTTCTTTAAGTTAAAGAGGGATATTCAAAAACTAAAGATGTGATAATCAGTTTTACTATTTCCTGAAGTTGATCAACGTTTGGATATAGTCCACTACATGAACGTTTTATAGTATTATATTCCGGGTCAAGGAGTTTAGAAAAAAAAAATCGGCTACCAAATCTAATAGAAAGGTCTGTTTTTATGTAATATAACAAACATGTCTACATCAACAATAACAAGCATCACTCAGATTACAGCCGAAAGCAAAGTTGCAACGCTATCTTCACGCCCGGCACCTACTACGTTGGAAATCATGTTACCATCCATGTTACTCGTATTAGCTTGTGGAGTTGGTAAGTTTTTCTTTTAAAGAGATTTAAAAAATATTTATCGCTGTGGCACAAATGTTGATAAAAAAAACCTTTCTAAATGTATACAGAAAACTGAAAATGGAAACGGGGAATATGTCAAGGAGACAAGAACCCGACAAAGAGCAGAAAATAGAAGACAACCAATGGGTCTTCAACACAGCGAGGAATGTACAAGATGTATATATGTTATCCTACAGATTATTTTTCTTTATTTTTTATATCAATTTTTGATATGAGCGTCACTGATGAGTCTTATGTAGACGAAACGTGTGTCTGGCGTACTAAATTATAATCCTGGTACCTTTGATAACTTTTTACACCACTGGGTCGATGCCACTGCTGGTGGACGTTTCGTCCCCGAAGGTATCACCAGCCCAGTAGTCAACACTTCGGTGTTGACATGAATATCAATAATGTGGTAATTTTTATAAATTTCCTGTTAACAAAACTCTGAATTTTTTCGAGTTTTCTTATTCCAGGCATAGATTACCTTAGCCGTATTTCGCACAACTTTTTGGAATTTTGGATCCTCAATGCTCTTCAACTTTGTACTTGTTTGGCTTTATAAATATTTTGATATGAGCGTCACTGATGAGTCTTATGTAGACGAAACGCGCGTCTGGCGTACTAAATTATAATCCTGGTACCTTTGATAACTTTTAATTAATAAAAAAAAAAAAGATGTGGTGTGATTGCCAATGACAACTCTTTACAAGGGACCACTGCACTGAAACAGAAATTAACCACTAATGGTCACCACATGGCCTTCAACAATGAAACAAAGCCCCATACAGCCGAGTCACCTATAAAAGGTTCCGAAATCACAAATATAAAACAATTCAAACGAGAAAATGAACGGCCTAAGTTATTTACAAAATTAACGAAAAATAAATATGTAACACAGCAACAAACGACGACCACTGAATTACAGGCTCCTGACTTGGGACATGCAGATTCATACAGACTGTGGTGGAGTAAAACATGTAAGCGGTACCCCCAACCTCCCCGAAAGTTAGAACAGTGGTGAAACAGTACAAAATAAGAACGAACTTTAAAAATTAGATGAAATAGAAATATATTAAAAAAACCCAGAGTGGACGTGGTCGGGTACTTGTACATCTCAGGAACAAAAATACACTGTACAGATCTGAGAGTAGTCCATATGTGCATAGCACACAGGTTCCGGGAAGTGTTACACTCTAACCTAGGAGTCTATTCCTGTATTCGGAAGAAGAGTAATCAAGTACCTGGAGGCGGGCTAACCGCTTCAGGTGGCCCCTTAACACAAATGTGTACTATTTCATTAAAATGGACGTCATACTAATCTAGAAAACATATACATGAACCAAAATTAAAACACACAAGACTAACAAAGACAAGAGGTTATACTGACTTGGGACAGGCGTAAAAATACGGAAGATCAACAATTATTTGTCAGATCTTAACCAACCCCTATATCGCTATGTAGATTACACAAACACACATCAATACACAGCTTACATATAACTGAAGATAGTGATAATAACTTAAAATTTTAACTATGTCTTTTGTATAGGTATCATCTTAAAAACACTTCATGATCATTACAAGTGCCTAAGTAAGTTGCGTGCAAGGAGAAAAATTCAAATCGAGGACGAACTTCAATGGATGAGCGATGGCCCAGATATTATGTTCTACCAAGGAATAATTCAGGTCAAAAAGAACAGAAATACCAAAAAGGCATTCCTGTCGACCTTTGACCAAGAGGTCATGGAATCTATGAAAACGTTCAAACACTCGACAACAGAGTTCATTCAAATAAGTATACCAGCCTTAACCACGATGATCATTGGTCCTTTAATAATACTGATGTACCATTCAACAACAGAATTTTTCTGGTCTTTAACAGAATTTCCGTCGATGCCAAATATCAACCAATGCGTTTCTTGCTATCTAACTCCAGCAGGACTTGTGTATGCTTTGTCTTTCGGTTTTGCTTTTCAGCAAGCTCTTGCAAAGCAAAATGATGTATTAAACAAAATGACCACAGAAATAAGTTTTTTGGATCAAATAGCAACTCTGACTTGTAAGGTGAACTTCAGGACAGGCGGGATACGTGCAAACATTTACCGAGCTCTAAAATCTGAAGCCATATACATGATGACATTGGTTCAAAACAGAAAAGTAACCAGCTTCAACAGTAAACCAGACTGTGACATATCAAGTAAGTAAAGAATGCATTATTATTGCCATTTAGTTTATTTTCTTTTGTTTCCTATTCTGATATCGGACTCTGACTTCTCTTAAACTGAGTTTTACTGTGCGTACTGTTGTTCGTTTGGTTTTTCTACATTGGCTAGAGTCATAGGGGGAGGGTTGAGATATCAAAAAACATGTTTAACCCCGTCACATTTTTTCGCCTGTCCCAAGTCGGGAGCCTCTGGTCTTTTTAGTCATGTACTATTTTTAATTTTAGTTTCTTGTGTATAACTCGGAGTTTAGAATGACGTCCATTATCATTGAACTAGTATACATATTTGATTAGGGGCCAGCTGAAGGACGTCTCCGGGCGCGGGAGTTTCTCGCTGCATTGAAGACCCATTGGTGGCCTTTGACTGTTGCTCTATGGTCGGGTTGTTGTCTTTTTGACACATTCCCCATTTTCATTCTCAAATTTATTATTCGAGGAAACAGTTTCATTCTTTATCTCTTATGTAGAAATAAGAAGATATGGTATGCTAGTCAATGAGACAACTCTCCATAAGATATCAAATGAGACAGAAATTAACAACTATTGGCTACCGTACGGCCTTCAACAACGAATTAAAGGCATATTTATGATACTTTTTAAGTGCAAAATAAATATTTATTCAGCTCAGGTACAAAAGTCAATGCAAGTTATAGCACACTTTAAGCCTTTAAAATACAGTGACATCGTTGTTCAGAAATATGACAAACAAGTTAAAGAAACCCAGCCACATGAACCTGTTCTGTTTTTACAATTTTAATAACACTCATCTCACTTTGGCGGACCCCGGGGCGGAGAAAAGGGTGTGGGGTCCGGGAATTTAGACGATCATTGCATTTTAATGGGGACATATATTTGGAACCTCCATTTCTCCTTGCTTGGAACCCTCATTTACATACATGTTACAAATTAAGCTGTGATTATGCAAACATCTTTGAAAAATATGAAAATTACCCGTTTTTCAAACACAATTTGGTGGATAACTTCTTGTTCAACCTTTCAACGATTGTTTCTAATCTTTTCCATAGCAATATCTCCAGCCCTATCCAAAGTGTCTCGTATTTTAGTGTTATAAATAAAATCTTGACTATCCTTCTTGTTCATTTATTTTCCGAATCTATATCATTGATTAATTACATTGCCCTTTATCATAATTATTAAAATTGAGAAAGGAAATGGTGAATATGTCAAAGCGACAACCACCCGACCATAGAGCAAACAACAGCCGAAGGCAACCAATGGGTCTTCAATGTAGCGAGAATTCCCGCACCCGTAGGTGTCCTTCAGCTGGCCCCTAAAATATGCATAATAGTACAGTGATAATGGACGTCATACTAAACTCCGAATTATACACAAGAAACTAAAATTTAAAATCATACAAGACTAACAAAGGCCGGAGGCTCCTGACTTGGGACAGGCGCAAAATTGCGGCGGGGTTAAACATGTTTATGAGATCTCAACCCTCCCCCTATACCTCTAGCCAATGTAGAAAAGTAAAACAATAACAATACGCACATTAAAATTCAGTTCAAGAGAAGTCCGAGTCTGATGTCAAAAGATGTAACAAAAGAAAATAAATAAAATGACAATAATACATAAATAACAACAGACTACTAGCAGTTAACTGACATGCCAGCTCCAGACCTCAATTAAACTGATTGAAAGATTATATCTTCATCATATGAATATCAGGTACAATCCCTCCCGTTAGGGGTTTAGTATCATACTATCATAAAATATATGAGAAGAACATAACCCGTGTCATGCCAACAACTGTTTTTTTTAGAAATAAATGTGTTTAGTTCCGATGCAAAGACCCTATCAGTGAATCAATGTTAAAGCCAAAATATGCAATCTTTAATGACCTGACAACAGTATCGTAACTATACCCCCTTTTAATAAGTCTATTTAAAGGTTTTGTTAGTTTCTGAGGAGAATACTGACATTTTTGTGCTTTATAAAGAATATTTCCATAAAATTTTGGATGTGAAATACCTGAACGTATAAGATGTCTGCATGTTGAGTTATATTTACGAATTATTTCCTTATACCGGTGATAAAATTTAGTAAATGTTTTGACCAGTTTGTGATATCGAAAACCCTGGTGTAATAATTTTTCAGTAATACATAAATTTCTCTCGCTAAAATCTAATACATTGTTACATACACGAGCGAATCGTACAAGTTGAGATATATAAACACCATAAGATGGTGACAAGGGAACGTCACCATCTAAAAATGGATAATTAACAATAGGAAATGAAAAATCATCTCTTTTATCATAAATTTTTGTATTAAGCTTCCCGTTTATGATATAGATATCAAGATCGAGGAAAGGGCAGTGGTCATTGTTATCATTAGCTTTATTTAAAGTAAGTTCTACAGGGTAAATTTCTTTAGTATACATACTGAAGTCGTCATTATTTAGAGCCAATATATCATCCAAATATCTAAAAGTATTGTTAAATTTTTGTATCAAATGTTGTTTTGATGGGTCTTTGCTAATTTTAGTCATAAATTGTAACTCATAACAATACAAAAACAGGTCCGCAATAAGTGGTGCACAGTTAGTCCCCATTGGAATTCCAATAACTTGACGATATACGGAATCTCCAAAGCGAACAAAAATGTTATCAAGTAAAAATTCAAGTGCATAAATAGTATCAAAGCATGTCCAATTGACATAGTTCTTTTGTTTATTGCTACTAAAAAATGATCTAAAAGAGTTTGAACATATGTACTCGCATTCCGACTTTTTAAATGCCCAGTTAATTAGGGATGTGAATTTTTTCTTAATAAGAATATGAGGCAAAGTGGTATATAGGGTAGAAAAATCAAAACTTTGAACAGATTCAAAATCACCAATATATGCATGCAATTTATCAAGTACTTCCAACGAGTTTTTGACACTCCAAAAGTAATTAATTCCACTATTTTCAAAGGCCTTATTTGAACAATTTATTATCAGGTTTTTTATTGTACCAAGTGTACTAGTAAGTAAAACAGACAATTTAGTAGTTGAACAATGGCTGGAAGATGAAATAAATCTATATTTGTAAGGTTTTTTGTGCAGCTTCGGAAGCCAGTACATAGTTGGGACTTTCATATTGAAGACTTTGTGTAACTTAATACTAAACAAACGGGAACAATTAAACAAATTTCTATGTGAAATACCTTGTCTTGTTTAATGTGATCAGTATCATATCAATTTATTGTCAAACAAAACTAAGCATACTATAATGTCTCTTTTCTTAATAAAAGAATCCTTTTTAGATATTGACCAACATAATTAAACAGTCAATAACTTCGGTAAGATATCATCATAGCTGCCAGTTTGCAATCGAATAATTTTCTCATGATCTCTTAATTAACAGAATATTTCTGATTAATACGTAGATTTCTTGGAAACAATAGTCATGCTACTAAAATCTACTAGAACAACTGGGCGTGGTGGTAGGGGTTGACGTAGAGGCAGAGGGAGCTCTTTTAGTAACGAATTATGATGAAGCAGAGATTTCGGACCGACCAATCCAACCTAAATTACAACCTATTGCTGGTCCATAAAGATCAAATGACGATATATAAGTGAATAATAGTAGAGATGACACAGATTTGTCAATAGATATAGAAATATGTGGTATAAGTGCCAATGAGACAACTCTCCATCCAAGTATAACCATTCATAAAAGTAAACCATTATAGGCCAAGGTACGGCCTTCAACACGGTGCTTTGGCTCACACCGAACAGCAAGCTATAAGGGGCCCCAAAAATTACTAGAGCAAAAGCCTTTCCAAAGGTAAAACCGACTGTCTATAGATAAGCTAGAGGCATGGGTGTGCCGTTAGAGAAAATGGACAAGAAGTCCTAATTACATACAAACAAAAGTTGGAGAGATTTAATATATTTTATGTGAAAATGACAATGAGAATGATGGTCGTAGTATGAACGTAGTCAGGTCGTAAAAAGAGCATAATGAGGACGGCAACGGCGTGCTAGAATCGTACTGTAGTCGTGAACAGCGTGGTGTAAATGTGGTATAGTCGTAGGGGAAGCGTAGTTGGGTCGTGGTGAGAACGTCATGGTCGTAGTGAAGTCGTTATAACGTCGCTGTGAGGTCGTAGCGCAGTCTCTCCGAATAGAATCACGCTTTCGCTACGCTCTCGCTACGATGGCACAGCGACCTTTGCGATCTTACTACGACCTTATTGAGCTCTCACTACGCTTCTACTACGACCCGATTTCGCCACGACAGCACCACGATTGTTTTGAACATGTTAAAAGTCGGCCACACTCATCACGATCTTGAAGACCTCACCACGACCGTGATACGACCTCACTGCGATCTACACGATCGTACTACGATCATCAAAATTTGCATTTTTTTCACAGATCGTAGTGCGATCGTGGCCTAGTGGGACTGCGGTATTAACGTCCAGTGCACAGGCACTCGTCTCAGAATTTTGTTTCCCTTTATACCTTTATATAACACAAGGTACTTAACTCGCGATTTAGAAAAATCATCAGGCGGTGACGAAATCCCGTTATATGCCGTGTTATATAAAGGTTTATAGGGGAAACAAATTCTGAGAATGAGTGCATGTGATCCAGTGAATTAAAAAAAAAATCAATCTCATATATGTATGCAAAAATATATACAATCCATTTTCTACAATTAGCATATACAACGCCCCTTCCAAATTTTTAAGTTAACACATGTATAAATAGCCTGGCTTTGAATTTTCACAGCATACTACTGTTCTTATTAAAATACGACATAGAATTGTTAAACAGACTTTCGCATAAGTCTTATTAACACTTACGATTTTTTTTAATATTTTTACAACAAAAGATTCGTGCATTTCTTTGCATTGACTTTCGAATGATTAAAAAATTCCTGCACATATCTTTTAAGAGTATAGTTAAAAGGCTTTAGAGTTATTAATACCGGAAGGTCTCCAAGAACCAGTCTTCTTCTCTTCTTCTTCCAATAATTTGCATACCACCTCTGCAAAGTGAAGAGTCAAAATACATTTACAGCAAATATTGCCACGATCTAAGAATATTTCCGACCGAATTAATGTCAACAAAAAGAGAACCGTCACATGCAGATAAATACAAGAGATGTCAAGAATAATTCAAATTTTAGAGAACATTGAATTCCTTTTTATCTATTTAACTGTAAAAAACCAACTCAAACAAACTATAGGCCATTTTACTGCAGATTCGCCAACAAAAAGCAATGTCTTGTATTAAATTATCCCACTACGGTCTGAAAAAGTTTCTAATTCCACTAATAGAAAATTCAATATTGATAAACTAAGTAACTTTCAGGGCGGGATAGTATTCATAACAACAATTCAAGTGCACATTATATTTGAAAAAAAACTCGCTTGAAAGTCAAAACTTACAAAGTGTAGACGCTATATAAAGACACTTTCTTCTAAGAAGTAATAAGTATCGGTTGAGTTAAAAATAATATGAAATAAATTCGCTGTTTTAATAATAATATATAAAAAAAGAGTGCTTGATTGGTTGTTAGTTGCTGAACGTCCAATGGCAAATATTTCATGCATGTTCGGGACGATATAAAAAAAAAGAAGAACCAGGTATAATTTTGTGTTGAAATATTCCATTCATTTATTTCCAATTGGTTGCTAAGTACTGTGTATTTTGACATCACACATAACCAAACAGACATATTGAAAAACTGCACAGTCTTTGTGAGTCAAGAGAGTTTGGCAGCATGATACTACCATAAATTTACCTCTTCGACATGAAGCGACTCCGTATTTATCCATCCCGCACAGTTAAATGGACCTTTGACGAGCTTAATGACCACAATAAAAAGTCCTTAGCAAAAATAAAGGCAACAGTAGTATACCGCTGTTCGAAATTCATAAATCGATTGAGAAAAAAACGAATCCGGGTTACAAACTAAAACTGAGGGAAACGCATCAAATATAAGAGGAGAACTACGTCACAACAGAAACGCAACATTAAAATGTAAAACACACAGAAACAAACTATAGTATAACAATGGCCATTTTCCTAACTTGGTACAGGACATTTTAAGAAAAAATGGTGGGTTGAACCTGGTTAGTGGCATGCCAAACTTCCCGCTTTTATTGCAATGTAAAATATAACATTAAAAGGACAACATTACATGACAGGACTACAATAAAAATAAATGGGAGAACATACAGGACAGAGAAACACACGAACAATAGCTAACAAAAGGTAACGGGTTTAAAATTTAATACGCCAGACGTGCGTTTCGTCCACTCAAGACCAACCAGTGACGTTCAGATGAAAAAAGCTCGAAAGCCAAAACAAGTACAAAGTTGAAGAGCACCATGGACCAAAAGTTCCAAAACGTCGTGACCAATACGGCTAGGGTTTTCTGCCTGGGATAAGAACATCCTAATTATTTAGAATAATACATAATTTTGCAAACAGTAAATCTTATAAAATGATTATATAATAGATATACATGATAAAACCGAAGTGGTATAAACTAACTAGTGTCAGATGTGGCTGCGCATGTAACGGCCAAAAGTTAACGTCCTCAACCAGTTTAGACGCGCGGCTGCTTATTCATCAATCCCACACAGTGAAATGGACCTTTGGTCAGAGTTATTGCCTTTAATTAAAAAGAAAAAAAAATGAGAAATATGGCAATCTTTTTTTTTCTCCGACCGGACATTTCAACCGTTGCGAGAGTGAGCCGTTCGTCAGTTTTACTGCGCAGGATATATAAATTCGCAGTCACGTCCGATCAGAGAAGGAGTGTTTAGCCCGATGCCTCTTGTATAGAGAGTGCCATGTTCTCTGTGCATGAAAGAACCACAGTAAAAACTTTTTGAGGAGATCCACAGGTGGCCTTTTAAATGCACAAAGTCTTTTCCTATCTTTCAAGTGGCAGTCCAAATTGCATACCTGTTGTATCACCTTACAAAACCTACATGTTGCATAAATAGTTTAAAGTTTCTCGTCCTGATTATGCAGGAAAAAATTGCCACTGGACGTTTGTGCAAGCAACAATCAATCTAACTCTTATAGAGCAAATACTAATTATAACAACTTGCTCTTTTCATCATAAATGTCATTAGAAATATAAAATTGATCTAATTTCGTTTTTGAATTATACAAATGTTGTATGTTTTATTATTTACAGTAGATATATGGAATTTGTTAGATCTACTGAGAGAGACCAATAGAACAACCGAACATTATGTCGATAGTATTATGGTTCGATACATCATCGATTATACCTCTATTCTCAATAGTGTATGTTCTGATCAGATCGGTATATTACACTCCAGAATTAATTGGATATTGTAAGTAATTCTCATATGACGTAATGACAGATCGATTCTGAATTATTTAAGGAATGACTGTAATATTTTTTCTGTCTATGAAGAAATAACATAAAAATGTGGTGCACACTGAATAACGCGCGTATAGCGGGTTATTTAACAGTGTGCACCACATTTTTTATGTTATTTCGAATAGACAGAAAAAATATTACAGTCATTTCTTATAATTTAATTCTAAATTCTATTTTAAACCGTAGAAAACCTTGAAAAAACGTTGATGACGTCACGGTCACATGATTAAATTATGTCTATGGGCTCATAACAAAATAACGTCAGCCAATCAGAAGACGTGTTACATCCAAAATTAAATTATTATAAAATAGAAAAATCTTAGGCAGGAAAAATAACCCAATTTTTTTGTGATGTTATTTTTGCGCTCAAAAAGATTTCTATATTTTCTTTTTAAAATTCCTTGATAACTAACATATGTTGCTTGAATTAGCTAGATACAATGGAAAAAAAATCAATGTTTTGCCTTTGCAGCAAATGGCGATTCTCTTAGGTATTTTTTGTTTCTGTTCATTTATTTTCTATAAATTTATTGCGAATCCGATGATATATATTTATACATTTTTAAAAGGGATATTTTCCCAAACCAATTTAACCCCGCCACATTATTTATGTATGTGCCTGTCCCAAGTCAGGAGCCTGTAATTCAGTGTTACATATTTGTTTTTCGTTCATTTTTTTTACATAAATAAGGCCGTTAGTTTTCTCGTTTGAATTGTTTTACATTGTCTTATAGGGGCCTATTATAGCTGACTATGCGGTATAGGCTTTTCTCATTGTTGAAGGCCGTACGGTGACCTATAGTTGTTAATGTCTGTGTCATTTTGGTCTTTTGTGGATAGTTGTCTCATTGGCATTCATATCACATCTTCTTTTTTATAATACTTGTAACCTATATATGGTTAGAATTGCGATGTTATTTTTAAAAAAAATCTATATAGCAGAATGCATCATTGTGAACATTAAATATACTGCATATATATTCTCTTAAAAGCCATCAATAACTCTATAATGTTTAGAATTCCGATGTTGTTTATAAAATCTATTAATAAGAGTTGTTATTTTTTCAGATGGACTTTTCTTGTAACTCTAGGATTGTTCTCACTATATGGTGTCATAATGATACAAGCTTTCTCCTACAAGATGGAGCTCATGCTGTGTACTCTGACATTGTTTTCTATTGGCATGCTGTGTTACATTGTAGCGGACTTAGATTCTCCATTTACGGGTATATTTCGTATTGATTTGTCTATTCTGATTGATGTCATTCGACGCATTGAAATTATGTGCACATTGGAGGAATCAGGGCGAACGGATCTTGTTTATTATCCAGACAGTTCTTATTTTAACAACACTGAATAAACAATTAAAATTGCTATAAAGAATGTACATTGACATAAATCTCCATGAGCTAAAGTCTTGTAGCAACACATTAAACGAAAATGTATGAGTGTTTTGATTTATCATTTGATCACGTGTCTGTCAAAAGTCGGGAAAATCGCCAGTAGTTGTCTTGTGTAAGATATCTTAATATTTTTGGTTATTTGGAGAAGTCAGTATGATAAGAAATCTTTCAGTATGATGACAGATCTCTGCTGGTTTCTGTTTAAAAAGTAAAATAACAAACAAAAAAAGAAGCATAAGGAAAATTTTAAATGGTAAGTCTAAAATCAAAAGCTGAAACACGTCAAACAAATGGAAAACAACTGCTAAATTATTTAGTACAGGCATTTCCTTATGTAGAAAATGGTGGATTAAACCTGGTTTTATAGTTAGCTAAACCGCTCATCTGTATGATAGTCGCATACAATTCCATTAAATAGACAATATGATGTACAGTAGTTGTCGTTTGTTTATGTAATTTATACGTGTTTCTCGTTTCTCGTTTTTTTTTTATATAGATAAGACCGTTGGTTTTCCCGTTTGAATGGTTTTACACTAGTATTTTATGGGGCCCTTTATGGCTTGTTGTTCGTGATGAAGGCCGTACCTTGACCTATGATACTTTACTTTTATAAATTGTTATATGGATGGAGAGTTGTCTCATTGGCACTCATACCTGTACCACATCTTCCTATATCTAGTACATTTAATTATTCACGAATGTTTTTGAATCTGCAAAATGTTGATTTTACACATTGTATATGCTTGTTTTTTGTTACAGATTGCATTTGATTGTATTTTGATTATTTTGTTACGTTGGGTTGCTGCCTCATTGACATTTACCCAATGCTTATTTTATTCATAATCATAAAAGTGATAAATACATATGTACATCAATTAGAACTTGAGAAAGATAATACTAGTAACTATAGGATTTTGGATGTTAGGTTTGTTCCGTTCAGAAACGTGTTTATCCAACATTTAACTTTGTAAAAAAAAAAAAAAATATCGCTGTAAATTGGTAATAGTTATCAAAGGTACCAGGATTATAATTTAATATGCCAGACGTGCGTTTCATCTACATAAGACTCATCAGTGACGCTCATATCAAAATAGTTATAAAGCCAAACTAACAAGTACAAAGTTGAAGAACATTGAAGACCCAAAATTCCAAAAGGTTGTGCCAAATACGGATAAGGTAATTTATTCCTGGGAATACAAAAAGTTAAAACCACATAAGAATTTAACAAATGTATCACAACTTTTTGTTTTCGGCACACAAGCAGCAACATGAAGAGCTGTGAACAAAATACAAGTCATATATATAATATAATCAATGAAAACAGACAGCCATTTTCTGAAATAGATTGTTTTACTTGAAGAGCTTAGGGTCAAATCAAATCGTTAAGCGTGTTTTCTATACCCTTTCCCATATACAGTGTTCAATACTTTTTTTTTTTATATATAAAACAGTTTTCTATACCCTTTCCATACACTGAGTTTGATATACCCTTTTCGATATGTATAACGCAAAGCTGTCAAATAAGCGTTCATCGATGTTACTTCAACATGTTAATTTGACCTCTCGTTCGGTTATCTGCTACCTACCGACACTGAGCCGTTAGGGTTCATGTTATAAAAGATCTAGTATCTCATTTGGCTATGTACTATTTTTCTTTTGATAGTCATCATTTCTTATTTTAGGAACCAGTTCATTTTGTATATATTTTCTGACACTTTCTATTGAGTTAATCTTTTCGTGTTTGACATCTTTTCTGAATCCAGTGTCAAGTTGACGAATCTTTTTGTATGTACCCATTTTTTTACCCTGAATTCCTTGTTTCCACAATTCGTGAGAATATTTTGAACAATCTGTTCTCCAAATTTGTGACATAAAATCTGATGATACCGAATGAAATGTTTGAACTTTATCCGATTTAAACCAACAATCAAACTGAAATTTTGTATACGTGTTAAAAGTAGGAAGGTATGTCACTTTATATCCAAGATGATACAGACACATCCCAATATAAACATCTTCTAGCTGGAAAAAAGGCACATCTCGCGCTATCCGCACAATATCGTTGATGACATCTCGTCGCAATATGTAAGAAGGTCCTGCACAGAAAGCTGGGAAATTAGAATATGGATAAGTTTTGGGTGATATATAATATTTACTTGCTGGGTGTCGTATAGGTTGCCCGTTGAAATGACATTCTCCTCCGACATGCTGAAAGGGAACATTAGTTTGTAGTGATTTCAACAACTCCGGTGCATTAAGCCAGACATCGTCATCTATTTTAAGAACATATCTTGCGTTTCTGCAATTTTGAGATATCCAGTTAAAGCCATTTAAAGTTTTTAAAGTCAAATTCAGGTATGCATCTGTAAAATTGAATTTTAAAATATCACGAAAGTGTTTATTTTCATCCTTCATCATTGTATTTTCTCGAATATCGTTGCTGTTCCCAATAACAAACAAAAAACGCAGATGGGGATTCTGACGTCTGAAGGGTTTGAGATATGTATTCCTTATAGTTATTCTTCTATTAATGTTTGAAGGTGAAGAAAATATAAGTACAAATAGGTGAAATTTTCCAAGGTCACAAACATTGTTACTTATGGTTACGACATGTTGGAAGTTGAAACATTTTTCACATTTTGGCCTTTTAGAAAAGTCTGGAAAATTTATGTTTATCAACTGGTACTGTTGTGATAGGTCTACAAGAGATATTTCAGTAAAGTTTTGCCTCCCGTTGCACTTGTTTCTCTGTATGATATCAAAGAAAGGCGGCGGTATTTGATGGTAAGTAAACACGTCATCCGATTTGTAGTAACATTCATGTCTGTATCCATCATTTTTATGGAACTTTGGGTTATGTGTAACGGTATAATTCAATGTCTGTATACATAAACCTATAAAAACGTCTTCTATATGTAAAAAAGGTAGATAATCAGCCACAATACTAACGTCTTCTGTAGTTTGCATGGTCATTATATAAGATGGACCGTTACAATATGGCGGGAATTTTTCGCCTTGGTATTCTTGCTCTGATACAAAATGTTTGTGTTGTGTTTCTCTCACCGGTTCAGCATCGTTGTAACAAAACCCTCCTATATAATTGATGAAGGGAGATGATTCAGATGCGCGTAATAAAGCACCTGTATTTATCCAAACGTCATCGTCAACTTTCAGAACAAAACGCGCATGCTCACAATTCCATACTGCCCATTTGAATGCCATTACCGATTTTATTGTTAAGTTCTCGTAACTGTCGAAGAAATCGAATTTCACAATGTCATTATAAAAATCACTTTCTTGCTTAATATATTCTTCCATCCTTGGATCCTCCGTTTTACCAAGCACAAACACATGTTTTAAAGGTTTCTTTCTAAGATCAGTCAGGTATGTATTCCGGATAGTCTTACGCTGTATCACATTTGTGGGTGTACTCATAATCATAATTAATATCTGAAGCTTGTTGTCTGGCATGTACAGACATCTTCCCGTATTCAACAGTGTTTTGAAATCAAACTTCTTACAGCCTATACAATCGGTGATTCCTAAAGTATTCAACACTTCCGTTTTCCGGGCATTCCTTTTTTCGTTGTTTTGTAAATATTCGTCAACTATGGCTATAATGGTGTCCTTATCGTCCACTTCTCGTTCTTTGTTGATGTTTTCCTTGTCAATTAAGACAACCAAATTCTGATTTTCTACAATTTCATTTGGCATCCTTGTTAAAAACATAGTTGGCAAGATGACACACAGCCATTGTATCACAAGAAAGCCTAAAATCAGCCATAATAAGTGTTTTTCAGTAATGGCCATTTCTATATTTAAACATTATTTGTTTTAAGTTTTACAAATAAAGGTCCTACTTTTTAAACCATTGTACATTTGGCTATTTAAATACGGTACATACAGCGAGAAATTACATCAATCGGTGAACAAAACCATTAAACTATGTATATATACCGTATTATAACGGCTATTTGTTTGTGTACTACTGTGTTCTGTGATCCGAAATATAGATTTAACTTTTCAATAGGAATATTTTGTTCGTATATACTCGAATAACCGAGTCGGTCAAAGTCCTTTCGAGGATTAATCGGAGGAGATCGAAATATATTGCATGGATGGTTTATTAGTATATCGTCTCAACAAAAGGCTCATTGTCGAAGGCCACACAGCACATCAATAAGTGCTTGCGCTGCCGGGACTCATTTGCAAGCATACCACACATCTATATGTATACGTACATTGTGAAAAAGTTCAAGCTGATAGATGTATGTAACGAATACCTTTGATATCGTAGGTTCTTTGGATGAATTTGCACGATGATTTCATAGGATTTTTTTTTATGCCCCACCTACGATAGTAGAGGGGCATTATGTTTTCTGGTCTGTACGTCCGTTCGTCCGTCCGTCCGTCCGTTCGTCCGTCCGTCTGTCTGTTCGTTCGTCCGTCTGTCCCGCTTCAGGTTAAAGTTTTTGGTCAAGGTAGTTTTTGATGAAGTTGAAGTCCAATCAACTTGAAACTTAGTATACATGTGCCCTATGATATGATCTTTCTAATTTAAATGCCAAATTAGAGTTTTGACCCCAATTTTACGGTTCACTGAACATAGAAAATGATAGTGCAAATTTCAGGTTAAAGTTTTTGGTCAAGGTAGTTTTTGATAAAGTAGAAGTCCAATCAACTTGAAACTTAGTATACATGTTCCCTTTGATAAGATCATTCTAATTTTAATGCCAAATTAGAGAATTTATTCTAATTTCACGGTCCACTAAACATAGAAAATGATAGTGCGAGTGGGGCATCCGTGTACTGTGGACACATTCTTGTTATTTCTATTATTTGCTTGTTATTTGTTTTTATTATAATGTTTTTGCCTTAATTTGAAGAATGTAGCTGTTTGTTTAGAATTAAGAGAAAAGTTAAAAAAAAAAAAAAAAAAAAAAAAAAAAAAAACAACCAAAAGAGGCCATGGGTTATAATTTAGGTAAATGACACAACATATAGCTGCAATCTGTAAAAGTTATATTTGACTCCTTGTTTCAAAACAGAAATAAATCATTGTGGTTGTATGGGTTTACCATTAAAGACATATTAAGCACATAACTGCACGATGGCTAATGTTCTCATTCTGCTTTAATACATTTTGTTGAACTCCTGTATTGGAGAACTTTTTGGCAAGATTTTGCAAGACAAACTTAACTGAATATAACAGAATGTATTGAAATGGCCGTTATTCGACTATGTCATCTACATAAATGGAAACAGTAACTACTTTAGAGGACTTTAAACTTAAACTGTCGAAGTTTTATGACTTATATTTTTCCTATTCACTAATTTTCGACTACTAATATACCATCATTTTCCCCCATACATTCAAATATCGAAACCTTTTATGTTATTTTCTTTAGTTTTCAAAGTTAATAGCCATTCATTGGAAAAACTAGCAAAATTTCTCGATGGTCAAATAAGAAACGATTTTCTTTTGTTTGCATTCGACAAGTAAAAAACACCATCAAACTCTATATTTTATATGAAATATCGAATCTTTCTAAAAGCCCTTATAGTCCAGAGTGTTGTGTTGTCAATCAATAGGCATTACTCAATACGTATATATGCGTAGTTGAAACACTTCTATCTAAACAACAGAAGATCACAAAGAAATATCAAATATAATAAGTGATACACATCTTTAAACTCTATCTTCGTAGTGTTCCTATGTTACAATTATCATTTCCGCGAGTAAACAATTTTTGTTTCAAAGCAATGTCGTCAGGCAGAACGTTTAATCTATTAATTAAGACAGTCTTTACTCTGAGTATTTTTAAGAGAGTCAGTAGTTATAAAAAGGAAACGATTTAGAGTCCACAAAACAAGATTAATATTAGAATGTTCACTGCTAAGAAATTTTGCTGAGCATCATATTCAATGAACTATGGGCTCTCTTTTCAAGAAGGAAAGTGTTTATGGACAATTACGCCCACAAGATATGACAAAAGTTCCTTCATAATGAAATATTGCACTTACCGGTTAAGTTAATCTGCAAAAACAGTGTAATCAAATCATTACTATTTCTATAGGGAGTAGTTTTTAAATTTTAATTGATGTAATATAAACTTGCAAGGCAATACTAGAACAGATTTTGATTTTGAATATTATAAGTCATCTGTAAAATTTTGTCTTTTAAGGCGTTCTTGTAGATTTTCCAAACCATTTTCTAAATGGCATTATTAATAGCTTATGTCTTCAAACAGCAGTTTTCAAGATAATAGACAATGTAAGATAATAAAACAATATTGTTTAACCCCGCCGCATTTATGTCTGTCCCAAATCAAGAACCTCTAGCCTTTTTGAATCTTATATGTATGTTGTTGTTTTTTTTTTTTAGATTTGGTTCATTTGTAATGTGTATGTTAAGTAAACGAGCACTAGCACAGATAAGTTGAACATAAACTTTAAAAACATATCAAAACAGAAAGGCATGCTATAGATAACTTTGAATCTTTTGCGATGTATAAAGATGAGAGAAATGCCGATGGAAATAAAAAGATGTAAAATATAGTTTCTCCCTATCATCAATGTTAATGTCACTTGGTTTTCGACCGTCATCAAGGCCATTTATTATTGAGGAAAACAGATAGTAATCACCAAAAAGACCTTGAAGTAAATAAACCCAATGCATTAACTGATAAGAAACAAACGTAATCAAATGGCTCAAAGCTACCTAAAGCTATATAAATATAAGGGAAATATCATATATTATAAACGTGACAAATCTAGCTCGGATTTCCAAACCTTCTTAGAGTAATATTATTCAGACAGACACTTTTGTGCAAACTGTAAAATATAACCATTTTCAACTGTTTAGACTAGCTAACTGAGATAATGCTGAAAACTGACTGATGATCGTTCACCTAATCTGACCCAGTCAATTGATAACCTGAGAGCGCCAAGAAATGGTCTTGTCTACGCTGTTAAGATAATGATTCTAAGTAGAACGACATATCATTGTTCCTTCTATAATTTTAAAAAACCTAAATGTTCCTTAAAACACATCTCTGTTTTCTCTGAATAGAGATTTACAAATAAGTAGTTAGTACACAGGGGCGTGTTTTTTTGTTCTTCGGTAGTGAGCCAGAAGAGGTCCATTTCTATTTTTTTGCATTGGGAAGATCTTCTGGCTCTCTTCCACCTCTTCTTTTTAAATAGGTGGTTTAGACAGCAGAAGCACAAAACAAACATGGCGTCGTTTAGTCTAAATGACATTCATAAATTAATGAATGAAGATATACTTGAATGTGAGCTTTGTTATAAACGTTTTTATGGTATGACAGCCTTTGTAGGACATATCTGTAGGACGATAAGCTGGATGAATATAAGAACTACACGGACAGTAACAGTTAAGGGACAACTATTTGAAATTCTAGAGATGGAATTTTGATTCTTCTTTAGGTACAGAAAACCATCAACGTTTTGAAGATTACTTTCCGGCGTATGCCTGATTGAGGTTGCTAGTTTATTTCAATTTTTCTTTTATTTATTAAACTTTACAATTTTATTGAACTTTTAATTTTTTACATTTTTTTTATTATATTTTCATTAGTGATTAACGCTAATTTCAATACTCATGATTGGGCTAGTAGTCATTTTAAATCAATAGATGAGGAATGAAAAAGGAAAGAGGACATCATTATTCATTTTAATTTGTCGCTAATCATGCCTATTTTTGTTTTGCTCTTACCAGGCAACCATATTCATAAACGAAAATCTCCTGTCCCCCATCCCAACAAATAAATAAATATCAGATGTTTTTTTCTTATCTAACACAAGTTTAAATTGATGCTAATTTTTAACGCCCAGTGACAAATATTTCATGCATGTTCAGGAAAACACGAGAGAAAAAGTCGGGTATATAATATTAAAACGAAGAGATGTGATATGATTGCTGATGACGCAACTATCATAATATGAAGTAGTTGATGGAAGCAATAATAGGAAACCGTAAGGCCTTCAACAATAAATTAAACCCGATACTGTAAAGCCGTTTATAAAACGCCATGAAAGTGTGAAACAATTCAAACGATAAAACTAATATGGTCTAATTATACAAAACAAAACAATTTGAAAAAATACCAAATATGAGTTGAGACATGAACCAACGACAAACACTAAACTACATACTCCTGACTTGGGACAGGTTCATAAAGAATATGGCAGAAGTTGATCATATAAAAACGAAGATGTGGTATGGTTGCCAATGAGACAACTCTTCACAAGAGACCAAATGATACAAAAATTAACAGCCATAGGTCACCCGACCATATGGCTTTTAACAATAAGCAAAGCCAATACAACATAGTGAGCTATAAAAGCCCCCGAAATCACAAATGTAAAACAATTCAAAGGAGAAAACTAACGGCCTAATTAATGTATAAAATAAAGTGAACGAAAAACAAAGAAGTAACACAGCAACAAACGGCAACCACCGAGTTCCTGTCCCAAGTCAGTAGCCTGTAAGTCACTGACTTACAGGCTACTAACTTGGGACAGGCACATACATACAGAATGTGGTGGGATTAAACATAGTAGCGGGATCCCAACCATTTCGTAACCAGGGACAGTGATTTAACAGTACAACAACTAGTTTGTGAGAGCTCGATCCTCCTCGAAGCTGAAACAGTAGTGTAGCAGTACCATATAAGAACAACCTGTGCAAATCAGTTGCAATTAACTGAAAAGGTCGGTACGAGATACTCAAAAGAAACCGGCCAACTGACATAAGACCATAGACTCAAAACATCAAACTAAGAGTATTTGCAATTACTGGAAGTGTTCAAAGCTAGTTGCAACTAGTTCTAAAATAAATCTTGTTCTCCCAGACTGAAGTATCAATCAGTACACAACCAACTGATAAAATTTATTAAAAAGAAAAGTATAGGAAACGTCTGGTTTACGTTGCATACTAACATATGGATCGGTATATAATGAAAGCATTTGAAAAGTGGTAGTCCGAAGGTTTTGTCCATCGAAATTTTGCATTAGAAATAATAGTTAGGACCGGATAAGATTTTCTTCAAGGACCGGTACCACCAGAAAAAAATGATTTTGAGAACTTTCTGAAAGCTTTGCTTTATACAAAAATAATCCAGTTCGGTTACTTTAAAAAATAAATAGATAGACTAAGATGTCCTTTTTGTAAATTTATCCGAGTCATTTTCCAGACAAATATTAACGAATTCTTGTGCAGGATAAGATTATTCTTAAAAATCAAATAGTGGGGGATAAAGCCTGATTTGTTTAGCAACATTGAATTGAAGAAAAGCATAAAGAAAATTGTAACGAACAGAGTACAATTTTACAGTCCTTCTACTCTACATGGTCTACTGTACTGGACGTATCTTAATTTTCTAAAAAAAAATCGTAAACTTAATTCAATTCATCCTACATAACAAGAACCTGCTGTATTCGACGGCAATTTAATTTTTTATTTTATTGATCTTCCGTAGAATATCTCCAGAAGAGGTCCAGATTCATTTTTTTGAACTCTTCAACAGAAGACATTCTGGTGATGTACAGAAGAGACCAATAAAACACGCCCCAGATTAAATATTTGATTATATATAGTCTCACAACAAACAATCTCACCATGGACGAACACTATAGTCGTATAAATGAAAATATTTCAACGCCTCAATGTTTTGCAGCATCACAACAAATATTCTAAAAGCAGATGTGCCATTCATAGGTTCATTCAACAGCCGTGCTCTATGGTCATTCAACCCGACCATAGAGCACGGCTGTTGTCTGCTCTATGGTCATTCAACCCGACCATAGAGCACGGCTGTTGTCTGCTCTATGGTCATTCAACCCGACCATAGAGCACGGCTGTTGTCTGCTCTATGGTCATTCAACCCGACCATAAAGCACGGCTGTTGTCTGCTCTATGGTCGGGTTCTGGTCGCTTTGACAAATTCCCCGTTTCGTTTCTCAATTTTAGTGTATATTTAAGATTTTGATATAAAAAGAATTTTAAATGAGTATGTGAGAAACCTGATGCTTTATCAATAAAGGTAATAACGACGTATGACAAAGTTTTTTCCCCTTCGTATTTAATTATTACAAAAGGTTTGGCAAACATTTTTCCTTCTTTATATCAGTTTTCAAGCATATCAAATAACATTAACTTATAGTTATTTAATTCTCTGAATAATGAAATATCAGGTTTTTATTTGTATTGGTTTTGTCAGAGACATATATACACATGTGTATATATGTCTCTGGTTTTGTTCATCACGTATAGTTGTTATTTGATATTTAAACAAAAGTGTAACAAATTTTATTTGATATTGCGTGATTCTGAACATTTTCGTGTTAAATTCAATGTTTTCATTTTCTTGTGTTCGCAAGACTGGTTAATTATTGTACAATAGAATTTATTGCTAGCTAATGCCTATAAGGTCAATTTATTTACTGACAATACCATTTCTTTAGAAAATCAAGTCAGGTGTTAAAATGACATTCAAATTTAATCTGACAATCTTCAAATATTTAATGATGTAAGTCAGTCGGTAGTTTTCCATAGTCATTTTACGACACAGAAATAAGATAAATATTATAATAGGGTATTAGCTTGATGAAATATTTGTTATAATCATGGTTTGTTTACAAACACGAACACTGACTTCACTCTCCAAACCCCTTTAAAATTGTTTTAAGCTAATTTTTATTTTAAAGTTTGTATGAAATGCATCATACAAACATGTAGACATTCAAAATGAAATTGCGCGAAAGGACAAGGTACGATAAGGCCTGTTTTTGGCCCCCTATTTTCTCATTTTTCAAATTCTGTTTTGGAAAGCTACTTATTATGGTAAAATATTCCCTGAGGTTTAAAGTTTGTTTGGATGAACTTCAAAACCACTAATTTTAGCATCTGGGTCAGGTGAGGGAATATTTTAACGTGATAAGTAGCTTTCCAAAACAAAACAAGAAAATGAGAAAACAGTGTGGGGGAGAGGGGGGTGTTGCGGGCAAAAACGTACCTTATCTTACCTTGTCCTTTCTCAGTACAATGTTTAATTATGTGTGTGTATTAATCCCCTCCCCTTCATTTTTATTTAACCATAGTTTTATGATCGTTTACAAGTGACTTCTTAAATCTTAAAACTAGTGAAACACTGTTTTTTGAAAATGCATAGCTGTTTTCAAAAATAAATAAAGTTTTAACATTTATTTCGTGAAAAGCTTTCTACATTTGTGAATATACTTTTTATTATGAATATTTCAATGTCACCATTGAAAGCTGATATGACCTTTTAATAGGATTTCTTTATTAGAATAGTGCCTTTAAATTCTTCCTATATACAGTGGAGCATTGTATGGCTCCGTACAAATATTTGCTTTAAAAGACCTATAAATGTGAAATATAGATATACTTATGTCATTCATTTGCAAATTATAATTCATAAACATAAGAGAAGTGTACTTTATGATTTTTTGTCAACTCCATGTTTATTACACACCTGCTGTTAACAGATTTATCATTTTCATCTAAAATTTGAAAGTTTTTAAACTTATAGAAAACCAGTTTGACTGACCTCCGTGGGCGACATAGTAACACTATATATACCGATATAGTAACAGTCGAGTACATTTAGCTACGCAGTTGAGTATACATTTAGCTACGGCGATCTGACATAGAAGGTTATAACTTGAAGGTCTTCGGTAAAAAATAAAAATGATGAAGCTGACTATTGTAGTGGTTCTTTTTCTCGGTGCAGCAACAGGATATTCATTGAATCATGTAAGAAATCAAGAGGAACCCATGGTACACCAAAAGGCAAATGTTGCTAAAAGGACTGGTAAGTATGCTATGATTATAGGGATATGATACAATTTTAAAAGCAGTTTTCTAAAATAGTACCAGAGACATATGATATAATTGTATCATATATCTCTGACAGTACCAATGCTAGAAAAGATGCAAAAATAAATTATTATCTTATACTTTATTTGAATAATTGTTAATAAAAAGTAGGATTTGTATTAAATATTGAACTTTTTTATGTGGAGTAATATTTTTTTAAAGTAATTTGCAACTTAATTAAAAGTATTGTTGATCGGAGCATTCTACAAACAATTTTCATTCAATTTTGATCTGGTGGCAAAATTGAACCGATAAGTTGCAAGCAGTCGATGGAATTTTAGTGGCACATTGTTGCAATAAAAAACATATATGTGTGAAATAACATTTACAGAATTTTTCTGAAATGCATGGCAAATTTTATTCAATCTTGGCATGAATGATGTTTGGAAAGGTTTTATTTTACAAACGATATATGTTTTTTTCTTATTGTATTCTGTTTAAACAAACAAAATGAAAACTACAAGCAACCACTGTTTTTTTTTTTCAAAGTACCAACAATCTTAGACTTAAAGAGAAATGTTTTGAAATTTAGTAGGAATCGTGATTGTACGGAGCCCCGGTAGGGACATGCAAAGAAAACAAATTATATTGTGTGCGCACAAAATAATATATTGTGCGTACAATTTAAATATATTGTGCGCACAACTTAAATATATTAAATAGACCCAGGGTTGCGTTCAATATCGTAGAGGCTATATAGGGCTACGTAGATTTATGACTATTGAATTTGTAGCTAGCCTAGCTGCTACACTGATATTGCCCATGATAGCAGCTAGGCTAGCTACTCGTTCAGTTGACAAAAATCTACGTAGCACTACATAGCCGTTACGATATTGAACGCAACCCTGGCAGATAGTGTTACTAGTATATATGCTCTCTTGTACGGAGACACATTTAGGATCTCTCAAAAAGATAATTCGAATCGATATCTCGAATTAAATCTTAATCACGAAATTATAGAATTTGGTATCACGAATTAAGTTCACGAATGTCTGTAATTTGATATCACATTTATTTTGTAATTCGGGGTTACTGATTAAGATTGTGAAAACAGATCAAATTGAATTTGCTGTCCATTTTTTTTTTTATAATTCGTTATCGTACTAACGAATGTAAAAACCGTTATAACTAATTCCAGAAATTCTTAATCACAAATTTAATCTGTTAGGGCGAATTAATTCGTTATTTTTAACGTTATTTTTAATTAAAATTTAGGTAAAGGGACTGGAAGGTCCTAAATTGGCTTCCGTACTCTGGCATCTCTAGTTTACTTTTATATTTTTTTTTTATCTGAAAGAATAACTATAGTTACCTTAAATTCGTGTTTATTACCCCAAATATATTTTTGGACAAATTGAAATAAAACCACTGGACAAGTCTAAATAACGAGTAAGTTTGGCAATGAACCCCCCCCACCCCCCCCCATCCCCCCGGCCTGAATCTGGAACTTAGAATATTGATACAGAATATGTTAGTAGGAGGACAGAAATTTATTCAATTCACAAATGTATCAGTACAAGAGTGCACACGCTGAAATGTCTCGCCTTCTTTACTAATCATTGATATTATGTTGATTGTCCTAAATATAAAGCTTTATTACAACTGTCACATAAACTCAACATTAACCAAAATAACTAAACATTGGCCAATGAACCATGAAAATGAGGTCAATGTCAGATGAACCATGCCAGGCAGACATGTACAGCTAACGATTCTTCCATACAACAAATATAGTTGATCTATTGCTTATAAATTAAGAAAAACAGACCAAAACACAAGTACTAAACACTGAGCAATGAATCGTGAAAATGAGGTCAAGGTCAAATAAAACCTGTGCGACTGACATATAGATCATAAAATATTTCCATACAGTATTGGAAAAATAGACCAAAACTCAAAAACTTAACTCTAACCACTGAACCATAAAAATGAGGTCAAGGTCAGATGACACCTGTCAGCTAGACATGTACACCTTACAATCATTCCATACACCAAATATAGCAGACCTATTGCATACAGTATAAGAAAAACAGACCAAAAACACAAAAACTTAACTATAACCACTAAACCATGACAAGGAGGTCAAGATCAGATGACACCTGCCAGTTGGACATGTACACCTTACAGTCCTTCCATACACCGAATATACTAGACCTATTGCTTACAGTATCTGAGATATAGACTTGACCACCAAAACTTAACCTTTTTCACTGATCCATGACATGAGGTTGAGGTCAAGTAAAAACTGTCTGACGGGCATTAGGACCTTGCAAGGTACGCACATACCAAATATAGTTATTCTTTTACTTATAATAAGAGAGAATTTAACATTACAAAAAATCTGAACTTTTTCTTCAAGTAGTCACTGAACCATTAAAATGAGGTCAAGGACATTGGACATGTGACTGACGGAAAGTTCGTAACATGAGGCATCTTTTTTCAAAGTATGAAGCATCCAGGTCTTCCACCTTCTAAAATATAAAGCTTTTAAGAAGTTAGCTAACACCGCCGCCGCCGCCACCGCCCCCGCCGGATCACTATCCTTATGTCGAGCAAAAGTTGCAGGCTCGACAATAATATACCTCTATCCATATAGTGTTAAAGTGTTTCCAAATATTTAAACTTGCTTAAACAAGCTTCACAAGTTGTCAAAGTATTTTTAGGGCGTTCTTGGTTATTTTCTTTTCATTTTAGATTCCTGTACGCGTGATGATGTGATGCAGCCAGTTGCCTGCCATGGTATGGATACAACCATGGAAATTTGCACTAGTTCAACCTATTCACAACTTCGCGACATGTGCTGCAATTATTGTGCTGGAAAAGGTAAATGTTTTGATAATAATATAACCAAAGAATATGTACATGACAAAAAATCAGTACATGCATAGCAGAAAAAAAACACACACACACACATTCACAAAAAGCAGGAACAGCGCTTTGATTGCTGTTCTTCATCCAAAGGACACAACGAGCCTTTAACACGGAGCAAACAATATCTCACCTCAATGCAAGGAATGTTTTATCGGCAAGAATTTCAAGTACCTGTCTTTGTAAAAATTATTAGACATGTGCTCTAAACCTGTTTCATTGTACCATGTGACTTTACTCATTTAAATAACTCTGGTCATGTGTGCATGCTTTTGTATTTCTCATTGAATACAGAAAGCTCAGTAATCACATGACCAGAGTTATTTAAATGAGTAAAGTCACATGGTACAATGAAACAGGTTTAGAGCACATGTCTAATGTTTTTGTTTTGAATGGAAGGCTGTTACACTACTCATACGTACTCCATTGAGTATTTTATATTAAAATAAATTGAAGTAACATAGAGACCTAATGAGTAACTTTCTTGATTATAGGTTTAAAATTATGATATTCATAGTCAGAGTTCGTATATATCATACATTAACATACATGAAGAAAAAAAATATTTATCTTTAAAAATGAATTTTTAAGAATTATTTTTTGAAGATTTATAGAAGTCAAACGGACTATAATGAAGACCAGGATATTAATGTTTCACAAATAAAACAAAAATGTTATCCCTTCCCTCGTATGTTTACACTTAGGCCTCTTTTGTGAACTCTATTTTCTCTGTTGCCTTAAATATCTTTCAAGTATCAAAGATTGGTATTTGGAATTGTTTGCTGGGATTTAACATATATCATACTTTATTGTTTGTTGTTCATGCTATATATGTGGATGCAGTAGAATGTGTCCCCATGCTGGTGGTGTATGTATGCCCTTATAAATGGTTTTACAATAGAATTTGTTTTGGGCATTAATAGCTTGCTGTTCGGTATGAGCCAAGGTTGTTGAAGTATTGAAGACCGTACCTTGACCTACAATGGTTTACTTTTATAAATTGTGACTTGGATGGAGAATTGTCTCATTTGCACTCATACCACATCTTCCTATATCTATTTATAACTTAAGAATAATATACTTTACAAAAGACAACATCTAAGCGTTTTTTACACAGGCACTTGTCTCAGATTTTCCCCCCTATATATATATATATATAAGTCTGAAAATTACTCCAAACAGTGTTAGAGTTAGATTTTCTATTGACAATTTTTTGTTCGTCCCTCAGCGGGATTCGAACTCACACCTTTGATACACTACAGCACCAATCGCTTAGCCTCATGTCCAGCGCTCTAGACCACTCGACCACATCCGCTATATAAAAATATAACTTCAATAGTCGTAGTGTTACCTTGTCACGGAAGGCTAATCTAGAGATAGACATGAGACACGTGTTTTTTTTTTTTTTTTTTTTTTTTTTAAGCGTGTGTAGATGTTATATATATATATATATATATATATATTAAGGTATGTAGGGGGGATTCTGAGACAAGTGCCTGTCAGTGTTATATTAAAGTATGCAGGGGGGATCTGAGACAAGTGCCTGTGGAGAGAAGGCTGTAGATACCTTGGAATATAAACAGTTATAACATAGTAAAAGACAGACAGACAAGGTCATATTACAAACGGAAGCAAGGATAAGGGATGCAGTACCGAAAAACAAGAATGTATTTCCATTACATATTCATAAATAAACAAAAGTGACTGTAGCATAGAATTAAAAACTCAAAATAATTCAGCTGTTCCGAAAAAATAAACAGGTATTTCTGTGCATGCATTCATTGTGGTATATTCTATGGTGTATGCAGACACACATTGATTTAATACAGGTAAAGAAAAGTGGCTGTTATGTCAGTATTTGTAAAATAATGATTTTTCTTTCCATCCCAATTAATGATTTTTCTTCTGTTTTTCAGAAACAAGGGAGATTGTTGCCTTGTTGAAAAAGATGTTAGCTGAGGATGAGACAAAAGAATAAATAAACACAAACTGTAAAATCAACAAACTGTTCACATGTAACCTCTAGATATACATGTAATTGTTTTCTATATTTGACACCACTTATTTGTTTTAATATTAAATATTTTTCATTTATTTTTGTCTATATGCACTAAATGGCAAGTTGCGGCGTTAAAAATGCAGTATGCGCAATTATACTATAAATCCATTAATCTGGGTTTTTGGGAGGGATAGTGGCAAATTTATATATGTTATTTCATTTTCTTTCTGTCAAACTTTTTTTCATGTTTGCAATCTCAAATGCAATCAGTTATACATTATAAGTCAGAAAATTCCTTTGATTTGACTCCAACTTGAGACTCCTAAATGTAGTAAGCAAATCCGAGTCTCATT
The DNA here is from genome assembly GCF_965363235.1 of Mytilus galloprovincialis. Lineage (NCBI taxonomy): Eukaryota > Metazoa > Mollusca > Bivalvia > Mytilida > Mytilidae > Mytilus > Mytilus galloprovincialis. Next base: position 33,553,013 of record NC_134844.1, on the reverse strand, counting down.
ACTTGATTCGTACATAAGAAACATAGGCGCAGAAATGATAATATAGACTTACCTCAAACCATGGAATTATCTTTTATCCTACCTCCTATACATTTCTAAGAATATGATTGGTTAAAAGCGTCCGCCAAGAGACCGTGTATATTTCATATTAGGTTAGTAGGGAGGCGTGGCTTATCAGAAATGATATATAGACTTGCCTCAAACCATGGAAGTATTATATTGACTCAAACCAATTGAGTTATAATGAAGATTAAGTAATCATGAGGAAAATGTCTAAATTAAAATTCATGCTAGAAAGCAAAATAGAAAACTATGGTTAAATACATTGAGTTCGTCTTTCTAACTTCGTTCGTTTGAGAAAACTACAAGGACATTAGCTCTTTGTATAAGGCTCTTCAGAATCTGAAACAAATCTTGAGAGTTAATGACAGTAAATATCAGATACTAGTAGTTTGATTACACACTGCCTTTACTGTGATACCTACAAGTGAGAGGTTAAGCTAGATATAAAACTAGGTTTAAGCAAACATTTTATATATACATGTAGATGGAGAGTTGTCTCAATGGCACTCATATCACATCTTCGTAAGGAAATGCCTGTTCAATGCCAGGAATATGACAGTTGTTTTCGGCTTTCGTTTGATGTGTATGAGCTTTTGATCTGTAATCAATAAGGAAGTTCAGTATTTTAGTTGATTTACTTATAAGAAGTTATCTTATTATATAAAGGCAAAGTAATGTAATGGTTTTGGTCAAATTGAATTAACAGACAACCATATACTACCGTGTTGTACACGAAATGCATTTGGAAAATGAAAAAAATACTGATGTTTGAAAAGTTCTCCATACGAGATTGTCTTGTAATTTTACTGAAGTTGTCGTGTTTTAATAAACCAAATAAATACAACAGCAGTTTATACATATATTTTAATTGGTTTGCGAAATTATACCTTACGTACCAAAATGAGCCTTTTTGGTTTATGACTGCATACAAAGGACAATGACAATATGTATTTTAAATTATATATGTCATGGTAAGTATAGGGAGATAGAACAGTTCATGAGAGAAAACGAATGGTATACCAGCAAAGATAAACAAATTCAAGGGGCGATATTCAATGGTGTACATGACATGTGATAGATCAAGAAATAATGTATTGACAATTTAAAATTTTATTTTAACCTCAAATGTTTTGTAAGATTTTGAATTTAAAGATAACATTTGCATAACAGAGACATCCTATTAAAACTGTTTTAAGTATTGAAAAGATCTTCCCTTTGTATTCTAAACCGAATAAAAAATTAAAAAAAGATAGTTATAAACACGCAGTCCCTATATTTTTTTTCTTTATAGATATATTTAAACGGGTCAATGTACATTTAAAATTTTTTTATGTAAACTAGAAAATAATTTTGTTAGTCCAAATGGTAACCCATGATTGAAATAATTGTCTTTTTGGGTTTTGACCCTCTAGTTGTCGCATTACTGAACGACGTTACTTTCTTGAAAACATAACAAAAATGCGTCGACAAGTTCACAAATTCCTTCGATATTCATAATCTTATGCGTTGAAAGGGAAAATATTTGTCTATAAATGCAGCCATTAAGACAAAAACTTTCGCTCTTTTTTACTTATTATATGACTTATTTACTAGCTTCGCTTTTATTACACCTGAAACACCAATCGTGTTCTTCCGACAAGCTTAAATCAATTTTCTCATGTTGCATGATTACACATAGAGTGAAGAAAAAAGGCGGGAGTTACCGGCATAGGGATATTAAAACTCATAAATATACTGCAAACATGTCTCTAACATTATAATGATAGCACATGCAATGACTGCTTTGTGAAATGTTGCCATATAGCTAACACGTCTTTTTCGAATTCTGATCTGGAGTTCTTCAATTCTCACATTCGCATATATATATATATATATGGCACTAACAAGTTTCCTTCCATAAAGATTTGATAATCAAGGTTTTTCGTAAGCTTTTCAGATATAAAAAAAAAAGAAGATGTGGTATAATTGCCAATGAGTCAACTCTCCAACAGAGACCAAAATAACACAGAAATGAACAAATATAGGTCTTCAAAAATGAGCAATGCCCATACTGCCTAGTCAGCTATAAAAGGTCCCGAAATGACAATTCAAATGAGAAAACTAACGGCCTAATTTATGTTATCTCAATATATATCTTTCCATATAATGCCTAATAGTATTTTCCCTTTATCAAAATCAAATCGAACTGTGACCATTATTTATCAGAAGGAAATCTTACAAAAGGAAATCTTACAAATGAAATATGACTGATGTATATGTGGCATGCCTGGAGTGCTATTTTGTAATGTTTATGTTGTCGCTTCTTAGATTAGAGACCAATGTTTTCACTCATATTTTTCTTTTGTGTTCTTACAAGTATTGCTTTGTATAACCATGCATTAATACTATTCTGTTAGCACTAAATATTTACAGTTTGATTATAGACATTTTTTGTTACACCATATTCCATCTACATAACAGCTTGATATGCAAAATCAGACGCAAAAATTACAATCTCGGTTGACTTAAAAATAGATACAAAATACGCACAGACGTAGATAACCGATACCATATCCCTAAAGATTACCGAGAAAGAGGCAGATAATACCAATTTGACATTTAGGGAGCAACCATTAAGTTTTTCGACACTGTTAATCAAATTATTTTTTTCTTCAAAATTTAACACTATAAGGTATGGGGAAAATCTGGATTCAGAATATTGTTTTTTGTCATCTGCTTGACCACAATATATTTTTCATCAAATTGGGGATCAGAATAAATTTTTTTTGAAAGAAAACATAATCACTCACCCCCTGAAGTTAAATGGTAGTTCCCATAAAACTCATAGGTTGAACAAAAACTTACATCTTCATTGCACAAAAACAAAACACGAAAAACGACGAAGTTATGTGTATATCATCATAGTGATAAAATCTGGAAAATTGATAAATATCTTTGACCCAAAAAGTGTATACTAGTATTTCAAGGGCAAGAACTCATGCAAAAATAGTTGACCTATTTTACTGATATTGTCAGAGTTCATGGATCCCGTTGTGTTGGTAATTACTAATGAACCGACAATGTAATTGCAAACAAAAACAAAAAAAGAAAATACGACCAAACGACAAACAACAGTCTACAAAACACAACATAGAAAACTAAACACTGAGCAGTACGAACCCTCATAAAGTCCGGTGTCTCAGGTGAGTAATCAGATTCTGCTCAAATCCGACGAAAAGTATCATTCGGTAGTTCACGTTCTCAGAAAAGAAGACGGGACTGTAGTTACGAACTTGGAACTTATCCGTCGTCATTTGCGAAATATACACAATAACGGTCAACCAACTCATGACATGCGTAAAATATTCGATGGGACGACTTCAACTTCGCCACTTGGAACTTTGGGTTTAATAGCTTCTTTGTAAGCAGCAACACTCTATCAGGAAAATCATGATAGGAAATGCAAGCTCTGGAATTTCGTATCCAAAGGGAGATTTATACGCCATATATATATCCAAGATAAAATTGAGAATGGAAATGGGGAATGTGTCAAATATACAACAACCCGACTAAAGGGCAGATCCATATCATGGAAAAATGGGTATTTCAGCGGCAATTACTCAAAAACCTAATGTCCAGGGGATGGTTGAGATCTCACTAAACGTTTTTTAACCCCACCTCGTTTTTGCACCTGTCCCAAGTCAGGGGCCTCTAGCCTTTGTTGATCTTGTAAATTCAGTTTATTTATATGTTTTTTTAGTTTAGTATGACGTCCATTTTCACTCAACTAGTGACCATTTTTTTAGAGGCCAGCTGAAGTTCGACTACGGGTGCGGGATATTTTCACTGTGTGTGTCAAGTGAAGATCAAATCAATGGTGGCCTTTGTCTGTTTCTGCACTTTGGTCGCGTTTTTGTCTTTTTGACTCATTTTTATTCTCAATTTTATACATATCAATTTTATCATTTAAACTTTTGACATAGCTATTAGGTTATAAAGATAAAAATTCGTAAGGGTTCCGCGGAACCCAGTGTCTCGCCTACTTTTGCTGTTAATCGCAGTCTCAACAAAAATGAGGAAAACATCAATAAAAATTTCCCTCTCGAAACTGTGTTTTGATTGAAAGAAGCTTCCAAGTTTGGTAAAAATCCTGGATAGTTTATGAATCTAATAAATGTTTTATAAACTTTAACTGCAGACTGTATGTAAATTGTAATGTTAACTGGAAGAAAAACTAAGTCCATTTATAAGTAAAATACGGAAAAAGTGGATTTTTTTTTACAAAATTTACTTCTGAATAATATCTTATGATCACAAACAAGCTTTTGTCCAAGTTTGGTAGAAATCCAGGGTAGTTTAAGAACAATATAAAAATTTTAAAAACTTAAACCACAGAGTGAATGTTTTGTTTCTGGCAAAAAAACTAAGTCCATTTATAAGTAAAATACGGAAAAGTTGAAATTTATTTTTACAAAATTTTCTTCTTGATACTATCTTATGATCATAAACAAGCTTCTGTCCAAGTTTAGTACAAATCATGGATATTTTATGAAAGTTATTAAAATTTTAAAAACTTTAACCACAGAGTGAATGTAATGTTTCCTCGCAGAAAAACTAAGTCCATTTATAAGTAAAATACGGAAAAAATAGATTTTTTTTTTACAAAATTTACTTCTGGATACTTTCTTATAATCATAACCAAGCTTCTGTCCAAGTTTGGTAGAAATCCAGTATAGTTTAAGAAAGTTATTAAAATTTCAAAAACTTTAACCACAGAGTGAATATTTGTGGACGCCGCCGACGACGCCGACGACGACGGAATGTAGGATCGCTTAGTCTCGCTTTTTCGACTAAAGTCGAAGGCTCGACAAAAATCGGGTCCATAGATTTTCATAAAACTACAGGGTAGATATATCTTGTTTTGATGCTGATGCGGCGTAAAGCAAACAACAATCAAATTTGCTGGGCGTTTTTATTTTGTTATTTTTCTCTAATGAATTAAGTTTTCGAGATGTCAGCCAACAATGTCTATGTTATATTTTCAGTGACGGTAAACATGTTGGTTGATCAATCAAGACGGAAATCATAAAAATTTCATAAACACATACAATAGTTTGACTAGAACACATTAGTTTAAATCCTTTGATGTGGGTCTCGTAGGGGTCTATAAAGCGTAGATTTATAAAGAAAGTTAACGCACGACGGACGCAGAGTAATGACAAAAGGGAAAAGGTCGTATTGCCCTTCGTTTCGTCCATTTGAGCTAAAAATTAAAAAAAAAAAAAAAAGATTTATTTTTGTTAAAAAAAAATGTTGCACACATGTCCGTAACAATGATAACGTTGAAAAGATTCCGCGAAACAGATTTGTGCATACACATACTAGAGGCTCTAAAGAGCCTGTATCGCTCACCTTGGTCTATGTGCATATTAAACAAAGGACACAGATGGATTCATAACAAAATTGAGTTTTGGCGATGGTGGTGTGTTTGTAGATCTTACTTTACTGAACAATCTCGCTGCTTACAATTATCTCTATCTGTAATGAACTTTGCCCAGTAGTTACAGGGGACAATATTTTGTAAAAAAAATTTTTTTATGAAAATTGTTAAAATTAACTATAAGGGGTCAATTGACCATTTTGATCATGTTCACTTATTTGTAGTTCTTACTTTGCTGTACATCACTGCTGTTTACAGTTTATCTCTATCTATAATAATATTCAAGATAATAACCAAAAGAAGCAAAATTTTCTTAAAAATTACCAATTCAGGGCAGTTACCCAACAACTAGTTGCCTGATTGCTCTGCAAATTTCGTGGCAGATAGATCTTGACTTAATGAACAATTTTATCCCGTCAGATTTGCTCTAAATGATTTGGTTTCAGAGATATGAGCCAACCAGATGCTCCACAGGGCGCAGCTTTATACGACCGCAGAGTTCGAACCCTGAACTGTTGGGGCAAGTATGGACACAACATTCAAGCTTGATACCGCTCTGAATTTGGATTGTGATTAAATAGTTGACACAACATAGGTTTCTGACACAGAATGAATGTGGTCTAAGAACTTAAACTTAAAATCTTAAAAATTTTAAATTGGACATTTACCTATTATGGTCCAATATCAAAAATTTAAATACATGGTTAGATTCAGCATATATCAAAGAACCCCATATATTCAATTTTTGTTGAAATCAAACAAAGTTTAATTTTGGACCCCGATTTGAACCAACTTGAAAACTGGGCCTATAATCAACAATCTAAATACATGTTTAGATTCAGCATATCAAAGAACCCCAAGGATTCATTTTTTGTTGATATCAAACAAAGTTTAATTTTGGACCACGATTTGGACCAACTTGAAAACTGGGCCCATAATCAAAAATCTTAAGTACATATTTAAATTCAGCATTTTAAAGAACCCCAAGGATTCAAATTTTGTTGAAATCAAACAAAGTTTAATTTTGGACCCCGATTTGGACCAACTTGAAAACTGGACCCATAATCAAAAATCTAAGTACATGTTTAGATTCAGCATATCAAAGAACCCCAAGAATTCATTCTTTTTTAAATCAAGCTAAGTTTAATTTTGGACCTTAATGTAGACCAATTTGAAAACAGGACCAAAAATTAAGAATCTGAATACACGGTTAGATTTGGCATATCAAAGTACCCCAATAAATCATTTTTTGATGAAATCAAACAAAGTTTAATTTTGGACGCTTTTGGTCCCTAATTAGTTGAGATCAAAACTCCCAAAATCAATCCAATCCTTCCTTTTGTGGTCATAAACCTTGTGTTAAAATTTCATAGATTTCTATTAACTTATACTACAAGTTAATGTGCAAATACAAAAAAATGCTTATTTGGGACTTGTTTTTGGCCCCTAATTCCTAAACTGTTGGGACTTAAACTCCCAAATTCAATTCAAACCTTCCTTATGTGGTCATAGACCTTATGTTAAAATTTCATAGATTTCTGTTTACTTATACTAAAGTTATTGTGCGAAAACCAAGAAAAGTGCTTATTCGGGCCCCTTTTGGCTCCTAATTCCTAAACTGTTTGGACCAAAACATTCAAAATCAATCCCAACCTTCCTTTTATGGTCATAAACCTTGTGTTTAAATTTCATAGATTTCTATTTACTTTTACTAAAGTTAGAGTGCGAAAACCAAATGTCTTCGGACGACGACGACGACGACGACGCCAACGTGATACCAATATACGACCAAAAAATTTTCAATTTTTGCGGTCGTATTAAAACAGCAAAATTTCCTTGAAATTACCAATTCAGGGGCAGCAACCCAACAACGGGTTGTCCGAATCAACTAAAAAAATTAGGACAGATAGATCTCCACCTGATAAACAATTTGACCCCATGACAGATTTGCTCTAAATGCTTTGGTTTCAGAGATATATGCCAAAATCTATAGTTTACCCCTATGTTCTATTTTAGCCATGGCGGCCATCTTGGTTGGTTGGCCGGGTCACCGGACGGACACATTTTTAAAACTAGATACCCCAATGATGATTGTGGCCAAGTTTGGTAAAATTTGGCCCAGTAAGTTCAGAGGAGAAGATTTTTTTTTAAGTTAACGACGACGACGGACGACAAATGATGAGAAAAGCTCACTTGGCGCTTCGGGCCAGGTGAGCTAAAAATTCATGCATTAGCGTGTTTTTCTCAATAATTGTGTAATAATTTTCCATCCAACCATCCATTTATCAAACCCGGTGTTTCAAAGATAAAATTTCTCCGGTTGACCACAAACTTGTAAAAAGTAAGAAGACATATACATAATATTATATTGCGAAGTTATAAGGTAATGCAGACAAAAGAAAAAAATATAAAGAACAGACAGCCATCAACTACATTGTACAAAAAAAACCTGAATAACACGAAATTCATAACAAACGGTGATGTACTCTGCATTTTAGTATAGAGAAACTGGTAAAATAAAGTGAATATGAAATACTTGTATTAAAAAATAAATGGTTAACTTAATGTGTTCATGGGACACAGATGATGCACCCACTTGCATATACATGTAACGTAATAAAGGGACATAACTCAAGAACTGTAAAAGTGATGCTACTCAAATTTGTACTTGCTCTAAGCATTTAGTTGAGGCAAATTTAAGTTAGAGAACGAAAACGAAAACGAAACAAAACGAAAAATTCTGTAATTTATAAATTTATGAAGGGGCACAACTCTATAGATCGGTAGAAGTGACGCAAACAGAGTTCGAACTTGATCTGTGGACGCAGTGCAAAACTTCGTCGGTAGGAGACTTATAACGGTCGTGGTCACTAATTACTCGAAGTGATTAAAAACCAGGTGCTCCGTAGGGCACAGCTTTATAAGACCGCAGAGGTCGAACCCTGAACAGTTGGGGCAAGTATGGACACAACATTCAAGCTATGATACAGCTCTGAATTTGGATTGTGATCAAATTCTTGACATAATATGAGTTTCTGACACAAAACAAATGTCAAGATCTTACAAATCTATTACGCAATATTGTGCAATTACAGATTTCTTTTTCAAACTTTTCAAAAATTTGGAATTTGAGAAATTTTGAAAAAAAAATTTGAAACTTCTACCATCCCCCTTTTTTTGCAATAAGTCCAAAACCTGACATTTCTTTATACATTATTTACAAGTAGTGTAAGGGAGGTTAACCCGAACATACCAAGCATTGTATGTTAACTGTTTTTGAATTACCTCCCTTACACTGCTTTACATTGTCTTATTTGTCCATTGACCAGAAAAACCTAGTTTTCTCCCTTTGTTTGCCCCTAATTCCAAAACATTTTGATCCATAATCCCAAAGTCATTACTAACCATCCCTCAATGGTATGGAAACTTATGGTATAATTTCAGAGAGATTCATACACTTAAACACAAGTTATTGTTTGAAAACTACATAAATGCTTATTTTGGGCCCCCTTTATGGCCCCTAATTCCTAAACTATTGGGACCATAACCCCAAAAAATCAATCCAAACCTTCCTTTAGTGGTATTGAACCTTCTGGTAAAAATTTATAGAGATCCATTCACTAAATCTAACTGAGAAGAAATTGTCCGGAAAACCTAGTTTTCCCCCTTTTTTGCCCCTTGTTCCCCTTTTTTTTACCCTAATTCCAAATGATTTTGAGCCATAACCCCCCAAAGTCATAACTAACCATCCCTTCATGGTATGGGAACTTGTTGTATAATTTCAGAGAGATTCATACACTTAAACAGAAGTTATTGTTTGAAAACTACAAAAAAAGCTTATTTTGGGCCTCCTTTTTGGCCCCTAATTCCTAAACTATTGGGACCATAACCCCCAAAATCAATCCAAAATTTCCTTTAGTGGTATTAAACCTTCTGGTAAAAATTTATAGAGACCCATTCACAAAATCTTAAGTTATTGTCCGGAAACTAAATGTGTCTTTGGACGACGCAGACGACGACATGATACCATTAATATACGACGCAAAATGTTTTTTGCGGTCGTACAAAAAACAGAATGCTACCTATCTGCATATCCTATTTTCCCTTTTTTTTTTGTTTTGCATAACCATGACCGGTGAACGGCAAAATTAATTTCTACATCTTTTATTCTAATATTCAATTAACATTTTTATGGTAACAATTTAAAAACAATTATTGTACATACATCTGATAAACAAAAACATAAAAAAAAATAATGTAAAAAGATATTTACAATCATCGTCAATACGAATAAAGGGTTAACCTCCTTTCTCTTCCGGGTAAAGTTTACAGCCCCTATTGCGTATAGAGTAATGAGTGGGACATGCTTTAGAATTATGCATAAATAATGGGGTATATTTTGGTTGGATATCATTGTCAGATCTAGTAAAAGATCGTTGATTGTTTAAGAATTATTGTCATGGATAAAATTATAAAGGACTTGTGTAGCTATATTAAATGTTTTTGTCTATGTCCTAATATAATAGTTCAACTTCTTGATATTAATAATAAGCAAAATATGATGGAAAAAAATAGTGATTCATTCAATGTTAAATATTATGATATTGATCTGAAAATGGCACGTCTATTAACTAATAAATCTTGTCTGCCAATGGTCCAGAAACTTTATAAAAGTTAAAATTTACCACTGACGAAATTGTTCATAGCTTTTGGAGCTTCTGTATCAAAGCCGATGACATCCATCATAAGCGGATCTTTGGGATCGGCGATGCTAAAACCATTGCTTACCATACCGACCACTATCAACCGCGCTTCCGGATTCTTGGTATGGTTCCTGTACTGTTGTAACGCAGTTGCTGGGTGAATATTTCCGTAGTACGTTTCAGAATCTGTGTACACGACGAATACATCAAACTTCTTCTTATGTTCCATGGCCCATTTCATTGGTAAGGCACAATCGGTACTGGAGAATGGCAGATCAGAGCACTTCTGAATAGCCGTCTCCAATGTGTCTTCTTTTCTTATATCCATTCTTGTCAGTTCATTTGAGAAAGCGACAACTTCATAATCTTTCTCAGTTTTAGCCGTTAATAACATCATTGCTGCTGATGCATCGCGTGCTTCAATGGACGACGCACCAATGACTGGTTGTCTCATGGAACCACTCACGTCTACTGCTAGGCAGAATTTTTTACCAGTTGGCTGTACGTTACTAAAAGCTTCGTAGAAAGCTTTCTCAAGTGCTTTAACTATGTTATCATTAACCTGCCATGAAAGTTTTCCCTTGTCACCTCGACCTGCTTTGTACTGGTTATATGCTATCAGAATAGTGAATGGATGAATTCGTGACCTTTTCAAGATGCTGGTGTCCTTGAGCTTTTCGATCACAAGTTTTTCACCAAAAGAATCGACCTCAAGTAACTCAAGGCTTGACATTTTCCCAAGGTTTCTTATCATTGCTGTCATAGGCATCAAGCGAAGCATCGTGTCCCAAACTTCTTTGGAGTCCAGCAAATCGGTAGGTACATGCTCTCGGACTAATTGATGTTCAGCAATCAAAGCGCGCAATTTCTCAATGTCGGATTTGGTGCATTTTTTAGCCTGTTCAACTGCGTCCAGAAAAGCTTTAACTGGTGCAATCTCTGGGTTTCTATCATGCTGTGTCATAGATGTTGCATCTTCCATGTTCTTGATGATATATCTGATGACCAAACCAACTGGATTATTTCTTGGTTTCACATGCCCCAGTCTTATTACATCTTTATGGCTCCATCCATGTCTTGCCTTGTACTTCGTTGTTAGTAATGCTAGCTTTTTGGGATCTTTTTCAAACTGGTTATACCACTTACCGATGGCAGATCTATGAGCCCTTCCCCATCCCGAACCAGCACTTTCCTTCTCACATAAGTTGACAAATTCAAACAGATGGGTTGGTATTCTGCAAACGTCAAGCAATATGCTATATGCAGCTGCTTTAGTTTTTGGGTCGTTGGATCTTGCACATATGGCTAAAGCGTTTAAAGTTGGTGTTTGTTTGCAGGCTCTACCATTTACGCTCACATCTTTTATCAATTTAACTGCCTCTGGACCTTTCCCCTTCATAATCAGTCTGCAATAAATAAATGGAATTTTTGTTAACCCTTTTAAAATTAAAAGAAGTGACAGTTATTTATTGATTCCTTCGAGATTGATATCGTGTTTTAAATATACTGATCATCCTCAGAGATCGTGCAAGGGCTGTACAGCCAGTCAAGGTTGTTAAAAACGTCCATTTGTTGTTGAGACAAGGTTTGTTATTTTCTGGAAATTGTGACGTCTCAACCCAAATTTTTATCAAAACTTGAAAAAGCCAAGAGTGCAAATAAAAATAAGCAATAGCCTTTTCAAAATGTTTTTTTTTTTATTTCTATTACAAATTTCCATTTTCCTTGGACGCGTTTGTGATATTTGACATATTACATAATATTGCAAACGTCTCGTCTTCCCTTACATTTTGTATAATACATATAAAATAAATGGGGAATGTGTCCATGGGACACAGATTATGCCCCCGCTTGCATATAAAGTTATAAAGGGAAATAACTCAAGAACTGTATAAGTGACGCTATCCAAATTTGGACTTGATCTGTGTTTTGTTGAAATGAGCACTGCGAATACGTTTCATAACATTAGGTTGAGGAAAACTGAAGTTAAGAACAGAAACGAAAAATCAAGAGTTTTTTTCCATTTGTAAAGGGTCATAACTCTAGAACGGTAAAAGTGGCGCCACCAAAATTCAAACTAATCTGTATTTTGTGGTAATATAAGCATTGTCTACAACTTTCATAACATTAGGTTAAGGCAAACTTCAGTTAGAGAACGGTATTAACGAAAAATTTAGCATTTTTCCCATTTGTTAAGGGCATTACTCTAGAACGATAGAACTCACGATACCAATTCCAACTTGATTTGTGGTAATAAACATTGTGTATAAGTTTCATAACGTTTGGTTGAGGCAAACTAAAGTTAGAGAACGGAAACCAATTTTCGGACAGACGGACGGACATATCAATTAAAGTGGACGTTTAGAGCAAATTTTGAAATGCTTGTACAGTAAGATTTTCACCTCAAAAGATAACAAAACCTTTAAACAGACTTATAAAGAAGGGATAATAGTATTGAAATTGGTGAGAGGTCATTATTCTAAAACCAGTTGTTAGCATAATAATCATGATAATACGGGTTATGTTTTCTCATATTTTATGATTGTATAATATTAAACCCCTAACAGGAGGGATTGTGCTTGATAATCATATGATGAAGACATAAGGCCAGGATTTTTTAATTTATTGGTTTACGGATCCGCCGACCCGATTTTGCTGATTTCCAGAATAAAAATAAAATTCACTTTTCACGCTTTTTTATTCCCGCCGACCTTAACAAATGCATTATCCCTGAAAAATAATTAAATTTTTTTTTTCCTGAAATGAAATGCATTAATCACTAACAAAATTGACAACACTTTCTGGTGTGAAAAAAAAACCCTTCCAGTTTACGTTTCTAAATATAGACAAATCAATTATAACTGACCTTGAAATGTCGTTTGCTCAAATAATTTTGCGGAACGAAACTTGTGTTTAAAACCGATTACACAATAAGTTCGTTTACCTTATTTGTCATCAGTCCGTAAGATGCATCATCTCATAGAAATAGACTTGTCCAAATGTGGACAGGGTGAAGGCATCAAATTAAAGAACTGAATATTAACAAATCATTAGGAATTTTCTTGTTTTTATAGGTAATAAAAAAAATGTCGTTCATTTGGATAAAAAAAAACGGGAATGCAAGACAACAGATTAACCCGATATCGTTTTTCCAGTGGACGATTCTATTAGGTTTTTGACACGTGTGTTGAAACTTATTTTCGTACGACGTTTATGCATTTTTTCTTTATCAGTTTTCGTGCTTGAAGATCATTATTTACCAAGTTTTCTGGAATTGTTAAGAGCTACGCGAATCTATTTTTCTTGTTTCTGAAATGATGATTTAATTTCGTCTTTGTCCGTGCATCCCCTTTTTTTTACTGTAAATTACTAGACAATGTCATGCGTAGTTTATAACAGCTGAGCAATAATATTTCATCGAACTAAAATTTTAGAAATGATGATAAAATAGCATAACAAACATATTGCTAGAAAGGTGAAATATATATTGATTTTGCATATTTTTTTGTCTTCAAAGATGATTTTTTTTCTTTTTTTTTCCCGACCGACCGACCCGACTTTTTCATGGGGAAAATCCGTAAACCAACAAATTAAAAAACCGTGGCCTAATCTTTCAATCAGTTTAATTGAGGTCTGGAGCTTGCTGTCAGTAACTGCTAGTAGTTCTTTGTTAATCTATGTATCAATGTCATTTTGTTTACTTTCTATTGTTACCTATTGTAACATCAGACTCGGACTTCTTTTAAACTGAGTTTTTCTGTGCGTATTACTGTGAGTTTCTTTTCTCTACATTGGCTAGAGGTAGAGGGGAAGGATTGAGATCGCAAAAACATGTTTAACCCCGCCGCATGTTTGGGCATATCCCAAGTCAGGAATCTCTGCATGGCCTTTGTTAGACTAGTCTTGTGATCCCAATTTTAATTCTCAAGTTTATTTGGTTGGCTTGCTTGCTTTTTGTGGAAATGTTTGCTTTCAGGGCCAGGTTGGTCGGCTGTGCATCCTGCTAGCCCCGATGATGTAGTACTGGTCGATGAGTCTCGGACATAGTATTAACGATGACAGGAAGCATAATCAGATCCAAATTTGTCAGACAGTGAAATGGTGGTCCATTATCTAACACCTAGGATAAACCCCTCGAACGTTAAAAAATCGGCAAAACACTTCCCCATATGTAATTGGGTTTAGAATGTATGCTGACGCGAGAATATACACGTCAAGCAAAAATGTAAACTGTATTGCGTTGAATTGGTTTCTTTAATCGAAAGTTAATAGTAGTTGAGCCATCTTTCAGTACATCAAAATCGTAGACAGTGGGTAAAGAGGAGCCGACCAAGCACGTCCGATCAGTTGTAATGACCGAGACGTAACCTGTGATGGATTAATGATGATGAAGTTAATTAGACCTGTATACATTATTTTATATTCGGAATTCCTAACCTTCAGGATAACATCTAAATTAAATATAAGAACTATATGTATAAATTGAGAAAGGAAATGGGTATGAAGGTTTAATTTTGCTTATTTATCATGTTTATAAATGTTTGCAGATGTCAATCTTAACTGAAATGTCTGGGCAAACATTTATACAAAAAAAAAGCAAGCCAACACAAATCTCACTCTACATGAACTAGGAAATTAGCTCTAACACTTATATCTTGCGGTTAAAAATTCCTTTCTCCACATTGGCTAAAATTATATTGATCATTAATTACTACATGAACCGATCATTAAGAAATACAAATTTAGATATATTCTCGATTACACTATTAAAATTATATATATAACTGTGTTCCGCTAATGTGCTGAACAAAATTAGGGTTGGTGGATGAAAACAATTTTATTTTTCAACAAACCGTTGTGAATGGTCTAATAGGCAAATTATTCTTTAGGCTATAGCGAGATAATGATCGTTCAAAAGTTAAATATAAATCTTCAGGGTAGGCTCTTAAAATCAAGGTTGGTATGGTTAACTTAGGGTAAGTGCGTACGGTTTTTTCCCCCGAGTACAGAGCACAAAATGTAAAAATCCTTTTACTAAGTAGAAAATTTAGAAATTCCTTATAATTCTTTTTCATCATCATGAACTGAGTCTCATAACGATCTGTTCTGCCCAGGTCGCTTTTACCAGGATATATATATTTAGGGCCACACCAATTTAATTTCTTGTTCTACGGATTTTTGGACCTCAAAATTTGGGGCGAGCGAGCGATTTGAAAATTTAAATAAAAAAATATTTAATTTGCAAATTTTTGAGGCGAAGCTTAAAAAGTAGAGGCGAGCGATTATATATTTTTTTGTAAACATAAAATAGTAGGTTTTGACAATATTAAAGCTTGATTTATCACTTGTACTTTGACATTTCTTTAATTTCTGAAGTATTTTTTCCCTGTTCACCAAGAAATAATTAAATCTGGTCTATGTATGACATGTATGTGTGACTGACAATGAGACAATTCTCCATCCAAGTCATAATCAGTTTGGGGACAACCCCTTAATGTTATAAATATCCCTTTTACATGTTTTATGAGGGATCAACATAAGGGAGCTACCATTTGATTTTTATGGGGGGGGCTAGGATGAAATTTGAAAAAAATAGGCAGGACAGGAGTTTTGAGTTAAAAAAAAAAGGCAGGATGAGACACTTGCAAAAAAAAAAAGTCAGGACGACAATTTAGGTAAAAAAAGTCAGGATAAATTAAAAAAAAAAAAAAAGGCAGGACC
Source organism: Mytilus galloprovincialis (assembly GCF_965363235.1). Lineage (NCBI taxonomy): Eukaryota > Metazoa > Mollusca > Bivalvia > Mytilida > Mytilidae > Mytilus > Mytilus galloprovincialis. The sequence goes on along the minus strand of NC_134844.1, from coordinate 33,537,107 downwards.
GAACAGAGTGAAAAATAAAAAGGCAGGACAGAGATTACAGCTAAAAAAAAAGGCAGGACAAAATTTTTCATCCTAGCCCCCCCCATAAAAATCAAATGGTAGCTCCCTAAGTTATAATATATTTGTTTGTACAAAAGGGCTCATATTTTCTCAAAGAACTATATATCTATCTGGTATTAAATGGTCAAAACATGTCCAAGAATTTTGTAATATTCCTGGACTTTAACCATGTTAACACATTTACTTTACCGTTTTAATATTATTCAAAATAAGTGGACCCCTCTTTTAGAAAAAGTTGTTTAAAATATGATGTAACTCTCCTCTTTTTGAGTACAAAATTCTAAGTTATCAAAGGTTTTGTATAGAAGAACTATACGAATCCTTGGTATTTCTATTTTCTTTTCTACATCAGTAAAATGACCCCTTGTCCATGTTGTCTGAGGGAGGGTTGTTCTCAACCTGATATAAACAACAAACACAGGTCAAAGTACGGCCTTTTACACAGGGATTTGATACAGACCAACTAGCAGGCTATAAAGGACCCAAAATTATTAGCGTACACAATTCGAACAGGAAAACCAACGATCTAATTTATATATCATGTATACATATCCAAACGGGAAAATACTAATGAACAACATTACCAAACGATAACTGCTGAACGACAGGCCCCTCAATCAATCAGGACAGGTGCATAAACATGCAGAGACTAGTGATAGTTTTGTTTCGCCAGCATACAATATGGTTGCAGTTGAAGGCAAATCCTTCAGAAGTTCTTTCTTTATTCTAACGAACATGTTTTGATAGGGAATATAAGTAAGAGGGAAAGTAACCAATTTTTTGTTCTTTACTCCGGTATTTCCGCTGATATAGATTTATATCGGAGATACAAATCCTTGATCGGAGCACTCCCGCTTTGGATAAGTAGGTTTCATGCTGAAACAAATATTCTCACAGATATTTACAAAGTGTGCTGGCCATGGGGTGCTTTTATGTTTAAAATCGTTATATACAGGTTAGACTGTGGTTTTAAAACAAATGTTGATATCTTTTTATAATGTTTACAAAAAAAAAAACGGTGCGGGAAATGGACATGATTACATTTCCGGATGCGGGAAGCGGGAATATAAAAAAAATAAAAAAATACTGTTTTGAAAAAAATAGGTGCGGGCGGGTCCGTCGAACCAGAAATCAAAATGGTGTGGCCTAGAGACCTGATGCACATATTTCAAACATGCATCGAAAAACAAAAGATCCGAATACTATCGGATAAAAAACTATCCTAAGGTCAATTAAAAATGCGTTTCGAAAAAACTGTTGTATCATGTCTAATTAATGAGAAACGAAAAGACTGCATCAATAAATTTTCAACTCTGGAAAAAACCCATTAGAAAACATCGCATATTGTCCAAATATTGTCATTGATATTATATGACTCGTTTGTCACGTGGTAATTTCCGATATTGTTTTGGCTTTTACCCAACATTAGTCATTTTGGTTTTTCTACTTTCGTTTTCACAACACATCCTTACCTATCAATACACTGTATGTTTTCTCTTTTTAAAACTGGACCAGTCACATAGTAAGACCCTCCCTCTGTTCCTAAACAAAGATATCTCAGTAAACGTGTCTCGTCGTTGACCTCATAAGAATATCCACCAGCCGAGTTCGGAACCATATCATATGTCAACTGCTTGGTTTGAGGAAGTAGATCCTCTCCCATTGGTTGACTGTGGAAAGTTATTGAGTCTTCGTCGTCAAATTCCATATCCATGCTAGACATTTTGATTATAAATCCGGACCCAGAGTATAAACTCCTAGTCAAAATGAGCAGTGTTTATTGTTTGCTTACTGTGATAAAACTGAATCATTTAAGCTTTACGCTGAACTAGTTATTGCCTATTAGTAAACGCGTAGTCAACACAGACTAAATAATTTATTTTTAGTTCAGGTAATTTCCAATAATGACAACTTTTATACGTTGTTGTATTATACCATACATAGTACATATGTAATGTTTTCTTCATTTAAATTACACCATTATTAAAAATATTTCAACAGTACTGTGTTCAAAACTTTGGTTTGATCAAGGATTTGTACGTATAGTTGTTTGCTTTGATTTTTATGCATTTGAATGTGGTTACAAAATTAGGAATCATCACTGAGATGTGGTATGATTGCCAATAATTAAGACAACTCTCCACAACAGACCAAATGACACAGTGATTATTTAAACAACCATGTGTCACCGTACGACCTTTAACAATGAGTAAATCCCATACCGTTGCATATTTAGCTATCATCGGAAAGGCCCCAAAACATCCTTGAGAATTTTATCTACGTCACATTGCCGCTCAGTTTTATAGAAATTAAGACTTAAATTAACATTTTTTTACCAAAAACTTCGTATTTTCGAGAAGAAGAAAAAGATGGAGCAATGCATTTTGTTATATTTATCTTTTTAATACTGGTTATAATACTTACTTCAAAATTATGTGGTAAAAAAAATATGATCAAAAAATCATTGTTAGACTGTAGTGCTACCTTAAGATAAGTAATATCACATTAGGCATCAACCATTTGATTTTCTGGGGGGGGCTATGGTTTTTTTTTCTGTACAAACTTTTTTTTTCGCCTGTGGCGAAAAACAATCTATTTTTTTCGCGACAAGTCGAAAACAATTTTTTTCTTTCAATTTTAGCATTACATATAGTGGCAGCTGAGGGTGAAACAAACAATTTTTTTTTTCTCAGAATCAAAAACAAATTATTTTTTTCTCCAAAAACTGGAAACAAACTTTTTTTTCCAAAAAAAACCATAGCCCCCCCCAGAAAATCAAATGGTTGCTGCCTTAGTGTTCTCCATTACAACATGTATCAACTTTTATTGGTTTCACTGTCTGCAACACCTATAGCTAGTTAAGTTTTTTTTAAACTGCTTAATATGCATCTGTTCCATTATTTCCGCGAAGAAATTTAAATTATTTTCTGAGAAAAGGTCGAATAATATTAACAGATTGAACATATCCGTGTTTATATCCGTACTCCTAACCAAAAAAATATACTCAAATCTAGTTTTTTTCCTTCTTCCTTTTATACATTTCTGTTTCAGGTAAGGGTGAGGGTTGGTGCCTGATAAAAGGTTTAAGTCTCTCTACATATATATGCACCTGTCCAAAGTCAGGAGCCTAGTATTCAGCGGTTGTTGGTCTGGTTGTGTTTCTCGTTTTTCATATTGATAAGAATTGCTTAGCACTAGTCATTCAAGGTCGTAACTAAGCATATTAGATTAGTGAAACAGGTCTGTTCGCAGAGCGGAGATATGTAAAAAAACAATACGAGCCGAGCGAACGATGACGGGATATTGGATAAATAGTGGAGTGACTTTAACCATAAAATTCAATGTTTAATGCACCCACATAACACACGGCTAAATAATATATCAATCAGAAGCTTACACATCTATACTGTCTGTTTTGCACGGCCGTAAAAAGTCGTACGGTGAAATTACCGTCAAATCAAGATCCAAGATCAAGCTTCTTTTGTTTTATTCTCCGCCCTGATTTCGACAATTAGCGATGTGCGATTTTAACAGAATAAAAAATAATGTTTTTTTGCAGATGGCAGATATTGTTGGGCAACTTCAAATATTACAATAGAAGGCTGTTCTATGAACAATAGTTAATGATTGCATCTTAAAATTATAAAACAATATAAATGTCAGTCGATTGAAGATGAAATTAAGAAATTGGAGGATAAGAAACTTATTGAAAAGTCCAATAGCCCCTGGTCTTCAGGCTTAGTATTAGTGCAAGATCTTTTGTGGCGGCTGTGTGTTGATTACAGGACATTGAACGATAAGACGATCAAAGATGCATATCCGATCCCTAGGATAGAGGATAATATAGACGCACTCAGTGGAGCCAAGTGGATGTCAGTTTTGGACCAGAGAAATGACTTATCATCAGGTGCCAGTGAATCAAGAAGATAAGGAAAAGACTTCACTTCCTACACTCAGAGGTGGTTTATACCAATATGTTACGATGCCATTTGGATGGTGCAACGCAGGAGCTACGTTTCAAAGAAATATTGAGACAGCAATGCGAGGATTGCAGTGGTATTTTCTAGTTTAGTATCTAGATAATATACAAATGTAATAGCATTTTAAATTAGTGAAATATTTCATGAAAATTTTGTTAATTTGCAGAAAGTCTATCAGAGGTTTTCAGATGCTGGATTAGAGCTAAATGCTGCAAAGTGTACTGTTCTAAACACGAGGTAGAGTAACTCGGACATGTTTTGTCAACAGAAGGGGTGCGGACGAATCCTTTTGAGGTACGGGCAATAGTAAAGATGGAATCCCCGCAAAATGTGGTTACTTATTACAAAGATTTATCAAGGATTTTTTTCAAAAATTGCTAAGTGTCTGTTTGGTTTATTGCAGTTAAAAGCTCCCTTGGAATGAACAAGTGCTTGTGAACAAACTTTCAAGTTACTTAAGGAAAAGCTTTCAAGTTCTCTCGTATACTTGCAATGCATACCCAGAAATCGACTGTGAATAGTTTAGCTTAGACACAGATGCATGTCATTTTGGAATTGGAGAAGTTCCAAGAACGACAAGAAAGATTGATAAGATAAGAAAGTAAAACTTTAAACAAACCTGAATTATTGTGTACCACGAAAAGAACTGTTAGCAGTAGTTTACTTCATTAAATATTTAAGATTTTATTCGTTAACAATGTTATGATATATTTTGTTTTTTTCTGGAATAGGAATTCCACAGTCTTGGAAAGGGGGAATTGTAGCATATTTTTTATTGTTATACATCCAGTCGGAGCCCAAGTGATCAGCCTATGGAACCGACCAGAACTTATGTATAAAGAATAAAGAATAGAACTAGTGATATGACAGTTCAGGGCGCTCTATTATGAGCAGCAACAATGTTATTATTCTATTTGGAGTATTCATTTCTTAAATCAGTGCCATTCAATAGTTAAATGGATACTAGACTCTAGTCGGGAATTAGATCCTAATAAACATTAACATCATTTGATGGAAACTGTGATTCATCTGATTTGTAATAGAAATTTTAAGCTACTTATTTGTGTGTTTGTATTCTGCCTTGCCCTTAAAGGTTCACGTTACAATATATTTAATGATATGATATGTGAGAAAAATTGAATAAACGGGTATTTATAAACAATATATTACGTTTTCGAAAAACTAATGATTTTTTTATCCCAGGCATAGATTACCATAGCCATATTTGACACAGCTTTTATAATTTTGGGTACTCAATGCTCTTCAACTTTGTAATTGTTTGGCTTTATAACTATTTTGATCCGAGCGTCACTGATGAGTCTTGTGTATACGAAAGGCGCGTTTGGCGTATTAAATTATAATCCTGATAACTATAATTAAAGTGGTATTATTCTAAAAGTTAAAAATCTCGTTTAACAGTTATTAGTTCGTTAAACAGGCCTTTTTTTGTTCTAGTATATTTAAATCAAATAATGAAATTAAAACATAAAATGAACATATAATTATGAAATTTAAAAAGGATTCATAAAATTCAGTACATAAGATATACTTTAAGATCATCGCATACGCTTTCTTGTAGGGATCATTAGAAAAGAAATTTCAAAATCATTAAGGTTTTGTAAGGAAATGTGCACACGAAAAGAAAGTTAATGTCCACTTGAATAGGATAAGATGAAGAACGAAGTAATAGAAACTCGCACACCAACTTGTATGACTAATATTCTTCGATTCCTTCCATTGATGCCCTTAATGCGTTGTTGTACATGTATCCGTCGATAAAAGTATTTATTATTTGAGGCGTTGAAGGATCGAATCCTATCACATGAAGTGTCTGGTCATCACATGGTTCCACAGCATTCACAGGATCGTTTGGCTTACTGGTCATAGCGACAATGATCCGGACATGGTTTGGTGTACCAACCATATGACAACAGTGAATAAAAGGCTCCGTAACTCGACCTGCTCCTTCTCCTGTAAGAGTATCGGTAAAAAATATTATGACGTCGAAGGAGTTACTGTTTTTTCTTGACCAACTCGGAAAAGGCGTTTGACGTTCTCCTGACTGAGAGGTAAAACTATCTAGTTTAGCTTTTATCGATTTAAGATTGTCATTTCGGTCAATACTCGAAACAAACGACTGCTCAGGATTACATTTATTCTCAAAAAGTAAAGTTTCTACGCGATTTCCTTGCTTTACGATTGTAAGAATCATTGCACAAGTCGCTTCACTTGCCGTTAGTGGAGAGCCAATCAATTTCTTTTTCATATCGCCACTTACAGATACAGCTAGAAGGTAACGTTTCTCTGTTCTTGGTTGAAGGTCCACGGTATCATAAAAAGCTTTTTCCAAAATAGAAATAATTTCTTGGTTTGGATCCCATACCAGTTTGCCTTGATCTCCCTTGCCTTCCTTGTACTGTTTCAAGGCAAATAAAATTCTCAATGGATGAACTCCAAAATCCTGGAGCAGTTCACTCTGCATTTTCCCCTTTACAATCGAAATGAAATTAGATGCCTTTGCATCGTCAAACATTCCCAGCTTTGTCATTTTCCCTATATTTCTAATCATTGCCGTAGGAGGCATTGTTCGGAGAAGAACCTGCCACACCTCTTTGTCGGACAAAAACCTATTTGGTACATGCTCTCGTGCTAAATCTTGAACTCCTATTAAGTCCATAATCCGCTTCTTGTCGTCGCATTCTTTCGCTTCAATGACCGCTCTTAGAAATATTTTCACTTTTTTGTGTTGTTCTTTCTGTTCTTTGACGATCTTGTCATCTCTGTCGTCTACTTCAAGAGAATCATGCAGCGTGATCACGTCCTCCATTTCTTTGTTGACAATAAATTTTAATATTGTTCTAATTCTTTCATTCTGTGGTTTTACATGAGCAAGGCGAACAATATCTCTATGACTCCATTTACTGCGTTTTTTGTACTTGGTTACTAAGTATGCCAATTTTGGCGCATTGTTCGCAAAACTATTGTACCATTTACTAATGCCCATCCTATGACTTCTTCCCCATCCTGAATGGTTACTTTTCTGCATATTCAATTCTTCACAAAACTTTTGGAATTCAAATAAATGAGTTGGAATCCGACAAATATTGGTCAACATGTTGTATCCGTACTTCTTTACTTCTCTATCTCCATGTACAATGCAAAAGGCATAAGAAAACACAGTAGGTCCTTGTCTACATGCGCCATTACTCTCGCTTACATCCTTGATACAATCTAGAACATCTTTTCCTTGTCCACCTTCTATCAACCTGGAATTAATATAAAACATTAATTAAATACCTAGAAATAAAAAAGCTACTTCATTGATGTTACAATCCTCAGAACAGTTATATCTATAAAATTTAAATCTTACATTGTTCTCTGATTAACATTTAGAACCAGGCATACCGAGTACATGTACGTCCCGAACTGGAGTACTCCTCCTCGGTCTTGGACCCCCACACTTCAGAATCTATCTCGAAGATAGAGATGATCCATAGGAGGGCAGCTCGGTATGCCTGCGATAGGTATCATAACACTAGCAATGTATCAAACATGATCAATACACTAAACTGGCCAAAACTAACACAAAGCAGAAAACGTGCACGACTGGTTATGATGTACAAGATCACACAGCATCGTGTTGCAATACCATCTAGCACAATTCTCAATCTATCCGACTCGAGAACCAAAAAACATCATTCATACACCTTCAGTCATAACTATACACCCAAAGACTCGTATCTCGAGACTCGAATAGATTTTCTTTTCCCCCATACATTATAACGCAATCGAATTTCCTACCAACTCAGTTGCTAATTCAGACAATCGACTCTTTCAGACGGCCGCTTACATATGCTGTTGTCTCCACTCTCATTTAAATAGCTTCATTTCCTGTGCAGAGTTTTTAAAATCACTACATCTGTATTTTGTACATAACTTTATAGTAACTTGTTTTAAATTAAAAGGTCACCCATGCACCAGAGATTACTCATCTTTATTCAGATGGAAGACTGGAAAACTTAAAGAAGAAGAAGATGAAGTTTCTCACATTTTTATGGCAATTAAAAAATACTACCTAGATCTATCACCTTTCGAACCCTCTTTACCACAGGCACTTGTTTCTATCCATTGGAATACCCAATATCAACGTATATTTACGAAAAATAAACGTTGATAGTGGGTCTTCCAATGGATAGAAACAAGTGCCTGTGCTCTTTACACTAACTAACATATATAGAAATGTTTGGCTTTTTTTATATAATTATTGCAATGAAGGGGAATAATAAAGTCTTAAAAGGTTGAAAGTTATATGGTTTCTACAGCAGTTAGTAAAAAAAATGACCAGTAAAACAGTTTGATATGGTTTGACAAATTTTAATTATGTCAGAATTTAGAACAAGCAGCAATAATAGATAAACTCTATAAAGACGTCTATTAAAGTAAATAAAGACTCAAAGTCAAAAGTTAAACTTCCTGTATAACTAAGTTTTCTTGACATGATTTGCTTACCTTTCGATAAATGGCACATCATTGCGTGAGAATTTTGAGTGTTGAATATGTGTCCTGAAAACACTTTCTTTGCTACCTAAACATAGAAATCGTCGTAATAAATGAAAATCTGAACAACTAGTATTTTGATCCATTTTAACTCTACTTTCGTTTTTAAGCACCGAATACCCGGGTACACTAAAAACCTGAACTATTCTGATTCCTGTTCAATTTTGTTCCGGTTTCACTATGTCCTATGTATAATAATACATATGTAAAATCAGTGGCGGATCCAGAAATTTTCACAAGAACTTTTGGGGGCCCACTAACTGCCTTAGAGGGGCCCGATCCAGTCATGCTTCAATGATACCCTAAATAAACAACAAATTTTTCCTACAATAAAGGGGGACCGGGCCTTGCATTTGTGTAATTTTCATATCTTGACTTGCAACTTGTCTGCAGATTGCTCTGTTTAAAAGAGGGACGAAAGATACCAAAGGGACAGTCAAACTCATAAAGTTATTGATAATTCATGTTATTCATGGAATATATTTACTGTATACGAGTAAATCAATACTTAGATAACAAGCATTTGTCACTTTATTAGCTCACCTCAATAAGAGCGTTTGCCATTGATCACTTGGCGTCCGTCGTCGTCCGTCCGGTGTAAACAATTTCAAACATTTTCTCTGAAACTACTAAACCAATAGGGCTCTTCACGGTTAGTTCGGCCATATTGGATAGGGGCAGATTTTTCGGAAAGAGGAGGAAACAGTATGAAAGTATGAGAAATTCTGTGCATGTTTCCAAGCAACTACTCTGTTTTAATGATGTTTTCCCGTATTTTTCACACCATTTTTACCTCCTTGAAAATCTGCCCCATATCCAATATGGCCGAACAAACCGCGAAGAACCCAAACTTGAGCTGAATGATCCTTAGGGTATCTTGAATAAAGTTTGTGATTTATTTTGGGTTTCCTTAGAAATTAAGTCCACCATGGCTCAAATTCTAATATGACGTTCTTCTTTAGCTTTGGATACAAAACCATGTTCTAATTCCAATAAAACATGGGCTGCACGTAATTGACGTCACAATCGAAATTGGGCATGCAACATCAGATCAAAATGGACACCTTTTTTTGTGTTGCTCGCTAGGAAATTAAATAAAACATTCTAATAGTAAGTTTAAATGTTTCTGTTCTTTTTATTATTGTTAAACTGTTGATTTTCTATAATGTTTTTGGTTCATCAAATCAAATTGATACATTGACTTTGATATTTTTACATAGTTTACAAGTAAATGTTGTGTTTGCTTAAAAGGAAGGCAGTGGCTATTTGACCGGCACCGGCAAAATAGCAAATTTGCTATTTGACCGGCACCGGCTAAATAGCAAATCTGCTATTTAGCCGGCACTTAATAAAACTGTTCATTGATGTGATTAGTAGAAAATAAAAAAGCTTAATAATAATTTAAAGTCATTTTATCACAATATCAAGCATTAAAAATACAGTACAATAAAAAATAAAAGATTTTCATAAATAAATAATCATTATAATTCAGTTTATAATATTAATTAAAAGCATGCAAACACATTTGTAAATACATTATTAAATATATTTTTTTCTAAAATATTTATAACAAAATGTTGATTTTCAAATTTAAATATGTGTAATATTTATGGTTTAAATATTCTGCCAGTGATAAAAAAAATAGTCATGGTTATGCAAAACTACATCATAAAACAGATATGACAGAAAATATTAATAGTTGTTTGCTATGAATTTCAAATGGACACATGATTTAACATTTGCAATTGTTACAAAACCAATTCTTTGCCTTTGGAAGTTGTTTAGTCTAGCACAAGATAAATGTCAAAACAGGAACTATACACATTACACAGGGGTTAAGCTAGGCCAACATGATATGTACTCAAAGCCGGGGGCAAGTCATATGGCGAGGGGTCTTTGGGTCCCTTCAGGCCCCTGGAAGCTCTGGTGTTAATAGTGAAAAAAATTTGCATTCTCGCAATTTCCTGGAACTTAACATGACCTCATAAAAATCATATAATAATTTGAAGAAAAAATAATTAGAGAAAAACAAACTTCTAATGTGTATTGGGTTGAGCTAAATTGGATAATAAGGAGCAGCGTCTGTGCAACTTGCATGCTATTTTTCAAAATGAGAAAATACATAAATAAATACAATTACATTTCTCTTTGTTTTAGTCTTTTTTCACCTTTTCATTCTCAAATATAATTCTAAAAATCAAGGAACATTTCCTTCTTATACTGAAAAAAAAATGTGTCTGATGAAATTTTTATTTTTTCACGGTTTTTGTTTAAAAGACTAAGCCAGATAATCGCTTGATTATAATTGTATTTCTCAAGTCTTCTCATGGTACTGAAAGACCATTCTGCGATTGCATCGGCAACACAATCACAATCATTATGCTGGTTCCGTAAATGAAAAGAGTATACTAGTTTCCGTAATGTAGTATAGCTACAAAGTGACTATTATCATATTTGTATTTTACTTTTTAATTTATCTTATTACTTCACTTCTATTCATAATAGATTCACCATATTTTTATTTTTGTCAAATTTTCGATGTGTACACAGTTTAAAAAAAAAATTTAGATAAGAAGTTTAAGTGTTTATACGGAGCACCAGTAACAAAAGTTTTTAAATATAAAATTTTGATATTTAATTATTATTCTTAAATTTTAATTCCAGTTAGATATAATTTAATCAGAGCCGGTCAAATAGCAAATTTGCTATTTTGCCGGTGCCGGTCAAATAGCCACTGCCTAAAAGGAAAGACTTACAATAAGTCAATGGTATTTGGTTTGAGAATGTAATTAGCATTAGTACATCTCATACTCATGGAGAGTGTATAGCCATGTACCTTCAGTCATGGTTCATCGACTTTAAATTTGCATAACTTATATGTTAAAGTATTGCTATCTTAATTTCAACACAGTTTTCTCCCCAGGGCCTTTAAGCACCATGATATTTTTTGGGAAAAACAAGTGCAATGATAATTTTCATGGGGCAATTTGAAAATCCTGGAGAGAACACTGCAACATTTGCATTATCAAAATAACAAAAAGGTGAGACATTTCTCTGTAATAACAGTTTATTTTGCTTTTGAAGAAAAATATGACAGATTCAAAGAACATATAAATGGCATTTTTAAGCCACTCATTAATATACATGTATATTGAAAAGCAAAAATAATCAATTATGAAAGATTTACAAAAACTTACAGATCAGCTATTCAGAGCCTCTTGTGTTTTCTTCCAAAGTTTCTTTTAACCACAGACAGGCTAATGAAAGGGGTGCAGGTCAAGCAAATGACGTGAACATTTGTATTTGCTGCTTCTACATTATGCATGTAGCATTTTGGAGTAAGAGCAAAGACATGTCAGCTAGGAGTCAGAATATGACTTACCGAATTGCACTATTTACCATTCAGATTTGTAATAATATGAGCAACACGACAGGTGCCACATGTGGGACAGGATCTGCTGCATTTACCCTTCCAGAGCACCTAATATCACACCCACTTTTTGGTGGGGTTCATGTTGCTTAGTCTTTAGTTTTCTATGTTGATTCGTGTACTATTCTTTGTCTGTCTTTTTTTCTTTTTTAGCCATGGCGTTGTCGAGTTTATTTTCGATCTATGAGTTTGACTCTCTCTGGTATCTTTTGCCCCTCTTTAAGAATAATGTGTCCAGGTAAGGTGACATGTCCATTTTGACATTTGAACTAGCATGTTAAAAATCAGGCTCAGAAAGTCTGTCAAATTCGAAGTATAAAGGTTAGTCTGGGCAAAGATTATTTATTTATAAGTTGTCTTTGAACTAGCTTTCAATATAAGTGAGCGCAAATCTGATGAGTAACGTAATTTACTAATTTTTACATGTTTTTTGTTTTGCTGTTACACCATGGTCCATGGTTGGAGAGCGTTAAGCTACGAAAAAAGTAAATGAGGAATGTGTCCATGGGACACAGATGATGCCCACGCTTGCATTTATTGTTATAAAGGGACACTACTCAAGAGCAGTATAAGTGACACTAACCAAATTTGTACTTAATCTGAGTGTTGTTGAAATAAGCATTGTGTATAAGTTTCATGACATTTGATTTAGGCAAACTTAAGTAAGAGAACGGAAATTAAAATTCTGCCATTTTATCCATTCACATTAACTCTATAAAAGTAACACCACCAACATTCAAATTTTATCTGTGTTTTGTGGTAATAAGCATTGTGTATAAGTTTCACAACAATTGGTTAAGGCAAACTAGTTAGAGAATGGAAACAAATTTTGGGAAATACAGATAAGACAAGGGTAAAACTGAATGCCCACTGTGTACAACAAGGGTATAAAAAATGCCACATTTGGTAATTGCCTGGCCAAATCAGGGGTCTATAATTCAGCAGTTCTTGATGGTTGCTGTCTATAATGTTGATTTCTGGTTTATTGTTTTATCATAGGTTGTTGTTTTTTTCTTTTGAATGTTATGTCTGGGTCTTTTATTGCTGACTAAATGGGATAGGTTTTGCTCATCATTGAAGAAAGTACACTGATTTATAATTGCTTAAATGCATGTCATTTAGACTGTTGGTTTGGATAATTATGACATTTGCAATCTCCTTGTTGTTTTTATTCATATTAACATGTTCTTGTCTTGACATGCTTGTAATTAGTTCCACTGCTCATTAAATCGATCCAATTTTCCTGTTTTTGTTGTTGTGGAACATGTATATTCAAAACGGATCAAATAAAGAACAAAATATCAACATATTTATAACCTTTTAATGATTCTCACAATCAACAGCTGTCAACATCATACCATATGATAATAACCATGGAAACTAAATATTGCACACATTTTTTTCAATCCTATATCATAAACAAATAACAATGTTCTATATATAGATATGTTGTCATGACAACAGCCAACAAGACTATTGAATCAAGTACATTAAACATGGAATATCGTAGCAATGACCTTGATATTTGGAAGTGAATCAATCTACAATATATTTCTTCAAATTTCGTCCACGCCATTTTATCTTAAAATAGGTCAATAAACATGCCTAAGTATCTTTCGTAACTTCATTAACAGAATCAACAATATTCTAAGGCGAAGTCATACATTTTCCTAAAAGAAAAAGAAGCAAAGGACAGAGTGCTAACAGCTATTTTTGGTCTTACTTTTTACTAAAATTCAAAAGTTATGTCTATTTCAAATTTGTAATTCTGTAATCTTTCAATTTTTAGGCCAAATAGGGCCCCTAGCACATCTCCTCCTTTCTTTAAATATGAGTCAAACAAAAGTTAACTATTAAACTACCATGCAAAGAAACACCTCTTTCCATTAGCTTTCTGACTGTACACCTCATTACACTTCTTTCATACAAAATATGATATTAGCCACAGAAAACAAGTTTAAACAAAAATCTATGACATATTAGGGTAAAAATGAATATATTGACTATTCAAAAATGGAATTAGAAATCACCAAATGTCTTTATCAAGCATTATGAAATTTTATTATGTCATCTAAATGGTTAAAAAGTGCAGTAACATGTATAAAGAATGAATGTTCCTTGCAACCATGTTTTTTTTTGTGAACATCAATAATATCAGACAATTTAATTTATAACTTTTTCAACACCATATACATAATGTCTTAAATGTAGTCTGATGTCCTGCATAGATCATACTTTATCCTAAAGAAAGGTCAAATTTCTTGTAAATTGGTGTGATGATCAGTACCAATTATATTTAGCATAACAATTTTGTTGGTTCACAGTATATTAGAAGTTATCTCCCTTACAATAGAACTTTTATCAGTTTATTTCATATCTTGACAACAAATGTTATTGAAATAAACAAAAATAATCATAGTGATTTACTCATTTTGTATTAAAGGTCTATATGGATTCACATGTATTTCTTGACAACTAAATAATTATAGCAAGAATAATCAATTGGTATCCCCCCATTTGCTAATATGCATCAAATCTTTTAATAATGGTGTCCTCTACCTAAATAGCGATACACAGTATCCTTCATTGAAAGGTTAGAACAAATACAAGCTCTTCAAATAGCAACATATCTGAAACATTGACAATGGAATGATCTTATTTGTAACATAAGTTATAATATCATAATACTACAATTTAATGGATTTCTCTTCATTTTTCATGAGCATTTTGAGGTCATAAGGTCAATGTAAATAACTTTGTAGATATTATAATGATAGCACATATGATCTATAATATTATTGCTAACAGTATGCCTATGTCAACAGATTATAAGTTTGACATAATGATAAGCTATATGTATTAACTTTGCTAGCAGTCAGCTTCAATATATTGCCTTCTAATGTGTCTTTGGAAACTAGGGAGAAAGTTATGATCAAAATGGTTAACGAAGTCTTTAGATAACGTAAAAATTTCAGAAAGATGTCTTTATACTTTCCTACTACCGGTATATTTTTTTAATTCTCTTATTCTATTTTCAAATGTCTACTCATTTTCAATTTTCAATAATAAATTATAATTTTAAATATAATAATTTAAGTATGTTATGAAGTGCAATTGATTGAACAAACAGACATGACTTTTAACATAAAATAAATCAAGCCACAATAATAACAGGTATTTTCTTCAAATGTTTGTACCTGTGTTTAAAAACTAAAAACACCAACAACCAATACAAATTCTTCTGATTATTGCATTTATACAATAAATACAATTTGCAAAGACCATTTTGCTCAAGCAATGTCATCTTATAATGATAGATCCATTCATATGGTCTAGGAGAGTATAAACTTATATTATTTATTAAAATCTTTGGTAACAGTTGTATTTGATTCCATCAGATTAATAAAGAACTTTGCATAGATACATTGAAATACATTGTATAACAATTTATAAGGATTTGTTGATTGAATTACAAGGAAATACAAAAATTACTTTTTTTTTAGTAAAAATTACATTGTGCACTACTTGTCATTTTATTTACACTGTAAATTACATTGAATTACAATGAAATACAAAGATTACTTTTCTCAAAGTAAAAATTACAATGTGCATTACTTGTCCTTTTATTTACACTTTTTAGTCAATTTAAAATGATACTGATTTTTTTGTCCAAGACATGATTTAAGGAAAGGTATGGTTTAAGCTGCTGAGTCAGTAAACCAACAAATGAAGGCATCTATGTGTTTTTAATTTTGGAGCTTTGTCTTAACTTTTTTTTATCATTGTTCAAAGCAAGAAGTGAATAGTTGCACATATTAAAAATTCCTTAAAAATAACAACAGTATATTACATTTTGAAGACATTCTTTATAAAATAGTCCAAAGCTTCAACATTAATCAGGTTTACAGTTTCTCATGAGTATCAATTTACATTTGCTAGTGAGATTCATAATGTTAACAACTTTTTTAAAGACATTTTCACAGAGTTGATTTTTTTACATGAAACTGCAAACAAAAAAAAGCTAAAAACTTTACAATATGCAAGTCAATACCTATTGAATGATTCAAACACTTGTAGCTAAGCATAAAATGGGACTTTTTCAATTCATTGCATAGTGAATCTGTACAATTACCTCTTTTTTTTAATATCATAGCTTATATCACAAGTTTCCTCCAAATTTATTTTTAGAATCCATTTTCTTAATGACCCAAAGTAACATTTCAGGGATACAACCTTCTTTCCATTGTCAAACTAGGCATTTAAAATTTGTATGGATGAATAAGCTCCTGTCAAATCTTTCTTGGTTCCTATTTTTCATTCATATATGAATGTGAAGTTAAAAAAAACCTGATAAGATTTTTTTAACACAAAAACACATTAATTTCGTAAGGCAAGTTTTCGCATAGCTTTTGATTGTCTGATCAGAATTTATTCAATTTTTCAAAGATGGTTTATTACAAGCTTTTGTTGTGATTTTATCCTTAAAATCTTTATATATTTTTCAAAGAAATGGTAGAGTGCAAATTTTCCAGTGTTGCAATCTATGTTCAGCAAATCACTTTAGCTTTAACAGTAAAGTTATTTACCAATTATCTTTGCTTTTACAGTCAAGTTATTGACCAATCATCTTTGCTTTTACAACCATGTTTGGTCGATCTATGCTTGCACAATCCAGTTTGTCACCGCCTTCTGTTTTAATAGTTAAAATGTTCACTAATAATCTATTTATATTCACTGTCATTATGAAATCTTACCATAAAAGAAAACAAACGAATGAAACATAAAAAAAACTTCAATATTTTTTTTTTTAAATTGATATAATGACTAGTTAAGTTATGTATGTTTCCAGACCCTAAAAAACTTTTTGCACATACAACGAAAAGCAAGAAATAATTCATGAAATTAACAACTAAAATTTGAATCATATCTATTAATAGCATATACATTTGTATACAGGTTACTATAAATAAATGTTGACTATTTACTATTAGTATCAAACATCCAAGGCTAACGAAAAAAAAAATAAAAAATAACATTACAAAATATACAACACATTGTTTATAATTTTCTATTAAAACAAAAATCATGTTCCTGAAGAAGGCAATTAATATCAAGATTTTCATTGCTTAGTCACTTGTTAGCAAAAAGCAAAATGTTATCAAATATATCATGAGTTATCTCCCTTACACTGCTCTGACTAGAATTTGAAAATGTAAGTGCCCTATTTTTTTTCAATTTTATCATCGAAAAAAATCATTTAATACATTTTTGACAGCATAATTTCTTATTACAATCCCCAAACCTATACATCCAAAACACACTGAAATCACATAAAGAATAAAGCACTATATGGTCTAGCACTGGACAAGGTATGTTCTGGACCATAAGGTCTAGCACTAGACAAAGTAAACATACTTGGTAGGTCATCCAACCAATTCAATAAATTAGCCTAACTTTTTATTATTATTTTCACATATTTAAATTAACAATCTTAAAAAGAATATATCAGATGTCAGGACTGTAGGCTGACCTTAATTTTTCAACCATGACAACAGATGTAGATATAGATTCTACCATAAAAATTGAAAATTAGGTTTACTACCGATTAAGACACTGAAGAAAACCCCTGAAACCGAGGATCAATAACTTGGTATAGCCTATTGCATAGTTAAATTTTTACTTAATCAACAATTTCTTAATTTAAACTGCCCTTTAAATGTGTTTCATCAATTTATAAGATTGTTTTACAAAATATAATACAGAATTCATTTTAACATTGCAATTTATGAGAAAATTTTAATCAAAATTAATGAAATTTTGAGAGAAATATTTCCAGACAAAATAAATGAGGTCTAAAATTTACATTTTATTTAGTCAGTCAATGTACTTTGGAAAATAAACTTTTTGTTTTAGAGAATAACTATAAAAGGCTTGTCAAATTTACTGAATTTTGTTTTTTTGTGTTTTTAATGCCACTTTAAAGCACCGCTTTTGGCTATTTTGTGGCAGCCAGTTTTTATTGATAGAGGAAGTAAATTTACTGAAAGCTCAACATACTTAGTTTTATGGTATAAAATAATGCAGTAGTTCTACACTCTAATAGATTAGGAAATTATTCAAAATGTAATAAAGATTTTTATTAGGACATGTGAAACCTTTTAATTTCACTAGATGTGAAATATAATCTAAAATAATTAAGGATTAATTGATTTTCAGCTGATTATAACTAGTTTCTGTAACTAATTGATTTGGTTTTTTTTTTTAAATTAAAACCTTATTAAAACATCTGCTTCCATAATCAGAAC
This sequence comes from Mytilus galloprovincialis, assembly GCF_965363235.1. Classification (NCBI taxonomy): domain Eukaryota; kingdom Metazoa; phylum Mollusca; class Bivalvia; order Mytilida; family Mytilidae; genus Mytilus; species Mytilus galloprovincialis. Next base: position 33,518,775 of record NC_134844.1, on the reverse strand, counting down.
TTCTATTTTAGTTTATATAATGACAATGATGAAATTCCTTATGTTAAATATATGTAAAAGTTAGAGCAAATAAAACTGTGTATTGAAAATTAATTCAAAGTAAGCCACAAAAAAGATCGGACTGGAATACAAGTTTGATGGTAGACTGTCTACACAAGCTTTTAAAAGTACATAGACTTTCTACACAAGCTTTTAAAGTACATAGACTACAATAACTGAGATCCAACAACAACATCTATTACATTTGGATTTGGCTGTACACATCACAGCAGAAATCAGCACTTCAAACATTCATGCCTCCAACATTCTCTCGTCCTTCATACAAATCATGCTACGATCGTGTAACTTCACTGGTTTCCTTATCATCATTCTGATTAGGGTCGGGTAACTGTTTGACTAAAGCTTCTAAAAGATCCTGAAGAACTTCGGTTTCTTTGTCTTCCATTAAGTCAAATTTAATGTTAAACACCATAAAGTGTGTGAACAAACTATTTAAATGTCCGTGTATTCCTAACGTTACACAGTCTGAGTAATGTGCGTGATACATGTGTGCTAAAACATGGAATAATAGTCTATGACACTTTTTGGTCGTTGCTTCTAAACTATTTGGAAATGGCTGACCTGAAAAGATAATGAAACTTTATTATAACATAATTATTTTAAAAAAAATCTTTATAATTAGTTATCAAAAAGTTGTCCCAAATACGGCTACGGTAATCTATGCCTGGGATAAGAAAATCCTTGTTTTTTCGAAAAATTCAAAGTTTTGTAAACAGGAAATTTATAAAAATTACCACATTATTGATATTCATGTCAACGCCGAAGTTGACTACTGGGCTGGTGATACCCTCGGGGACAAAGAATATGGAGATGTGGTATGATTGCTAATGTTTAAGGATGTTAGCAGTTTTAGACAACCATATTGCCTTCAGCCATGAGAAAAGTTGATGACATAAAGGTGGCTACAAAATGCATAGAAATGACAAATGTGAAACAATTCAACTAAGATAACTAACAGCTTTATTAATAACCAAAGAATTAACCAAAAACCCAATATGATTGTCAATTTGCTCATACTGAAATGACTTAGCAAAAATATTTCATCAAATATTGTTATGGTATGTTAACTAGAGCAGTGCACCCATTGTTAAATGAAATTAAGACAATATTTTTCTGTACAGGATAGGTCTCTTTCCTAGAAAATTGAATATTTAAATGATTATTCAAGATGGATGAGCTCACTTGGAAATAGGATATTCAACCTCAAAACTTAGTTATTTAAATTTTTTAAAATAGTATCCATACAATTTTAAGTTGAGAACTTCTAAGAAATCAGACTGACTTTGATGGTTCACATTTTCTTAAAATTTTAGTTTACATGACAATAAAAACGTGTCTGTTAAAAGTACTTTCAGGTCTGCTTAACACAGATTTTTTTTTCTAGACTGGCTCATTAACTCATTCGCCCCCAAGACATTTTTGGAAAATCAGGCATTTTCGAAAATTTGCAAACATATGCAAATTATATGCAAATGAGCAAACTCCTGATGCTGTAACTGATGCTCATCTATTAAACTACTTATTGGGATTTGGGGGCGGATGGCATGGGTGGGGGGTGGGGTGGGAGGTGGAATATTTTCTCGTGGGTTTGAACCCACCCCCAGTGAAAAATGGTGATTTTCCGTCTATTTTCCGATTTCAAAACGACCTTGAGAGGGGAACACTGACACGACTGTGTTTTTTTGTCATTCAAGTATTACCCTATAGTTACAGTAGTCCATTCATGCTAGCTGGGAGTATATTGGACTTCAGTGTCTTGCTTGGGAATTATTATTGTCAAGTCAGGTCTGCCTAAATGTCCGTTTTTATGGATTTTTGACAAAACGGTGACCTAGATTTTACAGACTAGATTCCTATTGGCCATAGTATACCTCGTCGTGTTCCTATACCACCTATGCATGCATATATGATAATAGTTTTTGCCAACAGTCACTTCCAGTTACGTAGTGGCCATCAAAAGATGCCCACCCCCACCGGATTTTGGCTACTTTTCATGTTTTTCCGATTTTGAACTCTTAAACGGCTTTCAAAGTGCCATATTTTCATGAACAGACATCTGAGAAGAGTTGATGGACCATGAACTACTTGGTTGAAGTCCCTGCTATCATGACAGTTCAGCTGGGGCAGTTCAAAAAAAGTATGGAGGGTCATACGGGCCATCAAAGAATGGTTGTCGCCATCACGCCTACAGGCGGGATTGGGGGTTAAAGGGTTAAGGTAATAGATGACGCATACATTATTTACCCAACGATTTTATAATGTATCAACAATCGTTTGTTTACATTCTAAAACTTCAAATACTGATATGAAATCACTATCAAGTTCATATTAGAAACTGAATCAATATAATTTGTCCTTTAGAGGTTTGAGAATACATGTTCTAAATCTAGGAATAAAGCAATTATGCAACTTCTTAGTTTTATTAATATGTAAACATATTGCCTGGTATATTTTGTAGCTTTATTCAATAAAGTTTTGTCTGGTATATGCTTTTGGTACCTAATCAAAATGCAAACAATTATCACACTTTTGTGTTTTCATTGACAGTTGGCTGCGAAATTTGGGCAGAAACTCTCATTTGCATATATATAAAAAAATTTTTTTTTTACTTCATTGTGAACATGTTAACTACATTTCAAATTGATTTTACCATAACTTTGTGGAAAACTACTTAAAACCAAAACCTGTAACAGGACGGATGAATGGATACACAGATTAAAAAAAAACATAATGTGCTCCTTTTATTGTAGGTCAGGCATAAAAATGATCCTTCTGCTTTCATCAAATTACAAAATGTAGTATAAACCAGATAAAAATTGAATTTTAAGCAAATGTCTTTCCTAGTTTTACAATATTTCTTTGAAAGTATGATTAAGAAAGTCAAAAACACTAAGTACCTTTAGAAGTAACTTTCAGTAATTTCTTTAAAATGAGATATATTATGCAACATATGTTTGTTGACAAATTGTTACACTTTAATGTCATTACAAACAAGTTAATGGGAAGCTGGGAATATAACTTTATCAAACATCAAAAAACAATTTGTATATCATTGTCCTTCATATCTTTCATATTTCAGGTAAAAAAATAAAAAAATACATAAATTATAGTAAATTTGTTTGAATAAATTGAATTTCATATCCTTTAAAAACGGAGCCAAATAATTTCAAAGAAATATTAAAGTTAAAAGGATTTATAGCAATTACGTCTCATCAGGCTATATATAGAGATGATGATTTTATTTATATCAATAAATACATGTATGACGGAAACAAATAGAGCCAAACAAAAATATTCAATATTCATGGTGTCTTCCTATGAGGTGATTTATGCTAACCAATCAATTCTGTTTATACTGTATCTGGCCAAGTCTCTAGTACAAACAAAAATAAATAAGACATCAGTTTATATCAAACAAATGGGCTTGAAATTGTTTGTTGATATTGTGAATTACGGTAACCTTGAACAGATTTTTAGAAACGAACATTGCACTTTTAAAAACTGGTCCAAGGGATTAGGGTCTTTTGAACAAATATTTGAAATTCAGAATTTTTAATCAGATAATGAAAATTAACCACAGCTTAGTGTTAAAGACAGGAAGAAGCACTTTGGATTATTGATTTAGTTAAACATGTGTTCTATTTAAAGGACAAAAGTCACAAGGTATATTCAACCATAGAAATTAAAGTTTTTAGAGTCCCTGGTATCTATGTGTTTTTTTTACAAATAAAATCTCACTTTTAACAACATTTTGCAACCATGATTATATAAAAATTACGATTTTTAATGAACAGACTTGTTTCAATACCATAGATGCCAATTTTAATTCCCCCCATCCCCCAATTTGTGGACTAAATAATGGCTTTCAGGCTCCTAATCTCTTAATAACATTAGAAGAATCATTGGTTTCCATGCTTATTGTTAGATTTCAAAGCTACCAGTTATAAAATATATGCATGGTATCTAGGAAATACATTGATACCAATATCTGAATTAATCGGTAACCAAAAACAAAATTTAAGTGGATCTTAAAAAAAAACATGGACTAAATAAATTGAATGATTAGGTGTAGTACTGATTAACCTTAAGATTTTAATAAAATCTGGCATGCAGGAATAAATATAAACAATTGATCAGTCTAACACATCAGAATTGGTTTTGGCAGTTTGTTTTATGCTGACTTTATGAATAGAACATAACAATATATCCCACATGATGTGGGCATAGGATTTTCCATTTAACATGCAAACAAATTCTTTTTTTTTTAATATAACAGGGAATTAACAGTTTCATTTCCCATGCGATGCAATCACTATAGATATATTCATTTTACCGGTAAATTGCTTTTACAGTTTGCATTATTTAAAAAATAAATTTCCTGACCTGATTATTGTTTCAACCTTTGTCACATTTGTTGTAAGAAAGATAGGTGTATCTGTTGACACATAGATATGTCTGGACACAAAACTTAAAACACATAAACTGTGCAAAAGTTTTAAAGTCAATGGACAATGACTGAGAGGCAAGGACGAAATAATCTTAACGGAATGCAGCTGCATTTCAAATATTGAATAATCATTAGTGGTTCCTGTTAAACTGACTCTATTCATAGTGGATTGGGTAAAGTAATTGCAACTTATATTAATTCCTTTCCACTTTGCAGGTGCGAGTGACCTTATCACAAACTGTCATATGTAAACTATTCAAAAGTTTCAATGTCAATGGAGCAGGGTCAGAGCCAAATAATCTTCATGGAAATAAGATAATACTAACAGGAACGAGGGGTCAGAGCTAAATAATCTTCATGGAAATAAGATAATACTAACAGGAACGAGGGGTCAGAGCCAAATAATCTTCATGGAAAATAAGATAATACTAACAGGAACGAGGGGTCAGAGCCAAATAATCTTCATGGAAATAAGATAATACTAACAGGAACGAGGGGTCAGAGCCAAATAATCTTCATGGAAATAAGATAATACTAACAGGAAGGAGGGGTCAGAGCTAAATAATCTTCATGGAAATAAGATAATACTAACAGGAACGAGGGGTCAGAGCCAAATAATCTTCATGGAAATAAGATAATACTAACAGGAATGAGGGGTCAGAGCCAAATAATCTTCATGGAAATAAGATAATACTAACAGGAACGAGGGGTCAGAGCCAAATAATCTTCATGGAAATAAGATAATACTAACAGGAACGAGGGGTCAGAGCCAAATAATCTTCATGGAAATAAGATAATACTAACAGGAACGAGGGGTCAGACCGTCAGAGCCAAATAATCTTCATGGAAATAAGATAATACTAACAGGAACGAGGGGTCAGAGCCAAATAATCTTCATAGAAATAAGATAATACTAACAGGAACGAGGGGTCAGAGCCAAATAATCTTCATAGAAATAAGATAATACTAACAGGAACGAGGGGTCAGAGCTAAATAATCTTCATAGAAATAAGATAATACTAACAGGAACGAGGGGTCAGAGCCAAATAATCTTCATAGAAATAAGATAATACTAACAGGAACGAGGGGTCAGAGCCAAATAATCTTCATAGAAATAAGATAATACTAACAGGAACAAGGGGTCAGAGCTAAATAATCTTCATGGAAATAAGATAATACTAACAGGAACGAGGGGTCAGAGCCAAATAATCTTCATGGAAATAAGATAATTTTACAACTGCATTGACTTAACACTAATTGTTTCCCTAAACTGACCACATCACGACCAAACAAATTGTTGACTCAGCCAACGCGGACATTAAAAGCACCATGCGTCACAGGCACGACAAACAGTCATTTAATCTTTGATTTTTAAAGAATAAAAAAGTTTAACTTAAAGTAAATGTTGATATGTTACTGAAAAGACTGCCATTTAATACCGGAATATTTCAATGCAGTGAAAACCTTTAATTTGTATACATATATTAAATCAACATGTATGGTTGGACACAAACTAGATATATTATTAAAAGCTTCTTAACTATTACAGAATTAAAGCAGTGCCTTATTTTCAACTTTTAAAATTCATATCTAAATTTTAGTTTAATAGAGATCAAGTTTTCTAGGATATTATGCTATATATATTTTGGATTTTTCCTATAAAATGTACAGTTTAATACCTTTTACTTCCTTTTGTACTTATAATCTAAGTGCATGTAGTGCAATTGTTTTTCCTAGACTTAAAAGACAACAATTTTTTATTTTTTAAAAGCACAATTTATCACCATTTTTTGTGATTTTGCATGTAAACTGTCACATGTTTTATGTAAATGTTCCACAGTTATAAATGTATACATGTTTTATGTAAATGTTCCACAGTTATAAATGTATACATGTTTTTCGTCTGGTGTTTTATTGTCTACTTTTCTTCTTTTTTATTAAATCTTTGATCATTCAAACCTAACTTCTATTTTAACATTCGGCGCAATATAGCCTTGTTGCGCTCATGGGGCATAAAGCAACCATCAATCAATCAATCTAACTTAACCATGGGCAATATATAGAAAAAAATCTGATTAATATTCGCTATGTGACCTACTTTAAATCCAGCACAAATTTGACAAGACTTAAAGCTCTTGTCCTTGTTCAACATTTCAAAACCTTGAGTATATAATGAAACCCTCCTAGTTCCTGACTTACATTCAGACTACTTTTTCGGTAACAATACAAACTGAAATTATAGAAAATTGCCTTATTCAAAAGTACTTTTTCACCGTAATTGATTAGTGAATTGTTGATTAAAATCTACTTATTCATTATGGTGTAAGGGACAGCAAAGGTGTAAATGAAATCAAAGGTAAACATCAGCTGATTTACCTGAAGACACCTGTGTTTATTGATTTTGTAAATCAGATTTTTATTCTGTTTTGGTTATCACTCTCTCCTTCCAAAAATAGTCATATAAAGAAGTTTCTCATGAATCTACATCAATAAAAAGATTGCAGGCCTTATTCTGTTATCATTTGCTTGAAAGTTTGTATAAATAAGGGTATAAGATTAAGATTTTTTTTCCAAACTTGCCAACATTAAGTATGCCTGTGGTGTTTGAAATAAATTTTAAACAATATTTTAATCAAACTTCAAAACACTGAATGTATACATATTACCTGACCCTACAATGAAGATTAGATTTATACAGATATCGGTCACTTCATTTCTCTATACTTAAATGAAAATTTATGTCACAGTCTAAAAACAAAGTCATTAACTACTTCACCCTCATCCTTTAGGGTTGGTGGATATTTGTCTCATTGGTAATAATACCACATCCATTGTTTTTTTTATTCATTATAGCCAATTTTAGTGAGAACCTTAAATTTTTATAAATTTATCACTTACAATGTTTTCAAAAAAGCCAAATGATTTTAACTGATTTATCTTTGTATAGAATTCAATAAAGGATGTCCAAATGTTTCAATGCATACAAGTACTGTTATAATAACATGTAAGTAATAGACATGATTAATGCTGAATGATGTATCTGTTATAGAATTAATCTCATTATTCCATAGTTGATAGATGTAGATGTTGTTTTCGTGTTTTAAATGTGTAATTTGAATTCAAGCTCCCATGTTGGTTTAAATTGGTAACAAACATGGTCAAACAAAAAATGATAAAATATAACCACTACCAGAGGTAATTGTAACTAACCATAGTTAAATATTTTGAATTATGCAAATTATTTAATCATATTGCATTAAACCTACCAAACTTTGTTGGATATGAAGTCTCGTCTGAGATTTGTTTCTGTACATATGTTGTTAAATAATCTACATACTGAGGGGCTGTATTTTTGTACTTTTTACCTTTATCGTCATACCATAAAAATTGCCTGAAAAAAAAAAGATCATATCTATATATATATTATATACCTGTTATATACATGTGTCTTTATAGAACTTACATTTTCCTTAAATATATACCTTTTCTCTCACTAGATTTCACCAAAACTAAAATTGTCTCACTACAAAAACAGAACTTGCTTACTCAGTGCAAATTCTGTTCATTTATTACTATTTATACAATATTTTATGCTATTGCAGTTGTTTTCTGTATAAGCTATAGAGCATTTATATATTATAACTCCTATTTAAAAGCAGACTACAGTTACATGTGTATAGACAGTATGAAATGTTTTATGCACCTAATTCTGCTTACAGAGGGCTAATGATGTGAAATCTGTCTACACAGTAATTTATTCTGATGCTTCTGTTTACAAAGTGCTAAATGCTGCAAAATCAGTTGTGTGCTGTTATTTGTGTTTACAGAGCACTTTATGCTGTTATTTGTGTTTACGAAGCACTATATGCTGTTATTTGTGTTTACAGAGCACTTTATGCTGTTATTTGTGTTTACAGAGCACTTTATGCTGTTATTTGCGTTTACAAAGCACTATATGCTGTAATTTGTGTTTACAAAGGACTATATGCTGTACAAGTCGAGAGAGTGTACATTAATTTTACTCTTTTCTGCTTGTTTTGTCCTAAATCAGTTTAACGTAAAAGTATATATGTGGCATTTTAATCAATTAAGCATGCATTTAAGTCTTTTTTGGCTCATCAATTCATTATCATATGAACCCTTAAAATAAACAGAAATAGTGCATAAAAATTATTTTTAAAACTTCAAAGTAAAACTTAAAAGCTCACAGCAATTGTAAATTCGGTCAAAATTTCCACTTAACCAAACTTGTGAGAAATGACAATTGCAGTGTGGAGTGAATACAAATGATATTGTATGCTCATCTGTCACATTAAAGTTGTACTTTGTTTAACCTTCTTAACTTACACATTTCCTGGGCCTGTCATTGAAGGACAAGATTCTGATGTACAGTATTCCGAGATCACACCATACATTAAATTGACATGGTTGAAAAATGAGATCGCTGCAAGAAAAAAATTGAAAATATCAGTAATGTTAAATAAGAAAATGATGGTAAAGTTAATAATAGCAAACTAGTTGTTAACAATTTATCGTTTTCCATGCTTACTTGGCAAGGTCAAATCTTTATAACTGAATCCATGTTCAAAAATAGTAACATGTGTATGTCTTGACATGGAAAACTGTATGATTTTTATGATCACTGACTAAAGATGAATGAATGGCCAGTTATAGACATCCACATATACAGTTCATTAATTATCACATCTCTTTGACATCAAAATACTGCTGAGCAAGCAGAAAATCATACATGTCTGACTAAAGGATTTATATATGGTTTAACATTTATGAATCAATGTTATTTTTGTTCTTATTCATGAGTATATTCTTGTAACGAGCCCTGTGATTAAGATCAATATTAGTTTATATAGTTTATGGTACATATTTCTTAGCAATAACACATAAGCAGTAATTGTTATTTGTCCTTGCAAATTAGCAAATTGTACAATTTAAGAAGATTTTGTGTAGACCAGAAAAATAGGTAGAGATTGCAAAAATAAGTAAAAGTTGTTCTTTTATGAAGAGGACAATATGTGTTACATGCGCTGTTGTATATGGTACAAAATAATCAACTATTGGACAGATTTACATAATACAACTCCTTTTACTGTGTTCGTCTGAGTGTTCATGTACTTATACAATCTGTTTGCATGGCTTTTGAAAGTAAACAACAAATGTTTGACTCATTCTCAAGGTTATGTTGTATTATTTGTCCTTTACTATTTATTTTTTTTTCTTTAAAATGATAAAATCTGACATGATGTATCATTATTCTAATTCTTCAGTAAAAGTACAATGAGGTGAAAAAAATCATTTTAAAATCTTGAATTTCATCACCATATCATCTTGTACCTCGTACTAAATATCTTTAAAGAAATGAAATAAAACTTTAAATGACTACGTTAATTCCCGTAACTTCATACCAGACTATTAAATTCAACAGCTTTACGTTTCCACGGTTAACAAAGCTAATTTTCTTTTTCTAAAAAATATCTCTATGTGGTAGCACTCAAACCATAAATTGATGATAAATTTTTAATTCTGTAAAATCATTGTAGTAAAGCAGTGATACAGGTGGTAACAAAAACGTAAACTTTTTTGTTGTTAAATTTTTTTATTGAGAAATAAAAATATCAAAAATTGTAGTGCATTTACCATCTGCACTCTATTATCTAGAGAAATATCAAATTTAGTCCTTTATCCAATTTTATGTCAAGCTGCCCAGACGCTCTAAAACACAATGCATTAATAAGACAATTCCTTATTTTGAACTTATCTAAATAATACAAGTTTTGCAATCGTTCATTTAGATCTCGGTCATAAACAATCAAATCAACAAATCAATAGTGGTTATAAACCATATTGTACAATAACACTGATGTCAAATGCCTATTTTGTACTTTATGTATTATCTAATTACAGAAACAAATAATTCCTGAACAATCAACCAAGTAAGATTATTTTTAAAATCCTTTTAAATAAAGTGTGATTGATGAAGTGAGAGTTATTCCCCTTATTCCATAGGAATTTCCATGTACTGTTAATACAGAAATTATTGCAAGGTTTTATTATTGGGAAAAATGCGACAGAGTTATAAACGCAATAATTTAAACTCCCATTTTGAAATATTTTATATGAATTAAACAGGATTTTTCTCAAAATCATAATAATTAAAATCGCATTTAAGTCTAAACTGACAAAATTGCAATAATAAATGCACGCAATAATTCTGAAGTAACTTAGACAGAATTTTGACCTTTGTATGTTGTAAGAAATACTTCTGTAAAGTTAATTTCTTTATAACATGTGAAACTTTTCATATAACTGTTCATTTAATTTTATCTTAGCTGATAAACTATTCTATGGATGAAAACTGGGACTACTAACTAACTGTATAGTATAATAGTCCCAGATGAACAGAACAAAACATACAGCAATTTCTATTGCCAAAAGAGCCTTCCAAAGCAAGAGAAAAATCTTTAAATTTAGAACGGAAATGGGGAATATGTCAAAGAGACAACAACCCGACCAAAGAACAGAAAAAAGCCAAAGGCCACCAATAAGACTTTAACACAGTGAAATTATGCTTAGTGAGACAGATCAAAAGTAACCTTCTGACGCTTGCATATTAGTCCTGGACTAGTCCTTTCTATCATGATAAATTAACCTTAAAAAAAAGGTTGTTAAATTAATGATTGGTTTGACACAAAAATACCAAAAGAAATGATTTCATTTCCATACTTCAAAGTATTTACAAACTTTTGATATTTTGTAAAAGAAGATATTTGTAGCTTTAAGAATTTCTATGACTATTGTTAAAGCTTTAAACAATGAAAAACCTTAAACCTTTTAGACTAAATTATATAACTTCTTTGATAGATAATAAAACATTTGTATTCATGGAAGGATGAATTTTTGTATCATAATTGGATTGTTGGAAACACACAGCATTTAATATTCAAGTGCAATCTATTTTTGTGTTTTCATTTTATTTTATTTGTTTATTTATTTTTGTTTGAGAGTGTTAAGGATATTTTACTTGACCAAATATTTGTTTTAAATTATCTCAACTTAAACTAACAAGTATACATAAATGATAAGGTATGTTAGGAATAATTTCTTGGTTTAGAATCAGTCAACCTTCAATGGTTAACTTATGTTGTCAGTTTATTTTTCATCTATGAGTTTGACTATCCCTCTGGTATTTTTTGTCCCTCTTTTAGGACTGATAGTAGAAAGTGGCAACAAAATAAATGATAAAATAACCCACACACTAACTTCATTTAACAGCAATGATTGTTCTTAATGTTATTCTACTGAACATAACAGAATCATTCAATAACAAATCTACATCTTCAGGAAATCATCAGCTTTAATTGATTCTCTTATTGTGTGAAATTCTGACCACTCCAAAGAGAAGGATGTTCTCATTCATCGGAAACAACTACTATTGATTAGACCATTGTATTATGTAAAGTTATAACCAGGAAGAGATATGAATGAACTGTAACACGTCTTTCAGCTTCCTATACATTAATGAGGAGTAAAAGCTGTTCATTCAACCTGGTAAAAAGAAAACTTTATACCACAAGACCTCATAAAGGTCTCTTAAAACTTCTAAAATTTTCTCATCTTTTCTTAAAACATTTTTCTTCCCTGTAAAAAGAGTAATTTTCCTCTTTTTCCTCTGGGAAAATAAAATCTAGAAGAAGATTGGGTTCTTGTCCATTTTTATGTGAGCTTGACACAAAGTATGTTATAATTAATTATCACAATGAAAGTAATGAAACTGAATATGTTGCCTGTATGTAGTATGTAGCATGGTGTATAAGGTCTTGATTAAAATATGATTTGGGGATTTTTTCTTTATGAGTCTTGAAAGGTATGTATGGTCAGTTTCCTCCGTGCCTGGCTTTCATAGATATGAAGTTTCATGTACATAAATTTATGCAAGACCAGAAGATTAAAAACAAACAAACTTCAATAAAACTATCCATATATAGACTAAGGCTTGTTATCATTTTAACATAGCTACTTCACTATTAGAACAAATGCCTTTGTACATTTTCCCCTGTCATCATGAAACAGCAATTTACATCTTATCATACAAATCCTGGTTCTTCTTTTAGAGAATTTCAAAAGATAATTAAGGCTTTTTTCAAGGTGCATTCATAGGCCTTTTGTGTAAATAATTTGGTTGATTATGTAGGGAATCACTGAAGCATGACTGGAGCGGGTCCCCTATTAAAGGCAGTCAGTACCCCCTACCCCTTTATGAACATTTATGGATTCACCAATGTCATTCTAGCTTGCACAGAAACACAAAATATGTGACAAGCAGACAGAATAACAATTAATTCTCTTTTCAAAAGGTGTTCATTATAAAAACTGTGAAAACTTGTGTTTTATAAGGAACACAAACCTCAGCGGGACAAATGTCTAGGCAACAATGTACTATGACTTTGTGATTTTTGTAACAATAGTTTACACTTAAGGGGGTCTAGATTCTAGAAGTAAAGAACTTTGTGAAACATCTGTCTATTTGGTGTCAATGTTCTGTGGTTTGTAATGAAGGGTCCTTCTTGACCTACATTTGTTATCTTGTTTTTTCCATATCCTTGTTTCATGAAATATTTACATTTCCTTTCAAAGAATTGACATGACATTAGTTTGGTATATCATGATGCACCCTTAAGATTGTGTATGCTGAACATTTAAAATGGGTTAATGAAAGTATATTGCAAGTTCGTATTTATACATGTACTTTTTACATGTAGACTGTCACTATGTATTATTATTGTTTTATTTAGTCCAAGCATATTGCTTTTTCATAGACACACAGACATATTTGAATAAATAACAAAACAAGAATGTGTTCATAGTACACAGATGCCCCATCGCACTCTCATTTTCTATGGTCAATGGACTGTGAAAATGGGGGGAAATCTCTGATTTGGCATAAAAATTAGAAAGATCATATCATAAGGAACATGTGAACTAAGTTTCAAGTTGATTGGACTTTAACTTCATCAAAAACTACCTTGACCAAAAATTTTAACCTGAAGCGAGACAAACGAACGAACAAACTAACGGACGAACGGACCCACAGACCAGAAAAAACATAATGCCCATAAATGGGGCATAAAAAGTTGTGCCTTGCTCTGCTGAGGTAAGATCATTCTATGAACTAAGCCTCTTACATACCTTACAAACATTAAATGACTAAGTTGTATTGCATTTCTAACTTTGAAAAAAGATGCTTCAATCATTTTCTTCAAATATATACTTTTAATGTTCATTACAAAGGTGATAAAATCTTTAACAGTAAATGTGACCATTATAATGTAAAGAAAATGTCTGTAGCTTTCAATATTGGGCCATCAAACCAGAAAATTACTGTAATTTTGTAAATTAGTATTTATGTAATAGAAAAATGAATGTTAGGTTGACAATAGTAAATACACATTTCGGAGAGTTATAGGGACAGCAACACAACACCTATAATTAGGGCAGATGTTTATCACCGAAACACCTGAACGGTCACACCAGGTGAAAATACAAGGACTGCATTATCTTGAAGAGAAAAATGGGTCAAATATTCCTAATTTAAAATTTATAAGTAAGTGGGTTACAATAATAAATGGGTTTTCCTCTTCCTGGTTAAACCCACAATCCCGCTAAAACGCAAAAAATACTAACTGTTCCCGCCAAAACCAATCACCTGATCAATTTACATTTAGTAACAAAATTAAATTCTCAGAAAAAACAAAATCTTTTTTTTTAATCTCTTCCTGCCACTTAATTTTTTATGTCTTAAAAATTGTAAATGAGGGACTTCTACAAAAAAATGTTATATGAGAGGTATAGCAGTTTAATGAAAATCAATATGTCCTCTATCGATCAGAGTTCACAAAATCATTGGTCCTCATTATTATTTTCATTGCAAAATTTGGTGGTTAGGACCTTCAGACCACCACTTTTTTTGAGGACCCTGATAGATGATCCTCTTGCCACTGACATGACCTCAGATTAATAGGACATCCAATTTATGTATTACATTTTAAGGAGAGGCAGGTTTTTTCTGTATTTTACTTCCTTATATAGACAAATCTAGTTAATCCCGATTTCATTTCAGGACACAAACCATATAATTTTAGCAATGGGAATAATTGATATTTCAAAACAGATAAAAAATGTGTTTTGTCTGACATTTTCATCATAACCATAATAATATTTGACCTATTGATAAAACTGAAAGCAAAATGTCAATAAATCACAAACATGGGTGATAAACCAGAATCGATCATGTCTATTTGTCCAAACATATAACTGATAAAGTACAAATACAGCGCAATAAAATTTCATAACAAATCAAAATCCTTATTCATTTGCAAATTAACCTTATTTAAATGTCCACTCCTGGATTTTTCTGCAAAATATGTTTTGTCCTTTTTTATCAGACTTTGAAAAAAACAAAAAATCGATTCGTTGTGATGAAGTTTTACTGTCGTCAGTATTTTAGCATTGTTAAATATACATGTATCATACTTATTATTAAGTATACATAATAAGCTAAAATCTGTTTTACTTTAAATAGTGTACTAATGGAGACATAAACAGAGTAATATGAATTTTTATTAGGACAATCATTTTTGTTGTAATGTTTATCCTCATCGAGTATCGGTATTTTTGGATAATGAATTTGGGTTACAAGGCAATATGTAAATTGTTTTGTGTTAAACTGGAATTCATGGTTCATCTGTATCCAAAAAATTCACAAAAAAATAAGTATGGGAGAATAATTTTGAATTCTTAGCCTTATATATCATACATATAAGAATAAGAAGATGTGGTATGGTTGTCTTCTATTTTTATCTTAATCCCTCCCCCTTTTTCTGATGTTATATTGACCACTTACAATGTGTAGCTAACCATTCATTGTAGTCTACACTAGGAGGTAATGCAACTAATTTGTAGAAATCTGCATCTGTAACTCTTTCACGTACACAACTGTCTTCTAAATATTGTCTGGCTTCTTCTGGGACTGGAGGGGTGGGGGAGTCTTTCGAATTGTCTTTCCTCCTCCCCTTCCTGAAAAACAAATAAAGAATATTTAACTTTAACATCACTGATATTTCGAAAAGCAAAACCATCAAATATTTTTTAGTAACTAAC
The DNA here is from genome assembly GCF_965363235.1 of Mytilus galloprovincialis. NCBI lineage: Eukaryota > Metazoa > Mollusca > Bivalvia > Mytilida > Mytilidae > Mytilus > Mytilus galloprovincialis. The sequence goes on along the minus strand of NC_134844.1, from coordinate 33,503,093 downwards.
TTTCATTAGATTGTGATATATAGAGAACGACAAGATGCCAACTTAAGCAGTGAATTTTCTACCTCATTCTATTAAGCATTTAGTGGTTGGTTGAGATAACTCTTAGGTAGTCCAGATAAATTTATATAAACTTTGCTTTGTCTGCTGTACTATCTTGGTCATGTAAACTATTACAAATTTAAACAGCTGTTGTAAAGTTCGCCAAACAATCAATATCCAGTACATAAGTATACTTGTATACATGTACTTAGAAAATAAGTATCAAAATATGTCCGTCTTTTCCCCCTTAATATCCATGCAACCTATTTTGTAAAAGTTGTCTTCAAACTGAAGCATCTATGACCAAATTATAAAAAAGTAGCCTACTTTAACCTTAAATGGTCATAATAATGATAGATTATCTCACTACTATAGATAAAATCAATATAGGATCACATAATATACAAACAGTACACACCATATGTCAATATATAATGTATATACAAAACAAATATAGAAGTCACATGGCAAAAACTGTTATTGATATCTATATAGATTTGTAAAATTTAGTTGGGCAGTCTGACCTTTTTGTAGATCTATTAATTTTCAGTTAGAGGTCAACTGATGATTTAAATGCCATTTTCTACATATAAATTATAAGTCATTTTTCTTTTATAGACATTTGTTTTCTCAAATAACAAAATAACTGGCTCTGAGGTGGTACTCTGTTACTGATACCCAAGTTTTGTTAAGTCAATAAGAGAATAAGTTACATTTGTGTGTATCCTTTTACAGAGAGATATTGTCTAAACCTAACTTGCCTCCTCAACTTTGCCTTAACAATACAATATGAAACTGTCTAAAATTCTCTTTAGACTATCAATAATTCTGATTACCACAATGTCTTTAAAAATATTAGGAAGAACAAAAATATTCATGTAAACTGCACATTTATCTTTTATCAGGGATTGCAACACTTTAGAACTACTTTTTTAACAGCAATATAGAACCCAGTACCAGTTACTTTTGTAATTTAAATTAATAGATGTTATTTCAGAGTCAAAATATATATTTGTTCTGATGTTATTTAATGTAAGGGATCAATGAATCTCATTCTTAGGTTGTTCTTTATAATCTAGATTCTATTGACACAATGACTAAACAAGTTCCTTTGTTTAAACATTAACTTATTCAGACTTATTGATGTGCTTGTTTTTTCTGCTAAAGCACTTTGTAACATTTGGAACTCTGTCACAAATTTTGAAAAGGAACTGGAGACATCAAAGATTTAGGTAGTGTTTTAACCATTAATAAGATTAATTTAAACTTAAATTTACATGTTTATAGATATATGTACATGACTTAAATTTCCTTGTTGGAATCCTGTAACTCCTAACTACCATATGCAGTGGTATAAAGGAATCTACTTCCTTCTTTCAGTTTATACTTCATGCAGATACATGTAAGGATGTGATAGGTTTATCTAGCCATAAAACCAGGTTTTATTCCACTATTATCTACATAAGGAAATGCCTGTACCAAGTCAGTTCAAGGTACTTACTGATTTGAATTTTCATTGAAGATGGTATTTTTGTTTCTTTTACTTTTTTTCAGATCAAAACAAAATTGGCAGTTCCAGAGGAATAGGTAGTTACATGTAGATAGAGTAGATTTTAAAAAGAAATCTTCAAAGGAAATTGAATAAAACAAGAAGAAAAATAAAGACACTGAAAACATATAACAGAAAGAGTCATTATTTCGACAAGCTCTTTCCTACTTCCTCTGCACAACTTTACCTTTCATTTAATCACTGGACAATGACCCACTCTGGACAAAATCAGTGAGTGACATTAATTCATTAAGTATATTGCCATTTATGGCAAATAAATGTCTCAAATACATAACAATATTGTCCAAAAACACCACTTTATCAATTAACGTAATTCATAAACTTGTCAATCAAGTAAATAATAAATCTGTCACTAATTAAATGCACAATCAAATTAATGCAATTTTAATTGTTTTTCTATATTGTTTTTTACAGCAGGGAAATAGAGCCATATCAAAAAGGACAAGAGGTAAAATTGGCAACAAAAAGTGCTAAAGGCAGTTTTATATTACGAGACCCTACTGCTGTCAGATGCAGGCACAGCAATATATTACAGTAATGATAACAATGGTATGAGAGAAAATGTGTTCAGTACATACATGTACTAATTGGTTGAAACCATAACAATCATAATGATTAGTACATGTAGTATGTCAGCCAGAAAACAAGTAGGTTAATTGAAGGGACTTGGTGATTGAACAATTATTAAGTCTATTTGATTGTTGTTTGTTTGATGTCCAGTGGCAAATATTTTTTACATATTTTGGGAGATTTTAAAATCTGATTGTTATTTGTTTAATGTCCAGTGGCAAATATGTCATCAATATTCAGGAAGATTTTAAAGTTTGACCATGGTTATTGCTCAAATCTCTTGATGGAGGAAATGAGTAGACATAATAGTAACAAAACATGATTCCAAAGGCCAGAAACAAAATAAAATGCACTTTCTATTTGATAAAATGCATTTATCCTTGAGAGAAGTAAAGGTTACTTAGACTAGAACACAGGAAACAGACCTAGATGACATTTTTGTTTATAACAAACAACTTACACTCAATTGATATTCATTCAAATGCCAGATTTTATTTTTCATTTCTGGAAAATCTCATTAAAAATATTTAGTAATGCAATCTGCTAATATTGCATAATGTTTGAATATTTTATTGGCTAAAGAGAATGAAGATATTCCAATTGTAACACTTGAGTGGTTTTCTATGTAAAATGGTTCACAAACACTCAAAAACATTCTAAAAAAGACATTTCCTTGTGAAAATAATGGAAAATTTAGTTTGCAGATGAAATAAATTGATGGTTTTCAGAGAATAAGCTATTTCTATTATCCTATTAAAAAGACCACTCGACAAAAATAATTCAATATCTTCTTTACGGAAAAACACGTCATGGGAAAACACAAGGAAAGGAAGAAACAAGCTTATGTCACTCAACAAATCTGATCTTATACCAGATAACCTAAGTGGACCGGTACATGGAAAATACGCTTGACCAAACAAATAAAATGATTTTCCTCCAGATTAAAATAAAACATGTAAATTCATGCATAGAAATCATCAAAAGAAGATAATATGAAATAGACATGTATTTAAACATTATATTTATGTATAATAATGATTATATACAAGATCAGTGACCTTTTCCCTAAGGGCACACATCTGGGATCATGACCTTGGTCAGTTACATATTGTTTTGAAAAGTGACCATAGCTTTGTAACTAGACTGACTGTACACACTGTAAACAAGAAAGGTACACTACAATACTACTTGACCACTTCAAAAAGTAAATACTGGTCAAGTCTTTTGACCCTCTGAAGTCATTTTAAAAGAACTTATCTAACTATTGTCTATTTGAACAACATAATATCATCAAGTAAATTCACATTCTGTAAAAATGCAAAATAGATTTATATATAGCTATATAAGAAGATGTGGACTGGTATACAAGAACCAGTGAAGCAACTCTCAATCCAAGTCACAATTTGTAAAAGTAAACCATTATAGGTCAAAGGTCTTCAACACAGAGCCTTGACTCACACAGAACAGCAAACTATAAAGGCTATAAAAGCTTTGTAAACATTTCTAATACTCCCTTTAGTTAATCAGACTCCGGATTTTCTAGTATGCTTACTAACTTGCTTGCTTTCAACTACGAAATTAGTGTACAGACATATTGACTCTAATCATTAGACATTTTTTTCTTGATGTTTTTTTACATGATACTAGATCTTAACCACTTTCACTTATACCACATCTGTTAACCCTTTTCTTTACTGGCTGACAAGATAATTAAATTGTTAATTAGATAACATAAAATATTTCTTTCTTCACAAATCAATACATACTAGCTTCAAACTTCAACAGAATAATTAGATTTGGTGTAATTTTAACTTCATCTTAACTAACATCACTATAGTAATGAATCAATCTAGTAACAAGTTGAGGTCACATGTACTTTTATCAATACCAGCAGTAGATACTGATTTTCTTTTAGAAAGCAGATTGTATAATTTTTTGTTTTTTTTTTAATCAGAACTTAGTATACATATGATACTTAATCAGTTAAGAAAGTGAAGGTAGGGGAAATAAATTGTTGAAGAGATTCTGCAAAAATAATAATCCTTCAACTAACTAGCAGCAATCTAGAATTTTTATTCCATTTATTATTTTATCATTATAACATTTGTATCTTTACAGTTTAGTGAACTATAAAATGCCAGTTCGGTATAAGACCTTTGAACACAACGTTTTGGCAAGTTATCACAGTACTTGACAAATGCAATCCATGCTAAGTACAGTTACCAATTTACAGGTCGACAGTGTTAAAGTCTCAAGGACTGTTTTTATATACCTGTACTTGTGCTCAAGTATTATATCATAAGAAATCAGAAACTAGACCGTTTAACTAAAGAAAAGATTCTTATTATGAAAATAACATTTTATACTCCTTGAAGAAACAAAGGCACTTATGGTTCATTGCTGATATCAGGAAGTGCAAAAAAAATAATCAGGAACCATATTTTCCAAAGTTTCAACACAGTGGCTAATTGTTTTCATTTTAACTATATGCTATCAACATGTAAAATTGAGAATGGAAATGGGGAATGTGCCAAAGAGACAACAACCCGACCATAGAGCAGACAACAGCAGAAGGTCACCAACAGGTCTTTCTTTTTCTTTTATATGTTTCCAGTAATTACTGTACTAAGCTATTTGTAAATAAATAATTTTCGGATTTCAGTTTATAATTATACGTTATTTGACCAATGATGCAAATAGAACCAGACATGAGTTTTACCAACTTGTGAAGTCTATTCCAGAAACAAAACAAATAATATTTTCAGTTTCAGAAACATGTAGAATGCACAAGTTGTACTTGACAAAAGTGTGACGAAAATTTTGAAGTTCCTCAACATATTGAAAAAGTCAAAATATCTGTTAAGAGGAAGAAGGACTTGGCAATGGGTGTCAGATATATCTGGAAAGTGCTCACATGTTACAACTCATGACTGTCAAGCTGTTGTTCAATTATGAAGTACCTGAGAGACCCTGTAAGGAAAATATATGTTGGACGAAGGGAAAGACAACGCAGGCAAGGCAGATGAAGGAATGGATAGACAAACTGAAGGGTTGGATGAAAAATAAATCCCACATTGCTAGTGGGGTTATGATAATTATATTAATTTCAAACCAAAAAGGTTCATTTATAGCACATCAATTTCTAGAAAACTTTTTAATGGTACATTTAACAACAGTTATTTTATATGAACTAACTAAAGAATGCTACTTACGGTAACATCTTTTCAACGATTTATTTAAATATCATGTAATGAAATCTATAAACAAAACAGAAACATTACAGTACCTTTTTAATATACCATGCATCATGATAAAAGACACACCATCATCGTAAAATTCTTCTAGCCTATGATTAAAGCTTGACATAGCATGGAGCCAACTCCTGCAATTATCGGTGTTATAAACTAACCAAATTACAAAGTCCACAACTTTTCCTATAGCCTGGTAACATATGTTTAAAGTCATCCCATGCAAGATCAATAGTAGCAAAGAACATAGTTTATATTGTATAATTCATCAATCAACCTTTAATAATTTAATATAACTACATAGATTATCGAAAATTGTTAATTTTGCTACTACGAATGAACATGGAGAGCGCTGTTTGTAAAATAGGATGTTTTTAAATTCATAAATATGCAATGGTTTTCAAACATATGCACTCCCTTAAATGTTTCATTTGATATATGAGTAATGTGGTAATTGCTTGTCAATGATTATGATACCACTAACCACCAGAGACCTAAGGCGAAGGCTGTTAACAACTTTAGGGCACTATTTAACTTCTGTGTAAACTAGAGGCCCTTGAAACACAGTGGCGGATCCAACAATTTTAAAAAGGGGGTTCCCAACCCAGAGTAAAGGGGGGGTTCCAACTATATGCTCCCATTCAAATGCATTGATTGGCCAAAAAAAAGGGGGGTTCCAACCCCCGGAACCCCCCCTGGATCCGCCACTGAAACATCCACTCATCTATCACCTTAATTAAACTACCTTATCATTAAAGATTAGTCTTTAGTTGACATTATTATGATCTTACTGCAACACTTTTTAAAGTCAACATTTGATCAAGAGTCAGTTAATATGTGTTTGGCTCATTTTGGTTTTTTTTTACTGTTATGGTGACTATCTTTAAATTTGGTGAAAAATATTGACTGAATAAAGGAGTTTCAGAAATGTCTCATTTGATCAAATTTCAAGAATATTTCACATTTCATTATCCAAATTTTCCATTTCTTATACCTGGCAGTCATCTTAAATGGGGATCCATGTTATGTGACAGTTTAAAGCAATTAGGTCCCAAAATCCTCTGCCAGTTCTGAGCAATAAAGATATAAAACTTATTTAATGAACTGAATAAAGCAGAGAAGAAGAATAACTGTTCAAACAACTTCCATCTCAAAAATGATAAATTTTGAATAAGCTTGTCAATAAGAAAGATATCATCCCCAACTAAGCTAGTGCTCATGAGAATAAAGCTGAGCTTTTACTGAAAACACAACAAAAATGATTTATTGATATAAAACTTCAATAATGACAAGATGTCACAAACAATGATCTAAAAATATCTAGAAAATCAAAAATCTATTAACATGTAAAGAGAAATGGTTTATTGCATGTTATAAAATCTCTAATTACAATCAAAAACAGTTTTTGGTAGAAATAAAACAAAGCAATGATTTTCTGTTCTTGAACAGAATATAATAGCCATTGATCCACAGTTTTTTATTGATTGGCAATAAAGCGCTAGTAAAACACCAATATATTTCAATTTGATCAAAAAGGTTAAAAAGTTATGTCAGGTGAAGCAAATATAAAATTAGGAATCATGTATGTGGTTATTTTTGTTTCCTGTTAGCATTAAAAATAACTTTTCTGAATTGCAAGTGACGGTTGAGATCACAATTATTTGTACATAGCAAATCATAAACTATAAGGAAAAAAATTGATAAGGAGAGAAGCCTGATCAGAAAAAAAAGACAGGACAACAAAACAGTTGAAAGAAACCACTGAACTAAACTTGGCCTTATCGTCTTAATATCTTTCAACTGTCTATAGAGTTACAGTAAGAAAAAATTGTTCTGCACTCAATAGCAATGATAGAATGAAAATGGAAACACAAAAGAATCAGTTGGATAAATTAATAATACAGAATGATCCTGACATGCACAGGAATAAAAGCCTCCAAAACATAAATTATAACAAATTACATCTTCAAAGCGGAAAGTACGAGGAAATCTGTTATCTACACATAGAGGAAACTGGTGCATAAACATAGGAAATACAAGGTCAAGATGTAATATAATTAGACTTAAGTAGATGTAAACTGTCATTTTCTCTTTCTCACTCATTAACTTTATTATTAGGAAGTGCAGTCAGGTTGTCAAGGTTAGACCAAATTCCAATGTTACATGTGATCTCCGTCGGATAGATATCGACCTTATGCAAGTGAATATCAATATATCTGTTATCCTATTTCGGCTTGAAATTAAATCTCAATCAAAAGTCTAGAACTGTTTGATCATTGAGTTGTTATGAGAACCCTATAACACAGACCAAACTTCATCTTTTATATTGTACTTGAACATGATAAATTTTCCTAAAACTAATCAAAGTTACATGTATATGATGTAAATGTGCACTTGCATAAGGCTGATTTCTATCCGACGCAGCTCATGTATTATATTACTGTTGAAAAATAAAAAATTTAGATAGATTGATAGATTTTTTAAAGATATTTTTTTTTAAATTTCAAATAGAGGACCCGCTGTGTGCAAAATCAGTACAGTTATTAGTTTAGGAAGACTGGGACGAGTGTCATAGGCCACGGTGAAGAAAAGAACCTGAGTAACATGCTATTGTGCATTATGAATTCTCCAAAATAGGACCATTTGTTCAATCCTAAAAGATTATGCATGTAAAAATAAATCTGAATCAAGATGCATAAGAGAAGTCCAGTGTACTTGTGTGCAAGACTCAACAGTTTTATGACCTTAGAAGGAAGTGTTCTGATTCTGAGATACATATCAGTCTACAATCTGACTTTTATCAAGATAATGCACACTTTCCTAACTACCCAGAGATCATGCAATATATTGCACTTTGTCACACGATCAAAATGATTTAAATAGCTGAAAAAAAATGTCAAGAAATGCCAAACATTAACTGTCCTTTCAAAGCCTGGTTAAAAGATGTAGGAGAGCTAGATCTTAAATTTGTAACCTTTTTTGGAAATTTTTTGTCCTATTCTTAAATTTACTCTTAAACATGAAATAAGAAATTTTCCTGTGATTTTAATATTTTAAACTGGATATGGATTTTTAATGCATGAGGAGGAAACTTTTGTTTTTTGTCTAAGTTCATATCCACATTATAGTTATGATAGTAGCTACCCCTTATTATGACTGCTAAGCGTTAGTAAACAACTGAAGTCAATTTCTCCTGATCAATATGTTATCTAACATCATCTGAGCCTCAGGTGTGTTGTGGTCATCTCATGTCCAGTATAAATCCTTGATACTAATTAACTAACCAATCTCATCAATCCAAACCACATGCTCAATAATTATACATGAATGTAAGCTTATTACTGTAACATACAATAAGCCATGTTTAAGCCACAAGGTCAAAGAGTTTGCTACTTTCTAGTGCAGATAATTAACACAAGGCTAGATCCAGAATTTAAGCTAAAGGACACATAACTGACAGGAATAGCTTAATCAAAACATAGGCCAATTCAGAAGTTTTAATGTTTAAAAAAAATTTCTGAGGTTTTTTAACACAATTATTGCTTAATCTGTTGTTGGCAAGTTTTTCAGATTTTTTTATTTTCAATGCTCTTTACTATAACTATATCTTACTTTTAAAATTTGGTCTTAGGCTTCCAATTGTTTTGTTTTGAGACTTAAGTCAAAAAAGGCATCTAGTGTACCAAAAAATAAGCTTGGTATCTTTGATGAGATTTTAGAGGATTTAGAGAAGAAAACATGCATTACAAGGAATCCTAAGCTCTGCAAGACATAAAGCAATGACCACTTAAAATAACTTCCATCCTGAAGAAAAAAAACAGTAATGGATTGCAAATAGCTTGAGAATCTCATCAGTCTAACATCAGATGAAATTCAGAACTTTGAAATACCTGGCATGGGGTTACCTGAATGTTCCCTATATCAGAACCACATAAGATTCTGTGCTTTTACATAAAATAAAACAAGATATTTAAAACTAAAGAGCACTAGATCTTTTTTTATCAGAATATATAAATATATAAGTATATCTAGGATATTTATTTCCAAATTTAAACAGTCATAAAATAATGACAGAAAACCAACCAAATATTCAACAAGTCTAGTACATAAATAGAAAAAATACATTAGGTTTCTAATCGAATATTTAAAATTACAAGGTCAAAAGGCTAACTATCAGCTGATTTTTAAATGTAGAGAAATAACAATTACCTCATACAATCACATGTAATAGGGATTTTGTTTGTTTAAATAAATATTTATCTTATTATAAAATCTCTGATTTTAGATTTAAATGTCACATAATAGAGACCATACATGTGGGCTATAAAGACAGCTGATTTTTTAATGTCAGCTAGTCCTTGAACTACAACCTTTAAAGAATCACTAACTTTGGCAATTTTGGTCTTTAAACATTTGTTCGATTCAAAAGCTTATATAACCATAACAAATATCATAATACTCTGAATATTCAGATATCACAGATGACATTGAGTTGGAGACTCAGGCAAACAAAAACTGATAGCCGAATATTTGCAAATAGGCTGAAGGTTATTCATGTGTAAAGAGTATATGACCTGACTAGATGGCTCCATTTCTGGACAGCACATTTTGGAAAATGTGTAATGTTAAAATGATTTTACATACAGATTGTACTACATGTACAGCATCGATTGAAATACGAAATGTTCCCCTTTCGGACAGTTAAAAAGAATGTTTTAAGTCAATATATAACAAAATCAGAGGAAAGAAAGAAAACTTGACAACAGTAGATGGACTTCACCAATGAAAAACTGAGATAAAGCATACCACACGTTGATGTAAAAAAATAAACTGTTCAGAGAAAGTTTAAACTGGGTAAGAATTAGAAAAGGAACTTGATACACTTTGCATTCACAGAAACAGAAAAAGCTAGCATAGAATCCTTGTATTACAACACCAATTTCCAAAGAAACAAAGGGTTTTTCGATTCTCAAGTTCCTTTTTTATAATACCATGCAGTATATAAACTTCATACATGTATGCTGTAAAAAATGTAATTTTTATTTTTGTCTTTCATTTACTGATTTTAATTTCAAAACATTTACACCTTCCCAAAATATATCAAAATAACCAGTTGTTTCCAATATCTATACTGTCCTTATTAACAAAAAAAAGTTTGTTTTTTCATCCTTTACATTTACTAGAGAAATTTCTACCTTAAGCTTATCAACTGTGAAAGGCTCAACAGAACAATAGACTTTTTTATGAACACTTAACCAAAAGCTTCAAATATTACAATACATTGTATTTAAGCTGATATAAACTTAATAGCTTCAATGAGATAACTGTCAGCTTGCCTACTAAGGTCTTTAAGAAAATCAAGATGTTTAGCACATTTATTAGCTAATAAGGTTCTTTTTTATATCATGGAGTTTTTTTATTGTTGTGTAACGGGGTTGGGGATAACTTTATACCGTTAGTCAGTCTACCTGATCAGAGCTATATATACATCTTGTAAATAAAATATTACTTATTTGGAAAGATGAAATAACTGTTGGGTTTTCCACTCTTTGATGTTTTTTTATATATTAACATGCAAGAGACCATAGCAATATATTCACTTTCTAATTCATAAATGTCAAACCATAATTTGTATAGATCAAAAGGTTTATGTTATAATAACTAATGTTTATATCACAACACAGGTATGTTTCAGGAAAGATAAAATTTGGGACTATAAATAAAGATTGGTAACTTTGGTGTATACTTTCTTCGAATAAGTAATTGACTGTTTTTATAAGTCTTTCAATATTAATTTTTCTGTTGTCATGCTGTACTTTAAAAAAAAAACATTCCCTAAAAAATATATCCTAAAAGTAATGGTCAAACTACTATAGTTCAAAATAAATCTCATATGAGTTTTTTACAGTTAATTTAATAAAGAAACTTACCAGAAATTTATAACAAATAAAATCCCAGTTGTCATTTTTAACATCTATCTAAAATCTGATACAAGTCAAATTAAAACATAAGGATAAGAAACTTCTAAAGTCATAAAATTAGTCTTCAATCTGGTATTATATTCTAAAATAGATCAAATGTCACAATTAGAAACTAATCCTGAAATTCTGGCACTGATCATCAGATGATATATTCACTATGGGTCACCCCATATTTAAATCTATATTTGGCGGTTAAGTCAGTGTAAACATCAACTATCTAAGTCTGTGGTGTAAATAATGTGATTCAATAGGAAGCACGTGGTTAACAAAATACAATCATAATACCATGTGGTTATATAAAGCAGGATCTTTCTCTCTATTTAAAGTTTCATTCTGATTGGTCGATAAAGGTGGGCAGGTATCATAAAGGTCGAAAAAGGTCAACGATATACATGTACTTGTGTCAGTGACTTTTCTAAATCAATTGTTATCTGGCCATGTTTATTAATTAATTTACTTGTACAAGCCTTTTATCTACTGGGTATAGGTCAAAGCATAAAATGATTTATAGTAGACATTAATTATTTATCAAAAGTGTGCCAACATTTAGATTGTTACTTGTACATGCATCATGGCACATATAAACAATGCATGAAATATGCAACTAATTTTTTATTGTGCTGACAAAGCAAGATATAATATATATGTATAGGTAGCTGCAAAAGGAGATTAGCTATTGTGACATACTGAAAAAAAGATGAAAAAAATGAACAAACCTGTCAAAAATTAATCAATAAATCTTTCTTAATATCAAATCAATTATAGCTATTTAAAAAGACAATTGCAAAATCATGCCCATAATTTACATCAATATTCTTTGTTTTCACAAAATGCAGACCAATTTTTTAACAAGAAAATAGTAACAATAATTTTTTGAACATTGCCATATTGAATTATACTTTCACCTATATAATAAAAAAATATTCAGAATGATATAGTTCAGTGAATTAAAGATATGAAATAAAATATCTGATCATCAAATGGTAAAAATCAATTTAAATTAACTTATATTTCCCTATGTTGTTTTTGATGTTGATTTTGATGTGTGCAGTTTCTAACTTTTAAGTGAAGTATTAAACAAACAAAATTCTCATAATTGCAACAAGAAATAAAACCCTTTCTGATTTTTTTCACTGCTTATCAGTTCCAGGATTTGAGGCTTTGGGGTACGTGGAGGGTTTGATCCTTATGATTTGGCCTAGGCAGAACTGAATAAGGGAGTAACCATTTAACTTCAGGTGGAGGAGAGGGGTGTATGTTTTTTTTTTATCTGAGTCAGATTTTTTTTAGCGCAGCTAGTGAACTTTTTTTTTTTTTTTTTATATATATATATAGTTTTTCGATGTTTTTCAAAATTTAACACTATAAGGTATGGAGAAAATTTGGATCAGAATAACATTTTTTGTCATCTGCTTGACCACAATATTTCTTTTCTTCTTTTATCAATTTGGGGATTACGATATTTTTTTTAGGATAACCCCATACCCTCTTGATGTTTAATGGTTGTTTCCTAAGTATATTTCAAGGTTGTATGCAAAACCTTCCTTTTCATCAATGATTTTAAATGACTAATGTTCTTTAATGCAATACATTAGTATAAAAATTAAAAAAAAACATGCATTATCATTGTACTCTCTTGAGAGTCTACGTGTCACACCTGCCTGCAGGAAGACAGGGCTGGTTAGATCGGACATATGTAAACATATGATGTCACCATGTAAAACATAAACATTAGTCTTGTTAATAATTAGTCATAAAAACAAAGAACACGCTTCTAATACATCTCACTAAAAGAACATCGTCTCTTTCTTTTTTTTATTAACTCAGACTGTAACACATTTAACTAGATATTTAATTTGGTCTAGTTTAATATGGATTGTTAATGTTTAATGTCACTTTCAGACCACTTGGCTTCAGCATGGCTGCGCCAGACCAAATAAGTGATAAGGTAAGCCACTGAGCACCTGAAAAGAGAACCACCGACTTTCAGCAGGAAAACTTGCAATCTTGGTCATTAAATTTTTGGAGGCCAAGAGCAGAGTTTGAATTTACTAAAGGGTGGACCAGCCAGTCATAACTGTAGAACTAATCAGACCATTTGGCTGCAAAGGACCCAGTGTAAAGATAAAATTGAGAATGGAAATGGGGAATGTGTCAAAGAGACAACAACCTGACCAAAGAGCAGAAAACAGCACAAGGCCAGCAATGGGTCTTCAATTTAGTGAGAAAATCCGGCACCTGGAGGCCGTACAAGGCTCCAGGTGGTCCCTGTCTAAAAATGTGTACTAGTTCAAACTTCAATGAAAATAGACATCGCACTAAACTTATATCAAAATAATTTAATTTGGCAAAAATTTAACAAGAACAAATCTGCATCTTATCATATGAACATATATGATAAAATGTCCTCTAGTATAAGGTTAATATTAAACAACAAAATCTTATATCATACCAATTTGTCATAAAAAGTCAAAATTATACATTTATAATCAAACAACTATTATCAATCATTAAAAGAGAAAATTAAACTTAAAACATGGGATATCAGACTACCTTTTACATGCTTTGTGAATGATTAGTTTAAATATTAACTTTTTTTACAACAGAACAGCCATGTCTGCTTGCAAAATCATTTGGTCCTTAATTTAGGACTACAACTTAAGTACTTGAATAGTTCTAAATTTTTCACAAGGATTTGCAAGTCACCAAAATACCAAACTGTTATGATCATTTTAAGATATATGCCAGTTTTCACACAAAACAAGATAAGATTCTCATAAATTTCTCATCAAATGACCTTTGAACAACTTGAAGTTCCCTTGTATCAAATATAACTCTTGAATCCATAGACACTGACCAATTGCTTTGTTTACTTATGGTGTTAATGAAAATAACATTTACAACCATAAACAGTAATTTATGAATAAACACAGTATTTTTATTTTTGGACCATATTATTGACTGACTTTATTGAACTGTTGCTAGCCAAAACCAACACTACCACACCTTAAACAAATGCTTTAGATTTATGGATCACAATTACTCAAAGAAACTTGGGTTTGAAGGCCAATTGTTTATTACTCTCTGTACAGGAAAACAAACAAAAATAAAATGTCAACATGCTCATATCTTAGAAATAAGACTGCAGTTATAATCTAAAATCAATTCTTATAAGGAAGCATTTGTATTTATACTTTCTATTTATAGCAATGATAAATATCATCCAATCAGGATGCACTGAAATGATATTTTATGATCAACACCTTAAAAAAAATGAAAATGTTCATTCATCTTGTATATATAACAAATATATACCGCATATATGTAGATCTTCTCATTTCAAGGGAAATAACTCTAAGAAATATTTATTAAATTGTGATATATCTTGCTGTCAGATAAATATACAAATAAAGTATAACAACTATCCATCAGAGTCCAAATGAGGTGTATATACCTGTAATCAACTGTAAAGAAATCTTGCAGCCTTTGACAATGAGCAAATACCTTACAGGAAAGTGGAAATTGGATTTTAATTATATCTTGTTAAACCTTAAAACTTGGTAAAATTCAATAACACATTCATCTTAAAATCACAATATCTGTAAAATACTATAACTGGTTGTGCAAATCAAATGTATGTCAATATCCAGTGTGTGGTCACCATAGCATAAAACCAATTACTGGTATCTTGTAATACTGAATTATATATATATGGATAACAGATGTCTTGTAGATTTCTTATCATTATCCACCCACATAGTAATCACTTTATACAGAAAGGAACGCATAGCAATCACTTTATATAGTAATGAACCATCCAAATTGCTTTAAACAAAGATTCAGATGTTTGGTTTCAAATCAACTTTTTGGGTCAAAATTTATGAACAAACTGTATAATGCTATCATCGGATTGCAGGTTCATTCTTTCGGGAAATCTTGATTTTGATAAGAAGCCTGAGGTTTGCAGAAAGACCTCATTCAATACAATGAAAATTCTTGGTTGATACAATGCATACATGCTCTAAAAAAAGCTTCACCATTGTGCCTGCAGATATGTTCTACTCTGCATTGAACTAGATGTGCTTACCCTCTAGTCAGTGAAAAGTTGGAAGGATATTTGTGGTTCTATAAACAAACTAAATTGTGCAATTTTGACAAAAGTATCAAATATTTAAGAAAAAGACACTTAATTATAGGAAGTGATGTTTATGTCACTTTATAACAGTACAATGTAGAATCCAATAATCAGATCAATAACTATTGCACAGATCATAAAGTCACAGACTAAGCTTTGTTCTCTCAGTTTGTACAGATCACCAAGTTACAAACTCAGCTCAATTCTTTTAGTTTGACAAAACACTCACATTTACTGCTAATTCAGAAATTAGCATTTAAATTAAATATTGCAATTTCATGAAAATCAAGATGCAGTTATATGTATCAGATATTGCATTGGGATTCAAATTATTATTATTGCAATACCTACCCAGTCGTATTATTCATATTAATAAAATCCTTGCAATAATTTCTTAATTTACAGTATCATATATATCTTAGTCATGTTAGTAGACTAAAACATGAAAAGTTTATGGTTTTTCGATAGGTGAAAAGATATTTTTTATTTCAATTGATGATTAATGTAACAAATTTAGAAAGTACATGTACCTACAGTAAAGAGACACTTTTCTATATCTATTGTATTCATATTTAAAAAAAATAACTTAAGTTTCACATGGGTTGTAAAATGTAAATAGATATATATCAGAATGGCAACCAATTTATTCATGTCAATGAATGCGTTTCTGAAATCAGTCATTTTTCACACCTTTGTAACAAATTTTATAAAATGTTTTGAACAAATTATATCTATGTATCTTTTTTAAAATCAATCTAACAAAATTTGTGTTAAAAGGAGTTGTTCTTTGTATAGTTACCATCTGTAGGCTATCCTTGAAAATATTTCAGATAAAAGATTTGTAGAATGTGGAGGACACAAATACCCAAGTTTAAGCTTTGAACCAGGTGCTCCGCAAATTCTCTTTTTGAGAAATTTAGCAAAAAATTAAAGTGCACACTACTACCCCCACCCCTTTATGCAATTAGTCCAAAACCCAACATTTCTTTATATATAATTTACAAGTAGTGTAAGGGAGGTAAATCCAATCATACCCAAATTTGTATGTTAAATGTTTTTGAATTACCTCCCTTTCACTGTTTTTAAATTGTCTTAAATGTCTATTGACCAGATAAAACCTAGTTTTTCACGTTTTTTTTGCCCCTAATTCCAAAAAAATTGAGCCATCATCCCAAAAGTCAATACTAACCATTCCTTCATGGCATGGAAACTTGTGGTATAATTTCAGAGAGATAAGTGCACTTAAACATAGGTTTTTGTTTGAAAACTACAAAATGCTTATTTTGGGCTTCCTTTTTGGTCCATAATTCCTAAACTATTGGGACAATCAACCCCACAATCAATCCCAACCTTCCTTTAGTGGTATTGAACCTTCTTGTAAAAATTTATAGAGATTCATTTACTCAAACTTAAGTTATTGTCCGGACACTAAATGCGTCTTCGGACGACGACACAGACGACGACACAGACAATATGATAGCATTATATGACGCAAATTTTTTTTTGCAGTTGTATAAAAAATGGGATGGAAGGATTAAAAGCCCATTATAAGACAGACGTTTAAGGGTAACATTTGATGTCCTGTCATAAGTCATGGACAAAAAGTCACAATTCATTTTTTCTGATTATTTTCTTTGAATAAAAAATGCCTATTTCTGCAAAAATATTTTGGCATTTTTCTTTAACTATTGTATATAAATCAACTTTGTACACAAAATTTATCAAAAAAATATCAAAATCAAAGATGATTAAATAATTGTTAAAAAAAAATGTCAAAGGTTGCTTGGCACTTAAATGGCTTCATGGTGCCAAGAAATCTTTCTTTTTCACGATTAAAACTAAATAAATCTTTATTTTTCAAGTATGATGACACTTTTCCTAAACTTTAATATGAATATATGTATTAAAGAGTAAATATTTCAAGATATTTCTCTTACAAATTCAAACAGTTGTCAACATATTATTTGTGACTTTTTGTCCTACGAAATTTGTGACTTATGTCCTGTGACTTATGTCCTGTGACTTTTTGTCCTACAAAATTTGTGACTTTATGTCCTGTGACCTTCTGTCTGTTTACCTCAAATACAGGGAGGGCCTAAAGTGAATTATTCCGTTTAGTTAATCTTATGCATAAGTAAAGTTTATACAAGCAGGATATAGGAACTTTGAACATAACAAAATAAATTTGGTTATATAAAACCACTGCTGCTGTGAGACTTACCAATTTATTTAATTTGCACCACACAGATTCTGTTTATAAGAAGAGGAAATTAACTTTTTTACATGCGAACACCTGCTGATAACTACATGGAAAGATATTCAAAATCTTAGTATATCTTAACCATTCAATTAAGCTAATTCACAGATCAAACAATTGTATGTTATTCTGAATAGAATAATTTCATTTACAAATGTTAAATATACAATGTGATTTGACTGTTTGGATGAATGGAATATTTTTGTTTACAGTATGATGGACTGAAAATTTCATATTAACTGAAATTTTTAGCTTTGATTTTACTTCAATCAAAAATCTATAAACAACAAAAAACTGTTAAAATAACTTGCAAGTCTTCCTTATTGCATTAGAATTTTTAGAAAACATTATTTTCAAAATAAGGAAGAATTAGACTTGTAAATTTTGTAAAATTGCAGATTCTGGAAAACAATTGAATTAAAAATTAATATCTGATTGTAGTTCGTCCTTTATTTTTGTATAGAGATCTTATTTGCATATACAGTATTGAACAATCTGGAATGTGTTGGTGTTTTAAAGCTCAATTTCAATTCCATAATACTGTCAATGTACCAATGACTCAGCACTTTCTTTAAAATAATAAGAAATTGGATATATATCACATCTAGACAACAACTTGAGGATGCATTGTACCAGATAACACATCTAAAAGGTCAACAAAGAGTCTTAAACAGATGTGATTTAGAATTCTAAGAAGGGGGTGGGGAAATAACACAATAAAACTAAGTCCAGGTTTTCATTTTTGGGGGTACAATATTGAATTTGTTTATTTCTATCTTAAATAGGTTTTGTCAGTCAATTTTCATCTTTCATTTGTATATAAATGATTTGTGGTTAACTTGAGTTAGTTGAGTGTTAAGGTCAAATAAAACATAAATATAATCATAAGGCATGAAATAAGGTACGTATTAAAAATAAACACCAACTGAATTGCCAGTGGGTCCTGAATTCATAAGTAGGAAAAAATTCCAGTTATAGCTGGTTTAGAGGTCGTGTAACTTGAAAAGCTTAACCAATTTTATTATTGACTAATCTGGTGTACTTTTGAAGAAGTAAATAAATATGTTAACTTCTTCCTGAGACATACAATGTATTGTGTCTCTGCTTCTACATAGAATAGATCCAAACTTCCATTATCTGAGTATAAAAATAAGTTAGAATCTTTTTTATTAAATGCAAATGCAAGGTATTTGATCTAATGAAAAATAAAGTAAACAGGGAATATTGTATAGCAGGTTATTTTCGCTGGGTGTAAATTTTCGCTAATTTTCACAGATAGAACAAAATCGCCAAAATAAATTCCATCAATTTAAAAGTGCACATGAAAAGGTATTGATATAAGTTTTGAATCCACCAAAATGTTTTGTATACCTTATTCCATGTAAATTGCGAAATTTTACACCCACGAAAAATAACCCGCCGTACAGTATGTCCATGGGACACAGATGATGCCTCTCTTGCATATTACATTATAAAGGGACATAACTCAAGAAGAGTAAATTGAATCTACCCAAATTTGTACTTGATCTAAGTTTTGTGGAAATAATATAAGCGTTGTATAAAAGTTTCATATCATTTGGTTGAGACAAACATTAATTAGACAACAACAAAAATGATTCAGCAAATTTTCCATTTGTAAAAGGGCAAAACTTTAGAACAGTAAGTGATGCTACCAAAAATTCATCCTTGTTCTGTGTTTTGTGGTAATAAGCATTGTGCATAAGTTTCATGGTATTTGGTTGAGGCATACTAAACTTAGAGAAAGAAAACAAATTTTGGGATGTACTGAAGGATGTACAGACAGACAAGGGTTAAACTTAATGTCCCCTCTGCTACAGTTTCATCATTGCTACCAAACCTTCAAAATTAACTTTCCACAAATATTTACAATACATTATGTTGAGCTTTTATATCTACATCTTACTAATGTGTTTAGGTACCCTTTGTATTGTTCTGGTATTTCTTCAATATTGTTTCACTTCTCTTGATTAAGTTTGTATCAGCTATATAGATATTTCATTTTGAAACCCATTTGGTAATATTGATTGATATAAAGAACAGATTTAAGAAGACAAAGAGATTTAATACATTGAAAAAGCTTTGAATGCCCAAGTTCTTACACATTTGGATGTCTTTACTTCACACAACACAATAAAAGAAAAGCACCAGACCATTTACTGATTTAAAGATCGCAGAATACATGTATTACAATGGAACCACCAAGGAAGTGAAAAAGGAATTTGCTGACTACATTAAATAAAGTTAAATGTCTGAATGTAAGCAATCTTGGCTGAATCTGTAAGGAAACTTATATTAGACAAAAGTTTGCAAATCAATATTTTCAGTTTGCTTTATAATGTACAACATATATACATGGTATCTACTTATTCTATGTACTGTAAATTCAGAAATTATTGTGATGTTTTTTATTATTGTGAAAAATGCAACAGGTTTATAATCGCAATAATTGAAACTCGCATTTTGAAATTAATATTTAAATTAAACAGGATTTTTTTCAATGTCGCAAAATTAAAATTGCATTTTAGTCTAAAATGACATAATCGCAATAGTAAATGCACACAATAATTTCTGAATTTACAGTATTCAGAGAAGGATTTAAGAGGGGGCCAGTATTATGGGGCCCTCCTTTTTTGAAAATCCTGGATGGGAACCTGCTATTGTTGTTGACCTTTAACCAGAATTTTCCTTTACAGGCGCTTGCCAATGAAAACTTTTGAAACAATTTGGACTTAAGCCTACATACACTCAAAAACATTTGGTATAGGACAGAACTAAATGCATATAATTGGTTTTTTTTTATATAAAAAACCTGTTTATGCATCTAACAATTAGATATAACCATTTGAAGCAATATCATTTCTATCACAATACAAGGATTTCCTGCACTTCATATGATTGCAAACAATTCAATACTTGAAAATAAATAAAACAAATTCCCAAGGTACATGTCATTAAGATGTCAACACAGGATAATAACAATACCATGTATGGATTAGTCAATATCTTACTAATGCCAGTAGACATCAAAGAAAATTATGTGCCTTAATAAGCAGGATTTCTTGCGTCTCAGATGATATACATGCCAATGTTTAGAATATTCCAATCCATATCAGCATTTAATATCCAGGACAAGATAGATAGATCATACATTGAAAGAGTACCTCAGAAGGAAAACAAGTATGCACCATCCTTAAGAAGATAAATTGAATTAACCAATAAAAGAGTGATTGACCTTGCAGCAATGCAAAGGCTGGTGTAAAGTTCAAGGTGACATAGTACTGACACTGTTCCTTTTAATTTCATGAAGTCAAATCAGATGTGGATTCATAATTTTGAAAAAAGAGGGGATGTCAAAAAATAAGCAGCCTTTGGATGTAAAAAGCCTATGGAGTAATCATTTATTTTCATGGATCTCAATTTTCATGGATTGAGAAATAATTATATTTTTGTGTATACATGTACTTGATTTCATGGTTTTACCAAGTCAGCATAAAAGAATAAAAAAATTAATATGTAGGATCTGACACATGCATTGTGTGTGATTCTGTTCTCTTTATTTCCTTTTGTGTATGTGTGTATATGAAACTTTTATTTTGACTTGGACACATGTTACAGCTTTGCTCCTATACATGTACATCATACATGTATATTATATAAACCCAGGTGACCATTTTGACAAATACATCAAACAACAGGTGTATATGTCAAAATAATTTCAAATTGTTAATAATGATTTATCATAATTCTAATATTATCTGCAAATATAAAAGCAATTCTCTGGAAAATAAAAACTTAAACTTATGTGTCGGACAGTACTTACACATAACAACTCTTCACTGAAAAGTAGCAGACCAAATTTAAAGTCATTCTGTTAAGGAGTACTGTAGACAAGTGTGACAGAAAGTTTGGTTTTGAAACAGACAAACAAAGACATAGCCCTTACTCCTACAGAGAGAGTGAGGGTAGTTGAAGAAATACAAAATGGAAAAGAAATAAGTTTTAATTTGGTCAGAGCTCAGAACAACGGATATCTTTTAACTGACAATATGAAAATTACATGTTATCTTTATATTGCATCAGTAGAATTCAGTACCTACAGCATAATTTTCCAAAACATACACCATATTTCATCCAGGTAAAATGATTTTAAACAAATTTGACTTCAGGATGCATCATACTATAGGGAGAATTAACCCTTCAGGCCTTTTTTTATCAGACCAATACCAGGTTCGATGAAAATTCTGTTTATTTTTGGCTGGTGAATACCATGAATACTGCACTCTGATATTTCATGATAAAATCACTAAATTATTGATAATATTTGACCCCAGTGTTTATGACATGTATGACATCAACAAATTGGTAATATAATTTCTGTTTCTTGTGAAACTGGTGAATCATGTTTATTGGGAAATGAGTCTTATTATTACATAATACCAACTTTATAAAGTGTACAGATATTTTCTTTAAATTCAAGGTAGTTCATACACAAGTACTTTTGTAAAAATATTTTTTGCAAATAATCCTCAATCTTCCAAGCCCATCTCCTCAATTAACAATCAAATGGCCCTCTTTATAAAAAAATAATAATTACCAGTGAAATGTTAATCTCAAGATCCAAGGTGCTTGTTTATCAACTTGGCTTTTGATAGTTGTTCTCTACTCATAATTTTTCAAAAAAAAACACACTTAAATTCACAACTTTAATAACCACCAGACAATTTTAGTTGGTTAGCAGTATATCTTAACCTTCCATATTTGTGCCTCACTTAGCTATAGATTTTTCCTTCTATCCTAAACAGTTTGCAAGATATTAGACTTGCATTTTAACCATATATATGCTAAATTTTTACTAACTACATGTAGACAGACAAACTGGAATATAATTCTCAAAAAACCCATACAAACTATGTTGTGTTCCTCTTAACTAAAGTTAAGTTTGGTTTAAATTTCAGACCTTTTGAAGGTAAAGGTTTTTCGAAAAAATATGCAAATAATTAGTACAAAGTAGCTTTAAGGGCAATAACTCCAATAAACAGTCATTTGAATTTTTGAATATCTAAAATCTTGATAATTTTTTGCTGTAAAGAGTTTTCATGCATCCTTTATGTTTAGCAATAACACCAATGTTCATTAGCTACATGTACCATAACAGGAAAGGAAATGTAAATTCTAAAATTTCAAAAGTGAAAAGTATGCATATACATGTGCATGTAGCTATACACACAAATGCATTCATACATGGAAAATGAGTTGTCATTCTCTATCATATCTTCTTTTTGATCTTTGGTGGATTGTCATCTGATTGGTAATTGTTCAACATCTCTCCCTTCAAATATTGAATAGACCAAATCTGTGTGATCTAATGCTAATTTAGGATCAACTTTTCATTATCAAAATATTGGCATCAAGAAATGTCAATGAATAATTTCTAAATGAATCTGATTTTCTTGATACTATGGATTAAAAAGTCTCATTTTATATCTAATTTATTTAGATCATATATTTATCCAAAGTACTATTTGATGATGTGATCGAAAAAAAGAAAAATGTCTTCACATAAAAAATGTCCACTTGAAATGATGAAATCACATCTGTTTAGCATGTTTAGCAAAATTCATAGTTTTCACAGTTAAAAGAAAGTAACATATGAAGAGTATTGATTGGTATTATAGGTGTATAGTCAGAAATGAGAGCTAAAATAAAAATATGTTTTATAAAAACAAACCATCCTCAAGTTTAATTCCAAGCAAGACATCTTCATAATTTGACATTTCTGAACAAACACAGTAGAAATCAGCATGCTTCCCTTGTTGAAATTCTTTTTGTAATATTATCCAGCCATTTAAATAAATGCATTTAATGTGGTATTGTAGCTCAGCATTGTAGGCTGATATTTACAACTGACATGTCTGTAATATCTTGTTAAAAAGATACAAGAAAAATAAAGTAAGATGTCAATAGGAGTACGACAGCAAAGCAAGAAATTAGCTTGTTTGTGTTGGAAACAGTCATGCCCCTATATATGCATCATTATTACTTGAATTGTAAACACTTGATTTTTGAGAATAAAACAAGAAGGTAAAACTTTCCTAATGGTAAAATGCTACAGCTGAGAACCACAAACTTTTGGTGGTATATTTACCTGCACATTTTGTCATAGAAATTACAAGATACAAGAATGTGTCCATATTTCATTTTTTTGTACAAGGATGCCCCACTTGCGTTATCATTTTCTATGTTCAGTGGACCTTGAAATTGGGGTCAAAACTTTAATCTGGCATTTAAATTAAAAAGACCATTTCATAGGGAACATGTGTACTAAGTTTCAGGGTGATTGGACTTCAACTTCATCAAAAACTACCTTGACCAAAGACTTTCACTTGATCCAAATCTATTTGCAACTATTTGTTGTAAATTTATGATTCACTTTTGAGTCAATGTCAACTTTTCTCACGACAAAATGAAAAAAAAATGTCAATGATGATAATAAAGGGCATATCCTTGAACAGTATCAATAACTGTAAAGTATATGTATATCTATTGAAATCATTAACAAACCTTCAACATCTCATTAAAAGTGACCAAGGGACATAACTCTCCTGGATCAGGCCAAATAAAAATATATGTGTGGTTCCAGTAACCCTACCTTCCCTACTTTTTCGCCCTCAAAAATAGCCTACCCTAAAGATTTTATTGTCTTTTTTCATTAAGCACTGTTAAAGTCTGAATGTTGCTCCCATAGACTCAATGTAAAAATAAAACATAAAATAAAAAAAAATTCCTACCTTCCGACCCTAACTTTTTTTCAGATGTAACTGGAACCACACATACTTTTTTATTTGGCCTCAGCATAAATGTTCAGTAGTTAGGCTTATTTCATTGTACATTCATTTTTACTAATGCAAGAAGTTTATGAAACCTTTATGAAATACAATGTACTTCTAAATTCATCATGTTCGTGAATTGAAATACATCATCTTGCTGTTTATATAATTGTACATGTTATTCATATATATCTTATTCAAACTTCATAATAATAACATCTAAATATTTTACCCAGGAAATTCAAGTTTTGTTTAATATGAAAAGGTGAACAAGTACCATACTTTTAATACCACTAAATAGTCTGCTGTAAACCCTATTGATTTTTATGTCAATTCTGACATTAGGACAAATAAGATTTTTTTTAAACCTGTATGTGAATTTTACATGTATGTAAGAAGTCTGTTAATATACTTCTTAATGAAGATCTAGACAATCTAATTAACCTCATATAAGTATACTTTGACTAGATCAGTAGATGATACTCTATATGTAACAGCCACTATGTTCCGTCAGTTATTTTGTTCCGGCGGAACTTTTCAACTAGTTATTTCGTTCCGACGGAACTTTCCAACTAGTTGTTTTATTCCGAGTGCAGTTGAAAAGTTCCGGAAAAAAGGAGCTAGTTGAAAAGTCCCGGAACAATATACTAGTTGAATAGTTCTGGCTGAACAGAACAACTAGTTAGCAAAATTTAAGTTGTATTGCATAGCTCACATAAAACGGAATAAGTTGCATTATCATTCAAATTTAGTATTCATAGTACCCTGAAGAGACGGAAAAATACCCCCTCCTCATGTGGGTACTTTTGAAAAATATCAATTTCAGATTAATGTATAACAATAAATTAGAACTTATTACGTTATTTTACTTTGCATCAATTCTCCAAATGTAACTTTGTAACTGGTTGATAAGTTCCTTTTGACTTTTGTAATCCGTATCTTGGTTCCCCTTTGAAAGGTTCAAATATAATATGTTGCGCTTTTACTTTGCATCAATTCACCAAATGGAACTTTGTGACTGGTTGATAAGTTCCGTTGGAACTTTTGGGCTAGTTTGTTAGTTCCGGTTTTGACTAATTTGGCAAAAAGGAACTTTCTAACTAGTTGATTTGTTCTGTTGGAACTTTTCAACTAGTCACTTTGTTCTGGTGGAACTTTTAAACCAGAGGAAGAACAAAGTAACTAGTTAATAAGTTCCTCCGGAACCTTTCAGCTAGTCAGTTCTTTCCGCCCGGAACTTACCAACGTCGGAACAAAAGAGCATTTACATATAGAGGATAACTTTCAAATATATGTAATCATATAATTTTCAGCTGCTAGAACCTAAACTTTGAAAGCTAGCAACCTTGCAGAAATTATGGGACCAAACAATAGGATTAAGACCAATACAACTAGTCATTTGAGAGTTCAGCTTTTTAATTCCAAAGATGAATTATTTGATAAAATAATTACTTTATCACACCAGATATATTTCTTTAAATTTAAAATCATCATGGATTTTGTTCAACTCGAAGAAGGATACACAAATGATTATCTAACATCATCTGACTGAAGAATGTTGATTATTTTTAATCATTACACATGTTTCAAGGTAAAAAAAATAAGATAAAAAGCCGGCTCTTTTGTTATTGGCTGCAGATCTAGAACGCTTCATCAGTTTGCTGTTCTATTTTAGCCTCTCGTCAGGATGCGTTCAATGTCAATATTTGAACAAACCTACCCCATAAACCAATCCATAGTGTCCCTTAAATATTCGGGTATCTTCTCCAGTTTGTCACTTTCAATAAATGTCTTTCTTTCACAATCTTCTTAGTGTCAACCAAAACAACATACCAATATGGCGATTTTCATAATACCTTGCGCGCGATTAAGTGCGCACAGGAGACTTTGTTTATCAGATATAAAAAAAAAAGATTTATGCAGTAAAAACAGGCACAGTTGTAAATCAGCATTAGGAAAAACTGCTTAGCGTTAGATTGCTTCTTTAATATTACAAAATATAGTTTTAAACGGAAGATATTTTACTTTTCTTGACAAAGGTGAAAGCGAAACTGAAAGTTGAAAGAGAAGACAACTCTATTGAAAAGAGGCCCACTATGGTAAATAACCTCATGTACGAGCGGGCGAGAAATGTAATTAACAGAAATTCGAAATATGATCAGCACTCAAATAATGTTGATAGATAGTTTTATATAACCAATGCTGATATAAATGATGGGGCAAACTTTATAGCTTGCATTTAGCATTAGAAGTTCAATGCAGAGACATATGATACAATATATGATTTAATTTTGGTTATAGAAGTTTCAGCCTCCTGTAACTGGGCATCAAGTTATATGATTAAGTTTTTATAACCGGAATCATTTCTTTGTTGTGACTCCGGAGGCATTCAGTTTCCGACTTTAGTTGTCAAAGATATCCGCAGTGATAATAGATTTCACAGTGATATGATATATGAAATGACATATTTCTTCAGATTTTAACTGACAGAGAAAAATCTCCAAAATGTATTTCTCATACAGAAAAATACTTTAAATATCTTACTGAATTCCATTTAAAATGGAGAAAAATCACTTTATTCGACCAGTATGACAAGAGACTTTCTATACTAAAGTTAGTATTGAAAGTCCCTGGTGGGAAAAAGCAGATCTGTCACGTTAGTGTATCAGCGGCAATCACACCACATTTTCTTATTTTATATAGATAACTTCGTATGGTACCAAACTACATGAGAACTTTCAGAGAAGAGGCCTATAATAAACTCATCTTTTTATAAGTGTCAAACAAAAGAGAAACGAAACCAAACCAATCAAAAGAGAACTTTTAAAAATAAATCCAATGAAAAAGGAACCAATGAAAATATTAGAAAAATAAAGTTGAAGTAACAGGTACGTGAATGGATGATCTCGTGGAATTTTATCAGTCTAATTAGAATATAGAACTCTAATTTCGTTAACTCTATATGGAGTATAACGAAATTAGAGTTCTATATTTCAAAGTAGACTGTATATGGTTATTCACTTATCTTAACCATTAAAGCAAATTAAGTCATAGCCCTATTGTAAAGGAATTCCAAACTTGAAAGTGAAGACCCACAGCCCTAAAGATATGAAGTTACAAGAACGAGTTGTCTTTGGTTGTCTATTTGTTTATTTGACTGTATCAGTCCTTTTACTTTTGTTTGATTTGCTATTTCGGGGTTGGCAGATTGTCTTTGCCGTTCATGACTTTACATAAGTCATCTGTATGATTTCTCCAATAGAGACTCAATGTCTGGGCCGTAAATTACATAGAGGCATGTAGGCAGTCGCCTCCTATTGCGGTCTGACAAAAAAAATAAATGTAGAAAAAAAACACTGAAAAGAAAAAATGGTTAAAATCATGCATTATTTTTATAGCACTGGTTGTTAGTCAAAACAACAAGGTGGTTAATCATAATGGCATGCAGGTTTGTTCAATATTTAGATCTGAACAGTCGGTATCCAACTCAACTCCTTTGCACACATAAAATTTTCCCACCAAATACTATTGCATCTGCATACATAGAAGTTACAATGTTGGCAATATTGAATGCATATATATAGAAGTGTTAAAAAGATGGGATTCGTCCAGTCAGAAAAAATCACCTTACCATTTGACAAAGCCAGAATAAAACTTTTTGGTGTATACAAACATTGTTACGTTTTAATAATTTGAACTTCATAGATAAAATTATGATAAGATAAGATATTTTTTATTTCCAATTATGGGCCCCAAAGGGCATAAACATTACAACATCAATAATTTTTTCATAATACAATACAAACAATGAGATAATAAAAAAAAAAAAAAAGTTAAACGAGAACTATTTAAGTTCTTAAAGAATACGTAGATAAAGAATCTATAGTATGTTTTTTTTTTAATACTAATGCATTTTATTGCAAGTGTGGTTGATATAGATAACAAACAAGCAGCCCAAAAAGAAAAAAAGAAAAATAGATATCCACATATGTATAGTACACAAAAAGTTGGATCAATTAAATACATAATAATTAGCCAAAAAGAAAGTAGAAATTAAACATGTCCATGACTCATCCTGTGTCAGCAGCAAATAGGAAAGCATTATGGTTTCCTAAAGGCAGCTGACACCAGGGGGCGATACCTTATGGGCCATAGGCATGTAAAATGTGTGTAAATGTCTCTTTCCTACCTGTATCAAAAGCAAACAAGGAAGCATCATAGGTAACTTGAATGCAGTTGATACCAGGGGACGATGCCTCAAGGATATAAGAGAACATTTGAATAGATAATATATCTTAACAATTATTTTTTTTTTTAATCGGCTAGTATGTTTGTGATATTCAGATGAATATAATTTTCTATGTCCAATCAAATGTATATACACACATAGATTTCCTTTAACTAATCTTCACTAAGGAAGATGTTTGTATATAAAATTACATATTATTTTAAGTAACTCAACATTTTCTACACTAAATAACCAGATAATTTTGCTTTGACTGTTCATATGATTAAAATAAGAATTATATTGTGCAATACTAGCTAACATAAAATTTCTATCAACCTCAAATTTGTTACAATCAAATAGAAAATGAGCCTCATCTTCGACAGTATTGGAAGAACATTTATTACATATTCTGTTAATTCGGGGAATACCCTGATATCTACCTAATTCTATTTGTAATCTATGAGAAGATACACGTAATTTAGTAAAACTTCTTCTAAGTTCAAAATTCTTGATCAATGTTAGATATTTTTCAAAACCAAAATTTGTTTTATATAAAAGGTAGGTTTTCAGTTTACTGACTGAAAATTTGAGTTATTGAGTATGCATTTTCATTTTAATGTTTGAAAATTGTGTCTTTGAAACAAAGTCAAAATTAGTTCGATTTGGACAGCCAAATAAGCTGGATAAACCACAAAAAATGACCAACTTCAGGGGGCTTTCATTTTAAGTCTTTGCAAAACTTTCCTTAAACTTAAGTAAAAATAGCTTGTAAAGTGTCATAAAGCAGGATAAAGCGAAAACAAATCTTGTTCTACCGGGACACGTAATCTAACTCTGGTTTATTACTATTTTAATATATTCCAGGTGCATATTTATTGAAATGTAACAAAAAATTAACAAGTCGTGTATTCTTGGGAAATACATTGCATACAAGGAAAAGGCCCGAAAAAATATCCTTTTCTGCATGGAATGGGTCCAAAAAAATTTTGACGCGCTCCGCTCGGCGATAATAAATTGCCTGCTCTTACAGGCAAATTACGGCCCTGAATGTCTTAGTACTTTTAAACAATTATAGGTCACCCTATGGCCTTCAACAATAAAAAAAAAAGTATATTTATGCAGCATAATCGAAGTAAAAAATATCACCAAGGATTGTATAGTAATACTATACAAATTCTTGATATAACTAAACATATATACTTAGAGACCAAAATGACACAAACCTAGGTGAAAATGATTAAATCCTATATTGAACATCAATATGTACACCGTGACTTGTATCAGATTTGTTTTGATACTTTGACGTCAAGATCATACATCGATTTGAGACCGGGCGGCTCTCTGATATTACTTCAGCTGTTTTATTGATCGCTCAAGTGTTAAAAAAATATGTATATTATGAATTTAGCAGAAATTATCAACGAAATGTTATCAATTCAAACTTGTCCAAATAACAAAAAATACACACCAAAACAGTAAGATGAAGTATTGGACCATCTGACTTGCATAGTTTTGAATGTCATTCAAGTCGAGGGAACCACATCGCATTATCCTTGAATTGCAGAAGTCGCTTGTACACGAATCTCTCTTAAAATGCTGGAATATATTTAACAGTAGCAAGACTCTTTCCTTTCGTCATATAAGTTGTTGGATTAATTTATTATTTTGCAGAATTTACTCGTTTTTTCTTATGTCAAAATAAATCATATCTAATTACAGTTTGTAGGATTTATTCCCCTTGATATACAACCCTGTCCTAAGACTTAGCACGTTAATTCCGATCTTTTCAGTGATCATATGTTTTTCTTGAAACCTAAGCCACTCACATCCATAAATCAATTCTTCATTGTAAATCTTTCTTGTAATCAACTTAAAAAAATTTGTTTGCACCCAAACTTCAAATAAAAATTTTGTTCAAACGATTGCCATTTCTATTAGATATATTGCAAAGTTCGCATGAGGAACAGCCAAACCAAAGAAGGCGTCGCACGCAAAGAAACTTTACTTTTGGAAATAAAGTAGTTGAGGTCCAGCTACAAAAATGAAGAGAATGAAAACAGTGAGTCGAAAGTACAATTAACTATCATTACAAATGATAAAACCTAAACATTTGAAAACAAGGGACATGTAACAGTAGCGTTGACAGTAGCATTCGTGGAGCTAGCCTCCTGGTTTCATTAGATAATATCTGAAATTGGGACTTCAGTTTTTTTTTTTAATTTCACAGAGAAATCAGTAAATGAGTGTCTGGATAGGCATTGCATATTATTTTTCTTAATTAATTATCCATTTTTTTTTTTTGCATTGAACAAATATGCTTCTGATGTTGTACTGTTATACCACTGTCCCAGGTTAGGGCGAGGGTTGGGGTCCCGCTAACATGTTTAACCCCGCCACATTATTTATGTATGTGCCTGTCCCAAGTCAGGAGCCTGTAATTCAGTGATTGTCGTTTGTTTATGTGTTACATATTTGTTTTTTGTTCATTTTTTTTTTTACATAAATAAGGCCGTTAGTTTTTTCGTTTGAATTGTTTTACATTGTCTTATCGGGGCCTTTTATAGCTGACTATGCGGTATGGGCTTTGCTCATTGTTGAAGGCCGTACG
Source organism: Mytilus galloprovincialis (assembly GCF_965363235.1). Taxonomy (NCBI): domain Eukaryota; kingdom Metazoa; phylum Mollusca; class Bivalvia; order Mytilida; family Mytilidae; genus Mytilus; species Mytilus galloprovincialis. The sequence goes on along the minus strand of NC_134844.1, from coordinate 33,471,609 downwards.
GTGACCTATAGTTGTTCATGAATGTCTGTGTCATTTTGGTCTTTTGTGGATAGTTGTCTCATTGGCAATCATACCACATCTTCTTTTTTATATTGCATGTTCTATACAATTCTTTATAAATTGTATAATTTGAGATTTGATACTCCTTTGATGTGGCAATCACATTTTCAGACCATTGAAAAAGGCTTAATTTAAATGGAAAAAAGCTCTTCTGAGTGTGACAATTTGCTATATATAAACAAAGTATATGTAAACTGAGACTACTATAACGTAGCAGTCTCAGATGTAAATAGTTCTTAATTGTAGACTGATAAAACCGTATACCTTCTTATGTGATTGAAGGTCTAAATTAAAATTGAGAAAGGAAATGGGGAATGTGTCAAAGCGACAACAACCCGACCATAGAGCAGACAATAGCCGAAGGCCACCAATGGGTCTTCAATGTAGCGAGAAACTCCCGCACCCGGAGGCGTCCTTCAGCTGGCCCCTTACAAAATGTGTATACTAGTTCAGTGATAATGGACGTCATACTGAATTCCGAATTATACATAAGAAACTAAAATTAAAAATCATACAAGACTAACAAAGACCAGAGGCTCCTGACTTAAGACAGGCGCAAAATTGCGGCGGGGTTAAACATGTTTATGAGATCTCAACCCTCCCACTTTACCTCTAACCAATGTAGAAAAGTAAACACATAACAATACTCACATAACACAAATCTAACAGAAATTAACTCTGAAGTAAATTTGAACCGCAGTCAGCAGAAAGTGTTCAAGGCCGACTTTTGCTCTGCTGCGTTCTTGCGCTGTGTATTTTTATATATAGCACGTCTTTTACGAATTAGTCTCGTTGCGAGAGAGTTTTCGTTCTTACTGCGAACAATCAACTATGTATATGGAGCATCTGTACAAAGGCAGATGCAGGATTTTGGAAAGTGGGGGCGAAATTTGTAAAGATCGCCTATTTTTAGGACATTTTTGGGGCTAAAAAAACATAAAATAAGTTTAAAATGCACCCTTTAACGGTTACTGACGTGGAACATGTATATTTTACAGTTGCTGTAAAGTGTAAGGGTTGGACATGTTTTATGCTGTATTAATTCTCCCTATCAAGTGTCTATCATAAAATGATAGTATGGATCCAAAGCTATGTACTGATATATTTGATGTGGGACTTGTCATTAAAACATAGACATGGCAAATTATAGTGTGTTGTATGTTAAAGTAGGATAAACTTACAGATTTCTTTTTGTAAGCAAAATATACGCCAGGCTATTCAATGAAATTTACAAAACGACCGACACGAGTTTAAAAAATACAAACAAGCAATGTTTAGCCAAATGTTTCGTTGAAAAGTTTCACCCAAACACGAGAAGTAAGGGGTTCCAAATCAACCAAAAGACTACGAATGAGTCTGAAATGACAACGAATTTATGAATGCCGGTCGCCAAATGGAGACATAAAGACCACACCTGGTAGGCAGGTTGCAGTCTGGTTTTGAAAAAAGTATTCAATATATCAGTTCAGCGAAACAGACCGTGATTCCGGTCAGACACTGAAACCCGGCCCCAAAAAATTACGCCCGTTCTTATGCATCATGTTCATTTAATGCTAAATAATTCGGTTGGAAATTGTCTTTTCTAATAGTAAAAAATAAATGGATAAGATTATTGTTTTCAATCCAGATACGGCCAGAATTTTTGTTTAAGTCAAACATCAGAGTTAGATTTTTTTCTCAAATATCTCAGACTGCCTCCTCAAATCTAAGTACCTTAGACTTTAAATCAATCTAGAGCTTTAAATACTGACCGGGGATCATTGTTCAGCTATGTTATTTTGAAATAGACTAGGGCGTTTGGGGTTAAACATGTTTTCGTATGTAAATAATATTGATGTGGAACATTTTTTTCATGAGAGTGTAATAGAGTCTTACTTTCTGTTTGGTGGAATTGTAAAAATAAAAGTCAACGCCTTCTTCCTCAATCTCGTCTCGCTTTGAAGGTGTCATGATTGTCATTCTCAGCCTAAGCAATGTGTTACTGTAATTTTAATTTAAAAATGACCGAGTGACATTTTTACAACGCACTGGTCAACTCCACCAAAGCGAATCACATGACTTTGCCATAGTCGGTAAGTACCAGCGAAAAATATCTTATAAATAAGTTAAGAATTGTTGTATAAAAATTAAATACACGGGCAATGGCAAAGTTCAGGAAGTCTGGTCTGATTAATCATCCCCCCCCCCCCCCGAAAAAAAAAGTCCCAGCAAAGGGGGGGGGGGCGTACGCGGCCCTCTACGCCCCCCTCTGGATCCGCCGTTGCATCTGTATAATGATTTATTGGAGTGAAGTCTGGTATTTTGGTAATTATTAGGTTAAAGAAAGGGTACTTTTCAATATGTCAAATCAAGTAGTGGCGTACTACTATATTTGAATCAGTTGGAAGAAGACTGAGAAGAAGAAGAAAATTTTATTTTTAAAACAATTATATTATTATTTTATTATATGTCTCTGCCAATACCTCTCTTGTTAGCTTCTTCTATTCCCAAGAACTGGAAAAATATTGGCCAACTGGTTGCAATGGTTGCGTGTTGAATTAGGTCCAGAGACAAAAATTTGAAGCATGATTTATTCACTGATATAGACCTAAATATCCAGTGACATATATTTTTTTAAATATAATTAATTTTTGACACAATTAAACAGGTATACAAGCAAAATACTGTAAGAAAATTTATAGTTTGTTCGATTTCATTTTATTTTATTCTTTCATTAATAACTACTTCACTGAAGAGGCGGAGCCAGACTGTTAATTAACAACTTTTGAGATAGAAGTTAGAGCACTGGCTAAAACTCCTCCAATTCTTCGCTTTTCAAACGAAACTTTCGACTAGACCGGAGATTACAATAACTAAGAAATCATTTAGTTAATGCACTCCTCTAAAAACAACAGTAGTTAGCTCACTTAAAGGATCAACATATTGTTACGAGTTCGGGGCTGGTACATAGGTTTCATACTAGCTCTTTTATTTTAGAGACTCAAATGGTCTAGTATCTATGCAATGGCGTCTGTTTGGAATTCTAAACATTTGTTTTAATATTTTAGAAAGAAAATAATGGCCTTTCAGTCAAAAGATGAGACGAAAATTCCAAACGTCGATTTTTCTTTAAAATGAGATTAGTTTCCTCCATGATGGCTGCAATCGAGAAAGGTAATTTAATGAAAAATACGAGCACTTGACATTTTCTACATGACCACAGCTGATAAAAAAAAAAAAAACAATAACAGATATATTGAACTAATCCACCTTTAACATTTTCGTTTACTATAATTTGCAAGTTGCAACCCTTGGTCAGGTCTTATTTATCCCTTGTCACCTTTAGCTCATGATGCTGTATGATTTTTTTTATGTGATAGTCGGTTATAGAGCTCCCCTGGCCCCGGCGCCATAAAACTATTTGAGTAAAGTTTTTTTACTCAGCCTGAGAATTTTCTCAATTTTTTTATTCTCAGCAAAATGCACCGCCATAAAAGAATTCTCAGATATTTTCTTACTCAAAGTTCTTAAATATTTGAGTATAGCCAAAACCATACTTAAGTATATAAAAAAATCTTAAATGTTTTTTTTAAGGTAATTTTATATAAAATTACAAATGTTGATAGTGTTTTTGTTAAAATTTGCAATGAAGAACTTCACTTATCACCCCAAATCAAATTCTATCCAAAGGAACATACACATCTTGATTCCTTATCATATTTTTTATACGACCGCAAAATTTTTAATTTTTCGTCGTATATTGCTATCACGTTGGCGTCGTCGTCTTCCTGCGTCATCGTCGTCCGAATACTTTTAGTTTTCGCACTCTAACTTTAGTAAAAGTGAATAGAAATCTATGAAATTTTAACACAAGGTTTATGACCACAAAAGGAAGGTTGGGATTGGTTTTGGGAGTTTTGATCCCAACATTTTAGGAATTAGGGGCCAAAAAGGACCCAAATAAGCATTTTCTTGGTTTTCGCACTATAACTTTAGTTTAAGTAAATAGAAATTTATGAAATTTTGACACAAGGTTTATGACCACAAAAGGAAGGTTGGGATTAATTTTGGGAGTTTTAGTTCCAACAGTTTAGGAATTAGGGGCCAAAAACGTGCCCAAATAAGCATTAATCTTGGTTTTCGCACAATAACTTTAGTATAAGTAAATAGAAATCAATGAAATTTAAACACAAGGTTTATGACCACAAAAGGAAGGTTGGGATTGATTTTGGGAGTTGAGGTCAGAACAGTTTAGGAATTAGGGGCCAAAAAGGGGCCCAAATAAGCATTTTTCTTGGTTTTTGCACCATAACTTTAGCATAAGTAAATAGAAATCTATGAAATTTAGGGCTGAATCCAGCTTGAAAGTTGTGTCCATACTTGCCCCAACCGTTCAGGGTTCAACCTCTGCGGTCGTATAAAGCTGCGCCCTGCGTAGCATCTGGTTTTCATACATTTTTTAGGATGAAATACTCAAAATCGATGTTTTATGGTATTAAATGGTCAAAACATGTTCAAGAATTTTACTGGACTTTAACCATGTTAACACATTTACGTGTACTTTAACAGTTTAATATTATTCAAAATAAGTGGACCCCTCTTTTAGAAAAGTTGATTATATTAAGCGACGTTTTTTTTTCGACGCACTGTTAAACTCCACCATAGAGAATGACATGACTTTGACAATCAGTAAATTCCAGCGAAAAATATCTTTATAAGTGAAGAATTGTCGCATAAAAATTAAATACTAAAGTACACGGGAAATGAAGTCTAGTCTGATTAATCATTTTACCAAAAAAAAAAAAAAACACCCTCAAATTAAAAAAAAAAAAAAGGCATATGTTTTTTATAACTCAATAGATAGTTTTCATTATAAAACTTATGTACATATACTTTTTTCTGAAGTAAATTCTTTAATTTGTTCATATTAAGAAGAAGTTTACATAATTCTAATTGTTTCCTTCCATATAAAGTGACCTCCGTGTGACCCATCTCGTAAAAATCCGGTGATCGCAATACGCATGGATGTCCTTAAAATAAACTATTATCTGACTGTACATGTTAAACACGTGCTCAATATCCATGCTTTTTGGTGGATTGTTGACAAACAGGTGACAATCGTTAAACCTTGACTTCAAAACACGAACTTTAATTACCTGCTATATTTTCACAACACTGACCGATTGAAAAAAAAATTGACGATTACACGAAATTTATGCGAAAAAAAAAAAATGATAAAATCGTGCACAGAAGACTTAGTTTATGATGTTTGTATGCATTGGTTCAAGAATTGGAATAACATTAGTTTTCACTGGTCACTTGTTTATTATGACTTAAAATAGAAATACAGAATCAAAAAAGTCTGAGCTCACATTCGCCAGCATGCTTAATTACATTGTTTTCGTTTTTTTTTTTGTTTTTTTTTTTCACTTCCAATAAATTTTTAATATAATTATGCTCCAAAATAGATGATAGATAGGCAATTTTTAACCGGATTTTTGTTACAAAAATGTCAGTTATTGATTTGGGGATGTACGGCGGACGGCCGGGCTGTCGGGCGGCAATCAAATGTTGTCCGTGCATTAACTCATGAACCGTTCAACCAAAGCTTTTAAAATTTTAATATGTTATTACTGACAACTATACGAAGGTCAAGTTCAATAATGGCGATTTTGACTTTTACCGTTCAGGAGTTATGGTTCTTGAAAGATTGAAAAATGGAGTTTCCAGTTGTGTCCGTGCATTTACGCATGAACTGTTCTACCAAAGCTTCCCAAATTTTAATATGTTGTTACTGATGACAGAATGGAGGTCAAGTTCAATAATGACGATTTTGACTTTTACCGTTCAGGAGTTATGGTTCTTGAAAGATTGAAAAATGGTGTTTCCTGTCGTGTCCGTGCATTTTCTCATGAACCATTCAACCAAAGCTTTTGAAATTTTAATATGTTGTTACTGATGACAAAACAGAGGTCAAGTTCAATAATGATGATTTTGACTTTTACCGTTCAGGAGTTATGGTTCTTGAAAGATCGTAAAATGGCGTTTCCATTCACGTTGTTGCATTTACTCATGAACCATTCAATCTAAGCTTTTCAAATTTTAATATGTTGATACTGATGACAAAATGGAGGTCAAATTTGATATTGACGATTTTCACTTTCACCATTCATCAGTAATGGTTCTTGTGATATTGCCAGGACACAAATAAATGTTAATAAATCCGGTTTGCTGTCGTTGTGACAGCCTCTTGTTTTTATTTTGTTGAACAGTTGGGCTTATCAATGTCTTTTCTCTTTTAAATCTATTTTTACAATTTACTACTGGTATCTGCTGTTGTCAAACATATGTCGTTGATCCAGATAAATCATTTATCATGTCAAAATCATGATACAGAAGGAAATTTCCATATGCACGATCAGAATTTTACAGAAAATATTTCTTACTGAATAGAGAAAAATAGAACATCTTCCCCTACTCCCCTTTTCATGACCCTCATAAGTTGGATAGTTTTGTTTGTTTTATTAAACTGTTTTTATTTACGAAAATGATATTTGTACAAAGTGTTGTTAATAACTGTAATGGACATTAAATATATATGCCATGCTTTCTCACACGACGTCGTATTTTTATTTTCTCTTCCTGTGCAATATGATATTAAACTCATTATGCAGAGCAATTTTCATGACTACTTGCATCATCGTTAAATCGTATTAAACATGTTAAATTCTGTATCAGATTTATATTAATATTAAAGTTACATATATCTTGAATATTGAAAACGAATTCAAATCATTTACTGGCTTTCATATTGATTTAAAAATATTTGGTTTGCCTTTTTTTTTGTTTTTTTTTTTTGTTTTCTGTTTCCATTGTAGATGTGAGAAAAAAGCAGCTCTGTTTCTCTTAATTTTGTCACATGGTGTCTTATGTCGTCTGATTACATAATGGATGTTATTATTGATCCGTAATAATTATCTTTTCAAAATGTTTATTTGGCACGCCATACTCGATAGAAGTGCGGACGTGAAAGAAAGCACTCTTCACGTAAACGTCAACGAAGATTGCATTTTATCTTTTAAAAAAATACAAAATATAGATCTAAATAAAGAAATATAAAAATATATATATACATATTTATAAGAAGCTACGAGTAAATAACTCAAGTATTTCAAGATCTTTCTCTTATAAATAATGTCTATTGGGTTCTATATTTCTAATAATAACACACATTATTTGCCGACTTCATATTTTGTGACTTTTTGTCAGGACTGTGGTTACAGATATTTACTAAATGCTACTTGTCATCTTATCTGTCATAGATTCTTTTTATGTTTTACATTATTTCTTAAGAGATAAAACTGCGTTTTAGAGAAGTTTGGTATACGTTTTAGTTTTCAAACTACTATATTACCACTTACATCACTGAGAAAAAATACTCAGCTGAGAAAAAAAATTCTCAGCTGAGAATATTCTCAACGTTGAGAATATTTTTTTATGGCGGATAAAAAAGTTCTCATTCTTAGCTGAGTAAAATAATTCATTCTGAGAATATTTTTTTACTCAGCAAAAAAAAGTTTTATGGCGGCGGGGCCTGAGCTCATGTTTTGTCTGTTAGTATGAGAAGAAACCGGTATACATGTAAGACAAATTGCAAAAATAAAATCATATAAAATCTCTATCCCTATTAAAAAAAATGGAAGAATGGAAAAATATAAATGAACCTGAAAAAATATTCTCATCAATTCGAAGAATGGTATTACAGTGACATGAAGAGGTCAACAGAGATTGATTCTGATGGTATAGGGTCTCAATTTGAATTCTGTGGGTTAGCAGCCACCAGAGTATTGGAAAAATCTTGGAAGTTCAAAGTCCAGATTAGAGGAACAAGCATTTCAGGAAAAGACTATTAAAAAATACACCAACTAAAAATAAATACAACAACACATGTAGCTTTCACTGATGGCTCCTGCAAAGGAAACCCAGGTCAATGCAGGGCTAGGGATTTTGGTTGTGACCATTTGTCTCAACTCGGCCGATTCTGTAACCTCATCTAACCTCATCGCTAATATGTCGGTTTCCATTACTGATCTCCTGAAAATTAAAGGAGGGCAATATTATAAAGTATTAAAAATATTAGCACTAGCAGTAAATGTTCAGCTTCCAGCAAAGAAATGTAAGGCGTAGACACATATCGCATACTGTATTACAGCCGAGGGATAGAAGGAGAGTAGCGGATTCTACCTAGAATTGCAGAATGGGTTGTGATGTTAGTTAAGTTGTGACGTCATATTTAATGTAAACAAAGAAAAGCTGTTCTTGTATCATTTTTTTTTATATCAGAAAATTATTAAAATGAATTTGTATTGAGACAGAGTTCCTTCCTACATTTTACTAGACTGATAAATATATATTTTAATCAAAGTCTCATGAAAGCAAGACCAGAAAAAGGAAGTAGATTTCTGGGCAGATGCGGGGATTTAAAAAAGTCTGAAAAAAATTTAAAGATTTAGAGTTCATTAGTAGAATGAAATGTTTTTTTTTTAATTTTTCTACAGTAATTTGGGACTTTGTCCCCACATTATTGAGCTGAATTTTTTCTCTGAATGACCTATGATCTGTCTCTGAATTACATTCTGACTTCAAACACAATAACGGTAATTGTAGATTATTTTATATAAATTCAATTTTTGTAAATTGTGATTTGCATGCAAGTGTAAATATATATATATCTAATTGAACTTGTAATCAAACCTCAAAGTAATCATTTGACATAGACAGCAGCATTCTGAAAACTAAAAGCATATCAACAATGGTAAGCAATCACAATGTTTTATTAGTTATAGCTGTCATATTATCATATTAGACCTGGGGTCAATCGGCATAATTGACCAATGGGGCCAAGTGAGCTTTTCTCATTACTTGTCTTCCGCCATTTGTAGTTCATTTTAACCAAATTGTCAAACAATTTTTTATAGGAGTTATTGCCCTTCAGTTGTAAATTTTACTAACTTTTTTTTCTCTGCCTAGTATTTGAATTTCTGAAAATTAAAAAAAAAATAAATGGAAAAAGTTCAAACTTTACCATATTGGAGCCTTTTAATAACAATTTTTTCCATTATTTTACTTTTTGCCTTTACTTTTAAAACCATAAAAGATAGATAAAAAATAAAATGAGCAGCAAGACAAGGCCTACTAATTATAAATAAAAAAGTTTACGAAATTTTAAGTAGACACTTTATAGGAGTGAATGCCCTTAAATTTTCATTTTTGTTGTGTGCTTTGGGTAAAATGTATAGGATAGATAGAAACTTTAGACGGAAAAAAATGATCAGAGATTTTTGTCATGAATTCTATTCTTGTCCTTAATTTTGCATCTTCCACTGTTGAATTTTTCCACATCAATGTCATGCTCATAACTGAATATAAGAGGAAAGTGTTTAGTCTGACAAGCTTACACATGAAGTACAAGAATACTACATTTGTATATTGTAGTACGAAGAAATGCAACATCATCCACAAACACTCTTAGAGAGGGGACACTGATTTTGCTTAATGACCCCATTTCCTATTTCCAAACAGAAATAAAATGCAGTAATAATCGGTAGTGTATTTTACTTAATAATACCATAGACACTACCTTACAGACATTTTGTGTTACATTTTATTCTTGAACCCTCACCAATTTTTGTGACTGTTAAAATTCATGACTTGATTGGTTGGATTGACTTTAGGGATTATGGTCATACCTGCTTAGGAATAAGTGGCCAAAAAGGGGTAAAAATCTAGTAATTTATTAGCTCACCTGGCCCGAAGGGCCAAGTGAGCTTTTCTTATCACTTTGCGTCCGTCGTCCGTCGTCGTCGTCATCTGTTAACTTTTACAAAAATCTTCTTCTCTGAAACTACTTGGTCAAATTCAACTAAACTTTGCCACAATCATCATTGGGGTATCTAGTTTAAAAAAAATGTGTCCAGTGACTCGGCCAACCAACCAAGATGGCCGCCACGGCTAAAAATAGAACATAGGAGTGAAATGTAGATTTTGGCTTATATCTCTGAAACCAAAGTATTTAGAGCAAATCTGACAGGGGTAAAATTGTTTATCAGGTCAAGATCTATCTGCTCTAAAATTTTCAGATGAATCGGAGAACCTGTTGTTGGGTTGCTGCCACTAAATTGGTAATTTTAAGAAAATTTTGCAGTTTTTGGTTATTATTTTGAATATTATTATAGATAGAGATAAACTGTAAACATCATAACGTTCAGCAAAGCAAGATCTACAAATAAGTCAACATGACCGAAATGGTCAGTTGACCCCTTAAGGAGTTATTGCCCTTTATAGTCATTTTTTACCAATTTTTCGTAAATTTTTGTAATCTTCTACAAAAATCTTCTCCTCTGAAACTACTGGGCCAAATTTGATCAAACTAAGCCACAATTGGGGTATTTAGTTTAAAAAATGTGTGCGGTAACCTGGCCAACCAATCAAGATGGCCACCATGGCTAAAAACAGAACATAGGGGTAAAATGTAGATTTTGGCTTACAACTTTGAAACCAAAGCATTTAAAGCAAATCTGACAAGCATTTAAATTGTTTATCAAGCTAATATCTATCTGCCCTGAAATTTTCCGATGAACTGGACAACTGGTTGTTGGGTTGTGGTCCCCCAATTGGTAATTTTTAAAGAAATTTTGCAATTTTGGTTATTATCTTGAATACTATTATAGATAGAGATAAACTGTGATCAGCAATAATGTTAAGGGAAGTAAGATCTACAAATAAGTCAACATGACCAAAATGGTCAATTGACCCCTTAAGGAGTTATTGCCCTTTATAGTAAATTTTTAACAATTTTCATTAATTTGGTAAATTTTTGTAAATTTTTACAAAATATTTTCCTCTGTAACGAAAGGGCCAAATTTATTATAGATAGAGAAAATTGTAAGGAGCAAGAATTTCAGTACATAAAGATCTAAAAACACATCACCATCACCAAAACACAATTTTGTCATGAATCCAGTGTTCTCCCCAGGATTTGTGGATAGCACTGTGGTAAGCGGGTAATTTTCGATAATTTTCAGTAACTGTCGAGGCCCGGGGTTTGTTTGTAATTTTTTGTGTTTGTGTTTTTCTTATATTATGCTATTGATGTTTTCTCTTGTAATGATGTACTCATCATGCTCATGGAAGTTACCCCTTTGTTAATGTTATTGTCTGGATATAGAAGAAGTCTTTTTTTCTCCATTGTAAATTCATATAATCCTCATATTACCTGTGTATAAAACCCACTTGGAGAAGTCTTTTTTCATGATGGGTCTAACCAGACTGCCTATATGAAGATTTCTTAGCACTAACAAGTGATGTTCCAGACAGGGTATGATTTGGCAAATGCTGTCGGCACAGTTATACCCAAAAGGATAGTCAGTAACCCCCTGGGTTGCAGAACATGTAGGACCAACAATAAATGGTCATTGTCAGCTTCTGTGTTTGGTTTTGTAATCCACTCTAGCAGTGTACTGTTAACCTTACAACTTTTGACAGGCATTGACATTTTTTAGCATAATAATTTCTCATTTTTCTTACCTTAATGTTTTATAATATTCAAATGGCATCATCCAAGCTGGACATCGAGAAAGTGTATTTCTCCAGTCGTATCAGCTTGGGGTTTGTTTTTCTAATCAAATACTCTGACTTAACAATTATTAGTTTGAATGGGTGATAATTAATACTTCAAAGACTTGCTAATTTTTCGGGGTTTTTATAGATAGTAAACCCGGCAAATAATTTGTAACAAACACCTGTGTTTGATCGTTTTTAAAATCATGGTGTGTTCAAGTTCGTAAAACAAGTTTGTGAGTGTCGTCGGGAAATGCGACACAAAATGCAACCTTGAAAAACAAATGGCAGCAAGAGGGTTATAAAGGTTTTAATAGGAACCTCCATCTGTGTACTTTGTTTAATATGCACATAGACCAAGGTGAGCGACACAGGCTCTTAAGAGCCTCTAGTTAAACTTTGTCTGAATTGCTTATTCCTGACCAAGTAGAATGGGGTTTGAATTATCTTGAAATGATAGGGTTCTTTGATATGCCTAATCTTATTGTTTATTTATTATTTTGGTCCATACAAATTGGTTAAATAAATATTTCAAAGTAATATTCTAACAATCAAAGTCATACAAAAAAGCAAAACTAAACAGTGAAAAATTACCTCCTCCTTAACATCACATCAGTTGACTAGATAAAAAGATGCATCACCAAAATTATTAAATTTATATTAGCTTTCTCCTTAAATATATTTATGAATCTACATCAGTAATAATTTGAACTTTTCCCAAATATGCATGTACATGTACTTAAAAAACAATTTCCTCCATATATGGACTTTTCTGTTCGGAAAATAGCTCAAACTATAGTTTAATGAAAATCCCACCTTTTAAAATTACTTTTCAGAACAATCCTAACCACAAATTTCACAAATTTAATTAAAATAATATCCCAACCATTTAGAATTACAATCCCACAAACTATGCCGAATTATATATGCCACAGTTTTATCCCATATATTTATCCTATTTTGCCCCAATAAATAATCTTCAGTTTATTATACATGTAATATACAATGTAATTCTTTTATCCTTTTAATTGAACCATTTATTCTGCTTTTAATTTCCACTACATCAGTCAGTCCTAAAATTGCTAAATTAACAATATTAATTTCTATATGCTAACAGAGTCAATAAAAATGAATTACTTCCCCTTTCCCATCACCTATAGTCACAAATGTTTAAAAACTTAAAATTGTCATACATATCCATTTGTATCCCACTTGTAGAAATATTATAAAAAAGCAGATTAATTTGATTAAAGGTTTCCTAACAATTACATGTACAGCTTAAACTTAATTCCTAAATGGAGCATTTTAAAAACTTAGCTTATATATTGTCCATTTATAAATACAATTACCCAATTTTAGTTTTTTGCCTATTATCTTGAAAACTGTAATCGATAGATAGTCAATTCAAATAGCAAATAAGATCAGTAAGACAAGATCTTTAAATAATTCAGGAACTGTTAACAATCAAAAATTCAGCAAAACAATATCAAGAAAAAAGATTTTTGTCATGAATTATTTTCTAGTCCTCACTTCTGGAGAGTGTCCATTGTTAAAGATACACATAGACTACAGCGAGCAATGCAGGCTCTTAGTCTTAAAAGTCCATATTTTTGCTAGATCCAATAGTCAAGATTTTACAAAAAATCTTAATGTATACCATGTATACTGGTAAAGTGAACAATTTGAAGGTTTTGAGAAACAGTTAAGTTTGATAGAATATGCCTGTGTCATTTACAATATACATGTAATACAAGAGTCTTATTATTGTGGAAAGAATAAGTGACATGTATGTTTGAATGGAGGTCTAACCTTTTGTATAAATATAACGGTTCGTATATATGTTATACATGAGTTTGTTAAAAATGAAGAATACAAAAATGTATATATGCATTTAAATATTTACATAAATGAATTAAAACTTTGCATTAAAATCTTTTGCTTGTCATTTGACCCTTGGGTGTCTAAAAAAAACCATTTGAATATTGAATTTAAATCTTTTAGTCAACTCTTCTGAAATAAAAATAAAAAATTTAAATCACTACCAAGAAGCATGTACAATATATGTATTCTGAAAATTTATGGTCCTTGAAAGAAGACAAATAGTTAGGTGTTATAAATGTTTGATCAACACCTGATAGATACACATCTTTTTAATTGTCCTATTTTACTAGCTTGAACCTGCCTTTATATATAAAGTATATAACTATGATGTAGAATTTTGATAGGGAACTAACTAATTTGCCAATCACGAAATATTGGCCTACTTAAGATCGATTGATACAATATAACAGGTGATATTACTGTAGATGGTAAGTGCTTAGAATATTTATTAATTTGAAATGATTTCATAGATCTGTAAATGATAATTCAGTGCTTGTTTTAACAATCTAAATCTGTAAATGATAATTCAGTGCTTGTTTTAGCAATCTAAATCTGTAAATGATAATTCAGTGCTTGTTTTAGCAATCTAAATCTGTAAATGATAATTCAGTGCTTGTTTTAGCAATCTAAATCTGTAAATGATAATTCAGTGCTTGTTTTAGCAATCTAAATCTGTAAATGATAATTCAGTGCTTGTTTTAGCAATCTAGATGCTTAGGACTTCACATTTTTTTTCAAATTTACTTGGACTCATTGAAAATTTATCAGGTTAAAATTTACTTTTTATACCTCAAATAGACTTGTAATTTACAAGTAAAATGTAAGTAAAAACAATCTTCATTTTAATTTTGATGCATTGTAAATAGAAAAAAGAATGGAAACAGGTTAAAGAGACAACAACCTGACCACAGAACTGAAAACAGTTCCATGCACAGGCCATCAATGGGTTTTCAGTGCATTGAGAAAATCTTGCATTTGATGGCGGGCTTCACCTTGCCCTTAAACCATAATTTATACCAGTTCAGGGAAATGGATTTCACACTGAATTATTGACTTCCTTTCTAACCCTTTTATTGACAGAATAAGCATAGTTGTTAATGTATGTGTCTTTTGGAGAGTTGTTTCATTGGCAATCATACCACATCATTTTTTATATAGACATATATATGTATATAAAGTGGGTTAAAAAGGAATTCTTGTCAATGATTTTATTGTATGAAACAAGGATGTTCTGAACACATTAAAGTCCACATACACTATTGAATACACAATAGTGTTTTATTTACTGTTATTTGTATACACTTTAACAGTAAATAAACTCTTTAAAATATAATGGAAAAGTATCTATATTTAGTTATAATATTTCAAAGCCAAAATCTTCCCAAGTTGAGCAGTCAACACCTTATTGTGGACAGGAATGCCCTCAACCGTCAGGCACCAAACGGTCATTTTTTGCTACAGTGAGGGTCAAATTGGTAAAACAATTTACTGTGATTCGGCAAAATATCCTTATTGTGATTTAAGTCAGAGGTCTCAAATATTTATTGTTACCATTATATTTGGAAGATTTAAACATTATTTGTCTTAATCAGTCTATTTTATAATTGTCTAAAAGAAAGTGAACTTTTTATCGTCATGCACCAAAAATTACAATTATTGTCTTTTGTCATTAGGAAAGGTTTTTTTACCTTTATTTGTCATCAAGGTACTCCCATAACGACCCTCGTAATTTCTTAAAAGACAAAAAAATGTGAAGATATAAAAAAAGACAACCAATGTTAAGGTTTCTGTCTCATGACTCATCACTAAGCATGTGTCAAGTCTAAATAAAATCTAGCTTGCTGCATATTTTAATTGAACAGGATACTAATATGTCATCCATCAAATGCAATTGAATATGGTTTGCATACCATCCTAGGTATAATGTACTGTATGTTGGGTAAAACTCATAACATTTAAATCAAAATAAATCATGCCATACATAAGATGCAAGAAGGCAATGTAAAATGCAATAGATATACATTGTATGTATATAATAGTACTTTGTGATATAATGCAAACATGTCCTTGAGTTTTTTCTTTTACTATCAGGTACACTTGATCAATCAAAGTGATTTAAGTGAAATGCAATAGTCGAGATTCAATATTACATATTCTTCCATTATAAATCGATACTATTTGCTCAATGTTCAAAAGTCAAATGATTTATAATAGTAATCTGGATTTATGACATAAAGACCAAAGACTTTTAAATCTAATAAGGTTAGTAAGTTTAAATTTTCTTAAAAATAAAATGGTTATCTTTTCAATTTGATTATCTATCTTTTCAGAACAGTGCTCATTTTAGTTCTGGTTTATTTATTTAGATTTTTAACATAAAGTTTGTCCAGATCATATTTAGTTTCTTTTTTAAACTGTCAATGATACTTAGATGTTTACATTTTTTTTAGGCAAAATTATGTATGGTGTGCATAAATTTGATTTTGACAATTTGGACTTTATTTTGGCAAGAATGAAGGCAAAGATTTATCTCTTATGATAAGTTGTTGATTTTCCTATATATCATGGATATACTTACTTGATAGGTAAAGTATTCTGGTACACTTTATTCTGTCTACTCCAAAATAACACGACATATTGGTGTGGGACTTTGCATTTGTGCCAATTGGCAATTTATATTCAGGGGATACAAACCATTTTTCATATACACCAAAATCAAAATATTTCATTTGCACCATTGATAAGGTAAGATTTTAAATAATAGAAAGACAATTTTATTTTTCATTTTATTTTATTTGGTTCTATTTGCCATTATTACATGTTTCCCCTTGGCATCAGGGGAAGGTTAGAGAAGGATATTTAGAAGGATAAGTTCCTAAGATTTTTTTATAAGGTTAAAACACAATATCTTCAGCTTTTGTTTGCAACATCAATGACAAAGTACAATGTGTGTCCCATGTTTCTATTCTTCAACACACAGTAACACTGGATAATTTGTTACTATGGATTGTCTTGACAAAAAAGGACTTATTTCACCTGTTTGTCACTAATTGAACTATGTCTCGAAAAGTTGACATTGAACAATTTTATACTCAAGTGCCTTTACTTGGATTAAATATTGTTTTGGTCAGTTTTTCAAGCACTTTAAGCAATAGGTCAACTATATTTGGTGTATGGAATGATTGTGTTTATGTCGTCTAGCAGCATCTTCTAACCCTGACCTTATTTTCATGGTTCATTGGTCAATGTTAAGTTTTTGTGTTTTGGTTTGTTTTTAGCTCACCTGGCCCAAAGGATTGGGTTGCTGCCCCTGAATTGGTAATTTTAAGGAAATTTTGCCGTTTTTGGTTATTATCTTGAATATTATTGTAGATAAAGATAAACTGTAAACAGCAATAATGTTCAGCAAAGTAAGATCTACAAATAAGTCACTATGACCAAAGTGGTCAGTTGACCCCTTAAGGAGTTATTACCCTTTATAGTCAATTTTTAACAATTTTCATAAATTTTGTAAATTTTTACAAAATATTTTCCACTGCAACTACTGGGTCAAGTTCATTATAGATCGAGATAATTGTAAGCAGCAAGAATGTTCAGTAAGTAAGATCTACCAACACATCATCACCAAACACAATTTTATCATGAATCCATCTGTGTCTTTTGTTTAATATGCACAAAGACCAAGGTGAGCCACACAGGCTCTTTAGAGCCTCTAGTTCAAATACAAAAGCAGTAGTTCAACTATATTTGGTGTATGGAATAATTGTAAGGTGTACATGTTTGTCTGACAGGATATTTCATGACTTCATTGTCATGGATCTTTAAAAATGTAAAGTTTATGTGATACTTGTAGTAAAACCTTATCTTTAAATTTAAGACTTTCAACATAAAATCAATGGATAGTAAGGCAAGTGAGACATCTCAGCATGTGGACTCTATGTTTTCTTCCGATGTTTTAAATTCAGTCAACATATATATACTGTCAATTGGTCAATGTTAAGTTTTTGTGTTTTGGTTTGTTTTTAGCTCACCTGGCCCAAAGGATTGGGTTGCTGCCCCTGAATTGGTAATTTTAAGGAAATTTTGCCGTTTTTGGTTATTATCTTGAATATTATTGTAGATAAAGATAAACTGTAAACAGCAATAATGTTCAGCAAAGTAAGATCTACAAATAAGTCACTATGACCAAAGTGGTCAGTTGACCCCTTAAGGAGTTATTACCCTTTATAGTCAATTTTTAACAATTTTCATAAATTTTGTAAATTTTTACAAAATATTTTCCACTGCAACTACTGGGTCAAGTTCATTATAGATCGAGATAATTGTAAGCAGCAAGAATGTTCAGTAAGTAAGATCTACCAACACATCATCACCAAACACAATTTTATCATGAATCCATCTGTGTCTTTTGTTTAATATGCACAAAGACCAAGGTGAGCCACACAGGCTCTTTAGAGCCTCTAGTTCAAATACAAAAGCAGTAGTTCAACTATATTTGGTGTATGGAATAATTGTAAGGTGTACATGTTTGTCTGACAGGATATTTCATGACTTCATTGTCATGGATCTTTAAAAATGTAAAGTTTATGTGATACTTGTAGTAAAACCTTATCTTTAAATTTAAGACTTTCAACATAAAATCAATGGATAGTAAGGCAAGTGAGACATCTCAGCATGTGGACTCTATGTTTTCTTCCGATGTTTTAAATTCAGTCAACATATATATACTGCCAGACAGATACTACTTAACTTTGTAAAATACTAAAAAGGATTCACTCAATTCATGTTGAAACATTTTGCATCATCATCACTATTCATTTATTCAGTAATAATTGGATTTTCTATCATCTCTGGGGAATAGAACAAAGTTTGCAACTTCTGTCTTTATTAAATATAAAAACATCTGAAAGGAAATATTCAGTAGCTAATGGCTTATTTTCATGTATATCTATTGTTAACAATTGCTTTGCTGTGGGTATGGGCAAAATCAATATTTGGATCTAATCAAACTTTAATTGAAAACCTTATGTTTCCTTTCAGCTATGGGTAAAAGTTTCATTTTTAGTTATTCACACTTTTGGAAACTTAATATTACTAGCATAATGTGAATTTATTTTGTTTGCTTTAAAACTTTGATTTTTGTTACCATATTTTGTTAAGATTGGATAATAAATATGTTCCCACCAATAAAAGGTAAATATATGTTCATATCCATATTTTATAATATAAAACTCTTGTATTTGGTTCAAATTTACAAAAAAACATGAGATACACTGTAATTAATGGCTGTTCTATATTTATATATATTACCATAGTGTGGAAATTAATTTTAACAATAACAAATTCAGTTCTCTCTATACGCTACCTTGAGTTGTATGGTGCTTATTCTAAACAAGAAACAAAGTTAAAAGTACAAATAGTTTATTTCAATATTTGACACCATTCAAACCATATATGGTATGCAACCATTGCCATGGGTAAAAAAAATGTTTCAACTCATTTTTTTTTCCCATGATGTACAGAATAATGTTTTGAAATTAACATATTTGTCCCTTGACAATGATGATTCAAATGAGAGAAAGGGTGCATCCCTTACTTCTGACATGAAAAAAAAAAGGAAACAGCATTTATTACCAAATAACACATCATTTTCCTTTATTTTACAAGCTAACTAATTCCCCCACCTCTCAATCACTTTCAATTTCTTTTTCAAATTTTATTCTGCCTTGAACTATAAGTACAGCATGTACATGTTGCACCATGTCCTTAGAACTCCTTGTATAGGATTTATCTTATCAACATGATATGTTAGATTCTTATATACAGAAGATTTGGTTCATTCAGGTAAAGTTCTACCTGGTATTTTTTTATGTTTGCCCCATAAAACTTAATTTTGTATATGCATTTTACATGAAATATTCATTAATATTTATTCATATTCGGTTTTTATGTTTGAATATTTTAGCCTTATGAAAAATCGATAAATAACATGATATAAATGATTTTCTGATTCTCATAATTGAAATCTTAGATGCTATCATTTTTATTGCCTTCATTACCCTTTACAAGCTACAGATGAACATAAACATGAATTATCTTTAATTTTGATTGATTATTTGTTGTTTGATTAATGTCCAGTGGCAAAATATGTAATGCATTGAAAGGGGACATAATAAAAAGGGAAAGAGAAAAAATAAGAGGGAAAAGGAGATAATGGAACCAGATTTTATGACCTATAAATAGGGTATACGGAGCACAATCCATTTAAATGGTTCATATCTTTCTGCATTTAAATTATCATTAGCTTAAAAGTGAATGAATGTAAATGTTTTTAAAATATCTTGAACAAAGAACTGTCTTATGTTACGGAAATAACATACACTTTTGGCTGTAAACAAACTGGTTTAAATTAAATAATAAATATTTATATAAAATTGGATTGGTTTTATTGTAGTGGGACGGCCACCATCAGCTCAGGCATTGAAAGGGTTGAAGGCTCAGAGTAGAGGTGTACATGCTAACAGTACTCCAGTTTACAAGACACAGTCAGAAACCTCTATCTTACCAAAGCCACCAAATGTACTGGAGCGGGGAATTAATAGGGCAAGGTTTGTACAGAATTAAATCAATATAATTTAATATTTTATTGATACGAACTTGATTATCTTTTCTTCCTTGCAAGATAGTTTCCATTTTTATGCCCCACCTACGATAGTAGAGGGGCATTATGTTTTCTGGTCTGTGCCTCTGTCCGTCTGTGCGTCCGTTCGTCCGTTCAGGTTAAAGTTTTTGGTCAAGGTAGTTTTTGATGAAGCTGAAGTCCAATCAACTTGAAACTTAGTACACTTGTTGCTTATGATATGATCTTTCTAATTTTAAAGCCAAATTAGACTTTTGATCCAAATTTCACGGTCCACTTAACATAGAAAATGAAAGGGGGAGTTTCAGGTTAATGTTTTTGGTCAAGGTAGTTTTTGATGAAGCTGAAGTCCAATCAACTTGAAACTTAGTACACTTGTTGCTTATGATATGATCTTTCTAATTTTAAAGCCAAATTACACTTTTGACCCCAATTTCACGGTTCACTAAACATAGAAAATGAAAGTGGGAGTTTCAGGTTAAAGTTTTTGGTCAAGGTAGTTTTTGATGAAATTGAAGTCCAATCAACTTGAAACTTAGTACAGATGTTCCCTATAGTATAATCTTTCTAATTTTAATGCCAAATTAGATTATTACCCAATTTTTACAGTCCATGGAACATGGAATAGGATAGTGCAAGTGGGGCATCCGTGTACTTTGGACACATTCTTGTTATCATTAGAATGCATATTTTTGTTGAGCCTGCGACTTTTGTTGCAGAAAGCTTGACATAGGGATAGTGATCCGTTGGCGGCAGCCACTACAGAAGTGGCTGGGCATTAGCTTACTTCTTAAAAGCTTTATATTTTAGAAGGTGGAAGACCTGGATGCTTCATACTATGTATATGGATGCCTCATGTTACGAAGTTTCCTTCAATCACATGTCCAATGTCCTTGACCTCATGGTTTAGTGACTACTTGAAAAAAAGTTAAGATTTTTTGTAATTTTGAAATCTCTCTTATTATAAGTAATAGGATAACTATATTTAGTATGTGCCTACCTTGCAAGGTCCTCATGTCTGTCAGACAGTTTTCACTTGACCTCAACCTCATTTCATGGATCAGTGAACAAGGTTAATTTTTGATGGTCAAGTCCATATCTCAGATACTATAAGCAATAGGTCTAGTATATTCGGTGTATAGATGGACTGTAAGGTGTACATGTCCAACTGGCAGGTGTCGACCTTGACCTCATTTTCATTGTTCAGTGGTTATAGTTAAATTTTTGTGTTTTGGTCTGTTTTTCTTGTACTGTATATATGCAATAGGTCTACTATATTTGGTGTATGGAATAATTGTAAGGTGTACATGTCTAGCTGGCAGGTGTCATCTGACCTTGACCTCATTTTCATGGTTTAATTGTCAAAGTTAAGTTTTTGAGTTTTGGTCTTTTTTTTCTAATACTATATGCAATAGGTCAACTATATTTGGTGTATGGAAATATATTATGATCTATACACATGGAAAAAAGTATTGCAACACCAAATTGAAAATGAAATTAAAAAAACACTCTTTATTTTTTTGTGATATAATTTGGTAAAATAGAACTAGTTAAACATTATTTAAGTATCACCTGAGTTTAATCAATAAATATCGACTCGATCAATTTTTATCTGCACATGCAGCTACTGTACCCGTAAACAGCAAAACAGATGTTTTTATCCTCATTATTTTCAACACTTTAAATAACCAAGTTTTTAAAGTTATGTGATTGACACCTTGTAATGGGTCCTTGACAACTCTTATCTGCAGCAAGATGGCAGATTATCAGCATAAGAGAAGCAGGGATGTCGCTGTAACAACTGCACGTATTGTTGGTCATCACCTTCCACTATAAGTCGTTTTGAGAATAAAAATCAGGCAATACACGCTGTTAAAGACCTTCCGAGATAATGAATACCCCCTATACCATTTACTAGGGAAAATCAAGCATAATGAAGGTTGGTCAGAAGGAAACCCATTGCATACAAGACAATCCTAAAAAGAGAGTGGTGGCCATACAGGAGCCTTTTAACAAGAACTGTTCGAGATCGACTCATCGCTACTGGTTATCGTGCTATAAGACCATTTCGGAGACCTTTGCTAACGAACAGACACACAGTTTTCCGTATCCAATATAGTGCAGAACTCGCTAAAGTTGGAAATTAGCATCGTGGAGGAAGATCCAATGTTCAAATGTAATTCGGTTCATCTTCCTTGGCCCGATCGTAGCCCGGATTTGAATCATATCGAGCATATTTGGGATACTATTGGGCGGAAAGTGCGCGAAAGGACACCCCAGTTCAAACACATCATGAAATAAACAATGCCCTTCATTAGAAATGGTTGCTGCTACCTTAGCAACAAATTAGTCGATTTAGG